>NC_042518.1:12977485-13288040 GCF_900963305.1 Echeneis naucrates
ATTGGATTTTGGTGCTTTTACAGGAGTTCACCACGACCATCTCCAGCTGTGCAGACAACTGTGATGTGTCATATCACCACTAGATAGAGCCAGAGTCTGGCTGATGAGTGCCCGGCTCTGATGAACCGACAGCATCCATTCCTGACACACCCCTCCATCCAAGTGATGAATTCATCAACAGTGTAAGGAGTACAGGGTGAACTGCTTCGTGTGGATGTCTTGTGTTAACCACACCCTCAGGGGCCTGCTTCAGGTTTGGTTACTCACCCAAACGTATTCTCTTTTGTTCATAAAGAAATGACCCAGAGTTACCCTTTTTTTCTAGAATTTTCTTGTTGTATGAAGACACATACAATGTTATTTAAGTACGAAACAGCAGCAGTAGGGAAGCCGTGGCTTGTGTAAGACAGGGCGGATGTCGTCAAGATCAAAGTTAAACACACCCTGACAGGCACATATATGTATATATCTATATTTTGTGAATGCCACATTATACGTATAAATTTTTTTTCTGTGAATCTCCTGATCACTTGAATGGCAGAGCCCACTTTTAATAAGGAAAAAACTACCAAATCAATTCATTTGTTGCAAATGTCATATATCAAGACTGTCGGATTGGTTTCTTGGCCCAAATATAAACTCTTGGGTTTAGAAATCCACAAAAATGATTGAATAGAAGGCCCTGTGATGGACCGGTGACCTGTCCGGGGTGACCCCGGCCTCAGTGCGAGCTGGGATCGGCTCCAGCAGCCCCTGCGACCCAGAAACGGATAAGCAGTAAAAGATGAATGAAGGAATGATTCAACAGAATGTGTGCGTGTCTGTATAATAACCTAAAATGAAAATATAAGATTATTGATCCCTGTCAATAAAAAAAAAAGAAAAAAAAAGTGGGACATACCCTCATTAAAACATAATACTCATTCCACATGACAAATACGCAATAATGTCTCATTACAACTTGAAAATTAGTCAAAACAAAATTTGGAATAAACTCTTAAGGTTTCATTTATTCACGCTGACATCTGTCTGGACTAAATGGAATAAATGCTATTGGATGCATTTATTATTGTAGCTAGTGCTCACTGAACAGCTCAGAGACAGCCTTTGTTATGTCCAAACAGCTGATTTGCGACACTCCTGCTGTTGTCTGTCTGGTGACTGAGCCGAGTGGAAAACACAAATGTTTTGAACAGAGTCCACAATGGAAAAGCCAGGCCAAAAGAAACACAACTCTACCTCTATACTCCCTTCTCCTCTATTTTTGTGTCATCTTTTTGTTTTTTGAGGAAGGATGAGTAAGCATTCACACAAAGGTGTTTCCATCACCTCACAAGGACATTACATGGACTTACATTCATTTCCAGGTGAGTTTCAATTCCTCTCTCTATAAAACATACATACACTGGCCATTTGTGTAAAAATGGGGGCGTCCCCTCTCTTATCAAACACACACATTAGACAGACCATTACCTGCACTCACTCATTTGTCCGCACAGCTTAGATTTGCAGAAGATGACATACTTCTCTTGCATGATCACACACGCATGGCCTGTATACACCCATATGTTGGCACAGGAATGTCACCTAGCTGCATGCTTCTGAATGTGTCACCAGAGACTAAGGGTGTGTCACCCAAACCTGCTGATGAGGAATATACACGACTGTTGAATTAACAGCCCAGGGTTAGGGTTAAGGTTTTGTAACCCTGTATATGTCAAGTACTAAAAAAAAAAGAAATTCATTTAAACGCCAAACGGAATTACAATATGAATGAAATGTCGCATTCCTGATAAACAAAGACTCTTTAATGGTTCCTTTCCTTCAGGTTGATTCTTGGCAGCAACCAGAGAGCCAGTTGTGACAAAGCTCTGGAAGCACCAAAAGCTGACTGACAGGATGGCAGAACAACTGGTTGTTCCTGCACCCACTGAGTCCGCTCAGCTGGGTAAATACATGCTGCTGTAGCGAAGATCGGGTGTGTTAGGTTCAGATTTGTTAGGGGAGAGTGCTCATTCTATTGTTTCCAGCGGTTTCACACACACATTTCAAGGCGAAGCACTGGGAGGCGACTTTAACAGTCCGGGTGCATTCAAGAGACCTTAAAAAAATGGATTGTGCCAAAAGAAAAGATGGAAGCTGCGATCAGGTGCAGTTTCTGAAATCTGATAAACCACACTGCAGAAATACTTTAAAATGACAAGTGGGAGAAGAAGAGGCCGTATATCAAGCACAGCTAAATTCAGGTAGCACTCCCTCTCTACTAAACTTTATGAGTGAGGCTGTTGCATGTGAATGGATCAATGGAGGGAGAAATGGATGAGAGTGGCTGAGAAACTGAACTCTACTCAGAATGACCTCAGTGTCATTTCCAATGGAGTTGTCTGAGCTGTAATTGAACTACAGATTGTCTTGATCTGTTGATTTCAGCGAAACTTTGCCTTCTCAGATGCTAAGTTGGCCCAACTCCCTGAGGTGTGTCTGAACATAGGTGACGAATGAGGACATGTAATGTCAAAAACTATGAATGAAACTCAGTGACTTCAATGACTTTCTAGTTAGCATTTAGGTACTTTCTGACAGCTTCGTCTTAGCTTCCCCTTATATATACATTACTATTAAAAATACTTATGAGGAGGGACACTGACAATTGACAAAGGATAACCTGTCAAAGGAGATGCTTGCTTTTTACAGAATTGTAGATATCTGTTATATTAAAACTACTCACATTGCTGTCTTTGGCACTGTAATTTCATCTGAACAACATCCTCGTGTATTCACAGAGACTTTAGAACAAGTCAATTAAAAACCAAAACCCATGACGCTTCAGTTGACTGACTTCTCCTAACATAAGACGCTAAAAGATGCAATATTTCCTGCGGTGGAAATCAGACACACGCTAAAACAGCCCAAAAAAGCCAAATAGTTCGTCCATCTGAATAACATTTTCTCTCCTTAAAGGCTTTCATGTACCAGCAGCTGGCCAACACCCATGTCTGCTCATATTGTTCTAATACCTCTAATGAATCTACAAATGATGAAAAAATTACTTCTAAGCTAAAATCTTACAAAAGAGGAGATAAAACTCATGAAACCATAATAAATTCTTCACCTCTAGTTATTTATAATTAATCATCACTATCATCATCAATTCTTGATATTTAAAGAGAAACACTGTTGATTTACTTATTAGTTTATGTCCTCTGGGACATAAGAAATAAGAAAGACATAAGAAAGAGTGAATAAATCTTCACTCTCACAGTGTAAAATTAAATCCAACGTACACACATTATAGGCTTACCTTGGCCAAGCGTTACTGTCAATATGGAGAGATGTGTGTTTGCTGCTGGTGATGTAGTGTCCAGATAAATTGTGGCTCAGATATCCAGCTCACAGTCTCACCTGTACCTGTAGGCCCTCTCCCTGACTCCGCCCACAACTCCACCCTCACGTACAAAGATGTGAATGTACAGCCGGGATGAGTCACTCTGTTGCTTAGGTGTAGCTCCCAAACGTTTTTCAGCTCAATTCTTTAATGTGTCCTAATGTGTGATAGTTAAGGGAGTGTTTGTGCATGTGACCTGAAGGACCCACAGTTTGTCCTTCAAGACTGGAGAATCACAGGCGGCCCTTAGAAACAACACTTTACACACGTGAATGCACATCACACCCTAAAACATGCAAAGAATTCAACGCTTTCTGCTGAAATAGTTGTCATGTATGCAAAAAAGACAAGTCAAAGAACAAAGCATCTCCACCCAATGATATCCTGCATTACCAATACTAATGTGTACAGGAAGCTGAAGCTCCTCACCTCATGAATTAGTTCAAAGGAGAAATGCCCAGAAACACTTGTTTAAATCAGGTATTGATTGGAGATTAACACCATAAATAAACAAATTCAAATAAATGTATATAACACACTCTATTGCAGTATGTTTCATAGTACTATGTTTGAAAGAGTGAAGTGTAGAACAGTAGCATGTTATGGTCATGGTTTGTCCTCCTCTTTTGTTTTTGAGCAAAGACGTGAACAAAAATAATTCTAATCTTTTAGTCTTTTTTCTTTTTTTCATGCCTTACGCCAGGGCTGGCTTATCACAGGATTTTGCTTTTGACACCTTTTGAGAGGAAATCCTGGTCTGGGTCTCCTCATTCAGTTACATTTTATTACTTAAACCCATGCAAAACATTTATGGGTTGATTCAGTGTTTCTCTTCATTCTTTGCGGTTACATTTTTACCCACACCTACTTCTTTTGCTTAGACCAAATACAACCGATGGAATGGCTTCCGAGTAACGAGAGTGGTCAAACTTTTTGATTTAAGTCTGGCAGAAAACAAAGAAATACAATTCCAAAAAAGGGTCAAATTTAAATGTTTTTAAATGTAAAAAAAGAAAAAAAAATGAAATAAAAGTCCATCTGATGCTTGATTGTTTGCTAGGGCTAAAAAAAAAATTAAAAAAAATGAAGGAGTTTGTGAATGGTCTGTTGTTGAGCGGCCTGTCTGTCCAAACTGCTGCTTTGATGTCTTTCAATGTCTTTTCTTTTTAGTAGCAATATACAAACCTACACGGGTGTCCCTCTGTCATGTTTGCATTGAAGCTCAGCTCAAAGGGTATTGCTTTGGGTCTGTATTTTCTTTCATTCATTTAGAACGGGCCTGTTCCTCCACATTTTTCTGCTGCTGGTCATTGGAGGTTGTGTGCCAGGACTAACCACACCTTACACGCATGTAGAGAGAAGCTGGGAAATAAAAAAAACCTCTACTCATGTCTAAGGATTAAAATCAACAACCTTCCAACCGAGCCAACTTTTTATCATGACAGTCTATTGTTGTATAAGTAAACACTGGACACAAAAGGAGATTTTTTTTTCTTTTTTTCGCCAAATGGTGAGAATGATGCATCCATGAACTTGAGAAAGAAGAACAATGTCATAATCTAGAAAGAGAAGAGACATTTAGATTCCTTGAAAATCCTTGAAAAACGTACTGGGCAATGTCTCTCCATGGGGATGGGAACCGATTACAGTGTCATTTTGTAATTTTGAGGGATCAATTGTACGGGTGTGTTTGAGATGGTGGGGTGTTGCCTCTGCACATGATGTCAGTGGGTGAGGAGGTATTGTGTGTGTTTGTGTGTGTGTGTGTGTGTGTGTGTGTTTCGATGGTCCTGATGAACAACATTCCGGAGATTAGACCTATCCCTGTTACTTTTTCTTTTCTTTTTTTTTTTTTTAACTTGTTTTACATTGTGGGTGTGTTTTTGTGTTATGTTTTGTATAATTTGGGACATATTTAAGTGATTACAGGTCACTTCCTACTTGACACTTGTTGATACTAAGGTATTCTATTTGTTATTAATCCACACTTATTAATCCACACATTTTCATTTGTATTTATCTATATTCTGTAATAATCCAATTAGTGAATAATTATGAAAAAGTAATATGGAAAAGATAAAAGAATCTTACAAAAAGCTTTGTTATCTTTTATCTATCATTTTGTAAGCAGAAATAACAGTGATGTGATTCAGCTCAGAACAGCCGGATGCTCTCCGGAGAAAGAAGCTTGGTTTTTTGTGTGTGACTTACTAACTTCAAGTTAATGCTGAACTAACACTGTCATAAAATCATAGACATCAGGTAAATTTTCTTCATTATTCCAGATGAATTGGAGCAGAGGAACATGAAGTTGGTCTCAGAATTGACCTTATGTTGCACATTTATGTACAGAAAAGAAAATGATGTGTTTTTATGAGCATATCTGAAATATCAAAGCAGAGGAAGAAAAAGAAAAAAAAAATACTGACAAAGGTATTTTATAGTATGAAATTCTATACTATAAAATATCTAGTATATAGTATATATTTTTTTTACTGGATGCAAAACGGGGTGGAGGGGGGGAGTCTTCTGACAAGTTCACATAATGTACAAAAAGTAGACGTTTTAGCAAAGATGTCAGCCCACTGGACTGGAATAAAAACACAGCACAGTGTGTTCTTTATGTCACATTTATGACCCAGCAGTGTCATTTGAGTGAAACAGTCACATGAGAATTAGTCATAGTTCATCAACAACATCTCCCTGTGATTGCTTTCGATCTCGTTTCAAAAAATCGCAAAAGGTAAATGAATTGAGGATGATCTATCCCAGAACAGTTGAATAAAAAAGGTAAAGGATAAATAAAACCCACTGTGTAGAATTCACATGATGGGAAAGGAAGTAAGGGTGGAGTGGGAGGGAGGGAGTGACCGGGGGAGGGTAGGAGGTGGGAATAATCAGACACCAGAATTAGCCTTTGACTCATCAGCTATAAATATTGAGGAAATGTCTGTCCAGCTACAGATGCCTCTTGCTGCTGTATGTAGTTACAGTAAATGTATTAATTATCATACAGATCATCTATCATTGTTTGTTAAAGTCATTTCCTTTTTTGTGTTCACACAGACCAATCATGCCATGGCGAAATGTCCGACATTTCTCTTCATGTCTATATCAGCTCAGTGGCTCAATATATAAAACAACACAACATACAACGTGATGGTTTCAGAATTATTATTGTTTCATATCGAGATATTAATTTCTGAAACTTGTGGAGCACAAATTTAAAACTTGTGCACAGATCTTTTCTCCAGGCCTGTTGTCAGTGAACATACTGCTCTGTTAAGGTGTGGCTAACACAGACACACACACACCCAAGCACACTGATACCTGTGGCTTGAGTTCTGTCCTCCCATCAATCACACACTGCACAGGCTACACAGATTTATACGACTGTACACATGCATGCGTATTTCTCTCCGTAATACAGGAATGTCCCTTGAAACTGCTGGGAGCACAGGAACACAATGTTTGCAACAACTTGTCAATGCCTCCCTAGTGGAGGTTTTTAAACATATGGTTGAGAGAGGTTTTTATTTATCACCTATCCCTCAATTTATTTTAAGTTCATTTTTACAGTTATTTGATGTTTTTCTGTGTTTTGGTCTGTGATAGAAGTCAGGTGGTAACAAGGCAGTGTATCAGTGCATCAACGGAACCATAACCAAAGATATAGCGCCTGAATCAGAACTGTCATATTCGCCCTTACCATTTTTTTTTGTACCGCTGTATTGTGCATAGTTAGATGCTTATATTATTAGTGGTATTATTTTACATTATATGTTCATGTATCTATGTTCCAGTTCCACAAACCAATAACCAATATATTTCATTCATTACAAACATATCTGTAGTTCCATGTGGGTGAGAACTGGGAGTATGCAGTGACACTGACCCTGACCAGGGATGTCCTTCACTGGATGAATCAGTCTCAGTCCTATGACACAGAGCACACTGTGACATGTAATCTAGCTTGCTGAGCCAAGCAATACTTCCTGACACTTTTCTTTTTTTTTTTTTTTTTTTTTTGGGTGCGGGGTATTGCACTGATGAAACTACTTGCATGGTGAAAATTTGCCTGGTGAGATTAAAAATTTACAAAAATGCCGTATAAAACACGAAGACCACCTTTGAAGCATTGATTACTTTTTAGAAATCATGTTTTCTAAACTAATTAAACATTCAAATAAATGCTTGTGAAACATCAACCGGTGAAATATGAAAAGAGCTAAGTGGATATCAACGTGAGAAACTCTCCTCTTCTTGGCATTTCGTAAGTTTTCATGTATAAAACGGAACACTTGCGCCGAAAAACTGGAAACATATGATTCTCATGTCTAACTGAAATAACGACACGTTGCTGAGTAGAACTATGACTTTATTATAAGCAGAGAGAGTGCTTTCATTTATGTCAGAGAGCTTTAATGAGTTTTCACGCCAGACACTTTTGTGTGAACTCATGGCTGTGTTTAAGTCTCCTTTTTTCATTTGCACTTCAAAATTCCCAGAATGCCAATTTTATACTACTGTGCATACTCTGAAGCACAACTGTGTCCACAGGCCAGCAGCAGAGTTGACCCAAACTATGCTTCAATAATCAAAAACAACCACTGTGTACAAACAGCAGAGATAAATGATCTAACTTGAATGTCGTAGCATGTTTATTTTTGTGTGTGTAAAAACAATGACCTGGTTTTTAACACAATGGTAATTTGTTTTCGATTGTTAAACTTAGCGATCAGTGGTCTTTTTCCAACAGTGGTCGCTCTCTGATCAGTAATTATTGTAAGAGTCCAAATATATGAATTTGCAAATATTCCTTCAGAGTCGCTCTGCTTTAGAGCTCCATCATGTGAGGCTTTTGATCGAAGGGATCTGTGAGCTTCAGTGGGGCTGTACAGTGGAAGCAGTCCGTGTGATGGTGAACGTGCGGCCTGTCCTGAAGTAGTTTTCTATTTCCTCCAGGGAGCGGCCTCGAGTCTCTGGGATGCAAACGGCGTTGAAAAGCAGGCAGAAGACACACACCACTGTGAAGCACAGGTACGGCACATACAGGCCGTACCCATCCACCAGGTGTGTGAAGACGTTTGTGAGCAGAAAGGCCGTCAACCAGCTGACGGTGACACAAAGACCTGAGGCCACGCCCCTGGCAACCAGCGGCAACACTTCTGACATCAGCAGCCATGTGATTGGGCCCCATCCCATGGCGTAACCTAGGAAGCAATCAACAGCGCGATGACAAAGCGAGAAGGTGACTTGACCAACAATAATGGAAAGGTAAGGCAAAAGACATACAGAGCATTTGGTTATGTACATTTCCTCTGAAGACTGAGGATTACTAAAATAAGATAAATGCCCTGTGGGAAGAAGGGAAGACTGCACTACATAACAACACTGTACAGTCTGAATGGGTTTCCAAATGAAGGTGTGAGACCATAATTATAACCAATTATAAATTAAAATACAAGCTTTCCTGAGGTGGATGCTGACGTAGAATACTCACTAGTTGATCATTCTTTGAGAGCTATGTATAACAAGATGTCCCAAGGACATAACAAGTCCTTACTTGTTGAGCAGGACAAAGAGTAAATGACAACAGAAAGCACATACTTTGTTAAATGCAGGGACACATGGCTGGCACATTATCAAATCTCCACCCAATATTCATTGTTTTCTTTAATTTGCTTCTACTTGTTAAGTGTGAAGTAAAATGAACTAAAAAAAAAACAAAACAAACAAACAAAAATTGACAACCCAGCTAACTGTGTGTCTGTGCTCTGGCTCATGGAGAATTTGTACCAAACTTCATGGCAATACAGCCAGTAGGTGTGAAGAAGAATAAATTGTGATGACTTCTCAGCAAGAGTTGCTTTTGACACTCACCAAATATAAACACCATGGTGCTGATGAGAGGAATGAGGCCTGCTGACCCATGCTGGCCAGCCTCTAAAGCATTTCCAACATCATTATGGGGCCTGTAGTCCAAACTCATGGTATTGTTCAGAGGAGAGGGGCTTGGAGGGCAAAGCGTGGTGTGGGAGATCATGGTCAGAGTGAGTGCAGACAGAAACATCAGCATGCTCGATGTGTACAGCAGGGCTTTGCGTCCCAACTTGTCCATCAGACAGGCCGCCAGGGCGACAGAAAAGAGGCGGACGGCACCTACAATAGCTGCGTCATACCTGACAAATACAAGATGAGTTTAGGCCTATATTGGACAGATCATCCAAGTAAATTGTTGATAAATATGGCTCAATCAGGTACATCTCCTACTTGGCCTCCAGGGAGACTTTGCTCTGAGCAAAGATTGGCTCCATGTACACCAGAATAGGCGTGACGCCCGTCATTTGCTGTAGGAAACGCATCACCACCGAGATAATGATTGGCCGGTAGTAGCTGGGCGTGGCAAGCTGGGACCATGTGATTTTCCTCTGGGTGTTGATGCTGCGCTGCACGGGCAGAGACATCATTTTGATTTTATGATTCCCTTTAAGGCTTCAAAGCCCCATATATGCAGTGCGGGCAATAATGGAACTAAATGAAAAACATCCAAGTAGCTGTCAGTCCCTTACTTGTATGGCACTCAGCTCGACCTGTGTGTCGTAGTTCCTTCCTCTCAGCCAGCGGAGAGCCTGTTCAGCCTTCTGTTCTCTGCCCAAAGAGAGGAGCCTCCTGGGAGAGGAGGGCATGAACGCAAGCAGCACAGCCATCAACAGAGCTGGGATCTCTCCGGCTACTGCCAGCCATCGCCATGATACGCCCAAACCTTCATGTCAGGAGGCATGTTAAGACTGTGATAGACACTACAGAAATTCACAACGTGCGTGTACTGGCCATGAGCTACACTGAGCCAGCTAGCAATGTACCATCAAGAGACACAATCAGCATCCTGTATTCATGACTTTTTATTAGATCCACCTTCATTTCTGGCATTAGGCTCAGACTCTCACAAAGGCCGCTGCGTGAACTCACTATTCAAAAGGAAATGAAGGTGCATGTAACTCTGGGTAAAGGTATTCAGGCTGCTGTATTCTTACTCAGGGCATACAGTGTCAGAGTCCCAAACACAGCTGTGACCTGCGGGCACGAGCCCAAAGCTCCTCTCACTCCTTTGTGGGAGATCTCTGAGATGTAAACCTGTGAAATAAAGGCAAAAAACATACGCAAATAGTACATGAAAATAAGCAAAATCACAAATACACGTGCCATTTTTAACCATGGTGACCTACAGGAATGGATGCTGCAGTCATCCCGCCAGCAACGCCTGTGAGGAAACGACCCACGTTGAGCATCCACAAGTTCACAGCCCCTCCCATCAGCAGGTATCTGAAACGCATAGATGATGAGAATAAAGAAAAATCACACGCAGACTCATACACACTACCAACACCTTCTGTAAACACTTTTGAAATTTGCAAAAAAAAAAAAAAAAATCCTCTTTAACTGGATCCGCACCATACTTTAACAGGTTCCTCCACGGTCTATGCCATATCACTCCACGGGCTGTATCTAGCAGGCATGCAGGATTGTTTGGCATTAGCGGAGGTTCTTTTTCTCTTCTAATTATGTCCCTTAGGGCGGGACTGCTCACTGTTCACATGTTAATTAGAAACAAGTGGAGATGCGGAGATACAAGTTAGACTCAGAATAGGGCCAGCAAACTTTCACCTCAATCGAGATCCGTGCAACTGAAAATACCTGTGTGCTTGTGCAGAGGCTTTAATTTGCAAAGTAAGCTGCAATATAAACTACAACATAGTGGAAGTGTAGCAAGGTAAACTAACAGAGAAATACTTCCGTTCAGATAACACAGTCTGATGGCTGCATGTTACTTGGACACACCCAATGGTTGATGGCACTGCTGACATCATGATGCTAAGCTTCCGTCCAATCATGTCGTTGAGCAGCATCGCCCCCAGCCCACCAGCTGCTGCACCCAGGGAATAAATGGAGCCGAACAACGCGGCCTGCCCTGTGTCCATCCTGAGGCGAGAGTCGGCATCGGGACCCCTGAGCTTTGGCAGGACGGGGGATGAGAAGACCAAGGAATAACCGAAGCTGAAGTTCCCCAGTACGGCTGCGAAAACGGCCAGGAAGAGTTTGGAGTTATTGACCTGGAAAAAGGGATTTATATTTGTTATCAACTAGATTATAACCTCTACATTTAAAATACTTAGAAATATCCTTTTTTCAACTGAAACACAGATGTTCCTTTAATAGAAATAAAGGCCACCTGTTAAAGAAAGGAAGGGAAATGTCTTTTGCGTGACTGATGTGATCTCACAGGAATGAAAAGTAACACTTGACTGGAATAAAGATAACATTTTCCTAAACAAAGGTGATGTTGGAATGCATGTGAGGAACGTGCTCTAGCTTGTAAAACCTTTTTAAAAGAGCTGAAGGGAAGTAAGTCTGCCCTCCTGTTTGAACGATTGCACCTTTAGTTGATTATTAATTCAGTTATTCCTCCGAAATGTTGACATGTTCTCCATTCATTCTTACATTAAGTCCCACAAGCCTCAGATAAAAAAACGTGCTGTGTAGTGTCTGACGAGCTTTGACTGATTAATTTGCCAACAATTAAAAGCCAACAAACAAACAAGAAATTAGGCAAATGCATCAAACTTAGCAATGCAGGCAAAAAGTTATATTCCTTAAGTTTAAGATAGAGAATTTTTTTCTATGTTGTTTGAAATCAAGCAATCACAGTCTGAATCAACTAACGATTGCAAGGATCTGAAATTGAGATTAATTGAGAGTGAAATGTTTCCAACCTCAGATGATGTTTGTTGTCTGTTCAGTAGTGGAGTTTCTTCATTCCTATGTGCTGACATGCTGACAGCAGTCTTCAAAAGTAACTGAATTCTGTGTACTAAAAAGTTCTTAGGCCCTCAAAAACTGTATATTAATAATTGCAGGAAGTGCTGTCTAAAAAGGCTGCGAGATGAAAAGAAAACATAGTCCACCCGGTTGCAAGTTTGATTGCAATAAAGCTTCCAGCACAGGTAAGCAATATACAAAATAATCCTAAAAAAACAAAAAACAAACCCACACACACACAATAAGGAAAAAAAAACAGAAGTGAGCTGTTTAAATCCACAAAATGCTTTGCTTTGCAGCAGTCATAGCCACCATGATAGTCAATACGAAACTTCGTGTGGACTGATACTGTCACTCTGAAAGTGAAACTGGCACTCACACTGGACTTTCACAACTGACAACATTCACAATGATGCTGACGTTTTAAATACAGCCCATTTTTAATTTATTCCACAAACAAAAAAGTCCATGACTTGCTCTGCCCCGTATAGCCTTGGACAGGATAATTTAAAATAATTTTTTGTGTAATGTACTGTGTCGAGGGAATGAAACTACCTGTTTGAGTATCTTGGCTTTTCAAGAGTGGGTTTGTCAGTTTCTTATTGAAACAAGATTGTCAAAATCCAGTGTAGATGAATCCACGGTGTTGTAATCTGGTCATGAGCAGAAAGCAGAAGAGAAGTAAGAACAGCATAATTTTTGGATTGAGCCATACAAAGGGGAAGCAGTAGAAGCAGAGGGTGGGTGGAATGTACAGGCCCTTCTTTTTCAGCCAGTTCATCATGAGATTTAATGCTGCAATACACAAATGCACAAATACAAGCATAGACATCTACGACAGAAAGTAAAGGAAACATTCATGTTTGTCGGCTCTTTTGACTTGTTAAATGCATGCTCCGCAACAACAAATGTTCATTTTGCTCATCAATAACGAACATTTCTCTGACAGGAAGGCATTCAAAATAAAAAAATAGCATTGATAAAAGGAAAAGAATCCCCAGTTGGTAATGCAGTAGAAAAATATCACTGATTTCATGAAATACATCCTTAAAAAGCAGCTTATCAATCTGATGTCTTCATTCTGTATTAATTTGGTGTGTTTTGAATGGTTAACTTCTCTGTTCTTTGTGTTCATTTCTTTTCCTGAGTGAGACAGTAAAAAGCGAAGTATCCGTTAAAGCCATCTGCTTTTCCTCTCAGCTCCCCGATGATGTTGTGGAAAATGGAAAATATGTTCTCGTCCCAGTTTGTGGGTGTTTACACTGTTCCTTTTCGTTTATCTGTTCATTCACCTCCAGACATTCCACCTTTCAGGAGGGGACCAACGCGCTCAGCTGTTTTTATCCCAGCTCTACTGCACGATGGGCAGCCTCAAACCTGCCCACTGGCCCCTGATCCTGGTTCACATGCTTCTGCCACAGCTTCAGTGTGTAAAGGTGCCAGGAATGGATCCTGTGTCCCAGAAACTACGACGGCTCAACGAGCAGGTTGACTTTTTTTTTTTTTTTTTTTTTCTGTGATGCCACTGTGGCATCACAGAAAATGTTCTCTGTAACGCCCTAGTTAGCTTCATGTTTTTCAATGGCTTACTGTATGCGTTTGTATCCTGTCATATTAGCAATGGATATTAAAATGCACTCATAATAATAGTGCTGAAAAAAATTTGGCAAAACTGTGATTTCAGTAGAGCAATGAAAACTGTATGGTAAAATTAGACAGTATCGGTTCTTCTGGAGTGATAATCACCAAAGAGCTGCAGAAATGCATTTCTTTTCTGCTAGTTCCAGCAGTTCCAGGCGCTGACCCAGGCCCGTTTGGACATGCTGGCCCTGAACCAGAACAGGAACTCCTCACAGGAGCTGAAAAGCCATGTGCAAAACTTGAATGAGTATTACCACCACATGTCGCAGGACCTTGAGCACCTAAAGCAGAGCACCACCCAGGAGGTAGAAGGTCTCAGGTGAGAGCTGACTGCATTGCAGGTCATACTCAGTCATATGCCTGTGGGCTGATAAGTCAGAGACAAAGCTCTGTATACTGGTGATGCAGTTTTTAGATAGATACTTCATTAATCCCAAAAGAAATCTAAGGCATCCAGTAGTTTACACAGAAATGTACATACCACCCATGTATAACAGACACACATACCCATACCCACATATGACAAATAAACAACCCACATATTCTCACAGCACCTCTCCCCATGTCCAGATGAGAGTGAGCTCTGAGCAGGAGGTAGATGAAGGCGTCCTCAACGCCCACCTTCTCCTGGTAGGTAAACTGGAGTGGGTCAAGTGCGTGACGGACCTGGGGTCTGAGGAGGTGGAGTAGTAGGCCTGAAGTCATTCAAAGGATGAGGCTTCGTAGGGAATTTGGCCACAAAATGTATTCTGAAAAGAGCAGAGGAGTCCTGTTAGCTGGAGTCCAGTTGATAAAACTACAGGGATTACCTCCTTATCATGTTCAATTTGATGATAGTGCTATCTGCACTCTGATTAAATTAAAAGATGAAATCTGAGAAGAGTGGGCGGCTTTTTCTTTTCACATCTGTTCCTCTGGAGAGTTGGGAAGTAATGGTATACAGAGAAACGTTTGGACATTATTTGTAATATCTGTGAAAGAAAGAAATAACTTTGGAGTAATTTGAATTTATTTAACAAGTCAATAAATCTTTTTACATATTGCTCCAAACAGACAGATTGGATTGGTGTGTTGGTCAGAAGATCTGGTCTGATCTGCAGTTCGGTCCACTATTTTGTGTTAGACAGAAATAGCTCACCAGCAACTGGGTGACCTGCCTTTCATTGTTTTAACATTGCCTTACCTCATTGTATGTTCGTTTAATGTTCTTTTCTGCTTATTTGGTTAAGGTCTACATTTAAAACATTAATTTAAAAAAATAGTTTCATGTTGTTTCTTTTCCCAGGGAGTGGAGCAAGAGGCTTGAGAAGAAGAGTAAGCGGATGGAAAATCGTCTGGCTTTGATTGAGAGGAACTTGAGGGAGAACCACCGCCACAGCCAGAAAGAGAAGTCTGATCTTGGTTGGGACTTCTCCAACCTTACCCTGGAGCTCCAGAGCCAAGAGGAAAGGCTGGGTGTCTTTCAGTCCCAGCATAATGAGCTGCTGCTGGGGCTGAAAGGGTTGCAGGAATCCTCGGCAAAGCAGGCGTTGCGTGTGGCCCAGCTAGAGGGACAGCTTGCTGACGTCCTTCAGTTGAACAGGGGAGGAAACATCAGGAGTTTACCGCAGGAGTACTACGAACCACACGGGAGAGCCCAGACCCACAGAAGAGCGAGACCTGGAAGGATTCTGGCTGGACAATCCAGACCAGAGGGGACCAGTCAAATCAATACTGATCAACCAAAATTGAATCAATACCATGAAACAAATGAGCTGAAACATTCAAAAACCCAGAGGACAAAACCTCAGCCACGCTCTCGTCCACAGATCCAAGACCGGTACTCAAACCCAAAACCTGAGTCGACAGAATCCTTGCCTGAGCCTGACTCATACCACTCTCAATCAGAGATCCAGTTTCGGGCCCGTTCTTGGCAGGAACAGGTTCCGTCTAAACAGTCTGTGCCTGCTCATGATGCCCAGATCCATCATCAGAACCAACAATCCACCCACCCTCAGCTCCATCCTCAGAGACACCATCAGTTACACAACCCCAATTATTCCTCCTGGCCAGGACCCACATCCCAGAGTCAAACCCATCCAGAACCCAACAGAGACTGGCAGAGCAGGACCAGAATAAGGGGCCAGGCCTCAGATGTTCTCCCTCAACCCCCGTCTGAGTCTTATCAGTCCATGGCTAACAGGTGGAAGACGAAGGAAGTGGAAGGAAGAGACACCAAAGTAGAGACATCAGTCATTCATAATCTTCTTCAGCTGCCTGTAAGGCACAAGATTCCAGCAAGACCAGTTCCTAAAAAGCATGCAACTAGTACGTAAAAGTCAGCACACTCAGCAGCCTCCGCTCTGAAGCTATGTCTGGTATTGATATTGTCAGGTGAGCAAGATAGTTTCAGGATTAAATATGCTCAAGGTGTAAATGCCAATTTCAAGAAAGATAATATATCTTTCAGTAGTAGACACAGTCATTCTCTGCATTCTCAATGCTGAGAAACTAACTGTATCAGGTTAGTTCCTACACATTATAACTTCAATTAAAGACTACATGCATCGGCAGACTCAGAGGCCAATTCTCGTAGTATAACAAACACTGGTTTATACATGAGACAGGAATGACAGGGTTGAGAGAGAGGGATGTTGAGTGGTACGTTGAGGGTCCGTCCGTAGTTTAATTGGTTTGCCATGTTTGATGTTGTGTTTCATCATTACCTAGGGTTTGACTTCCAGGCCATAACTAAATACATATCCTCTTGCTCCCTCTGTCTGCAGTCTGTAATGTGGACTCCATGCTGTTTTTCCCCTCTGCATCAGTGGAGAACTACGTCACCTTCTCCCAGAGTCTTCCCAGCCTTCCTGAACTTTCAGCTTGTCTGTGGCTCCGTGTGGAGAGCACGCACATTGGCACGCTGCTTTCCTATGCCACTGACGACAAAGACAACCAGCTAGTTCTGTACGGACGAAATTTATCTACATCCTCCAAGGCTTCTTCCTCCCCTTCTGCATCTCCCTACCCTTCTGCTCCTTCACCCTCTCTGGACTTTGTCATTGGAGATCCTGCTTATCGCCGTCTGCCCACATCGTTGCTCCTGGACAGCGGCTGGCACCACCTCTGTGTCGTCTGGTCGTCCATCCAAGGCCGTTTCTGGTATTACAGTGATCGCCGTCTCATCACCTCAGGGTCTAACTTCAGGAAGGGATGGGAGATTCCTGGAGGTGGGTCTGTGGTGCTGGGACAGGAGCAGGACACCGTTGGCGGAGGGTTTGATTCTGCAGAGGGTTTTGCTGGGCAGGTGGCAGGGTTCAGGGTATGGAACCGGGTGCTAAGTCCATCAGAGGTTGAAGGGGTGGCAGCAGGGAGAGGTGTGCCCAGAGGGGTGGTTCTTGACATGGAGGATATAAAGGAGGTTCATGGTGAGGTGCAGCAGGTGGTGTGTGAATGTTTGGAGCACTGCCTCTGAAAAGGTTTTGGAGGAGGTTTCAAATGAAGAAGCCAAATGAGATTTGGAGTCTTTGATATGCAGGCGCCCACATTCGTAACATTAGCAATTTACAACATGCAATTACTCACCGGACACTTTAGCAGGGTCAAAATCTGAATTGTAAGAGCTGAACAACAGCTTATGTGTACATTAAGTATGAATTAATAAACATTGTTTCTTATACCAGTCAGATATAACAATGGATCGTAGATAAAGTAACATGAAACAATGCTTGCAATAGTGACGGTCTGTTTTGGAAAATCATTTTTTATGTGTGGGTGTCTTGGTAATGAATAGCTAAACTTTGTTTCCCTCCTGTTCTTAGATTTGAGCTTCTGAATCTGTAAGGTTTATTTTTTTGGTTATTGTCTTTTTGGGGAGATCGTCAGTAAAAACAAATATAAGCAAATATATTTAAATTCATGGTACTTCATCGTGTTTTTGTCCATCTTTATTAGTATTTTTTGTTGTGTGAGATCCAATTCAAACAAACTATAATGTGAACTTTAGCAAATGAATGATAAGTGAGTTCTTTGCTTTGGTTTGGATTGCTTTAATTCATCAAATCAGTTTTGGAGTTACACATTTTTAAATAAAATTTGTACCAACATGCATGCATGATGCATAGATACTATATAATACACGACAGGGGCCTTTTTAAAAATCCCGAGTGCATTTACACAGTTAGGCTGAAAACTGATCACAGCGACAGGACAGTCAGCCTCTCAACATCAGACCTACAACTCCCACCATGCAACGCGCCTCTCAATTATATTTGGCCCTTCACGCGATCCTTACAAAGCATCACGAGTTACGATGTGATCATGGGGAGCTGTAGGAGAATAGTTAGTCAACAACAACTGTTGCTAATGAAATAATTTAGCGACAGCCAGCCACCAGACAGCAGCATGGCCAACATCACCAAGAAAGTGTCGTGGTCCAGCCGGGCGGACGAGTCCGGGGCGGCCGGGGAGGGGACGCCGCTGCTCAACGGCTCCGAGCAGCCCAGGCTCTCCAGACAGGTACGGCTAGCATGGTGGCTAACGGAGAGGCTAACAGCTACGACTCCTGAAGCACTGCAAAGATGCTGTGTCGCAGTGATATAAAGTAACGTGGGGTCATGGTGTCAAACACTGCATGGGCCATGTGCCTGAAATGAGCGTTAAAGCATCGCTGCATACAAAACATCCATTTTTTATGCTGTTGTTGTTGCTGTCATGTTTGCAGCCGGTCGCTTCGCTATTTATTATTATTTATTAAGCTTTCTTTGAGGCGAGATGTCATTCAATCGAGTTTGAGGATCGAGTAATTCAATAATTCAGTAGTCATATAGTTATGTTTATCTATCCAGAAAGATAATACAAAAACTTAATCTTCCCCTACAGCGAGTTCTCAGAAGTTGCTCTCTAGTCGCACGCGTAGAAGTCAGTTTGATGGAGAAAACAATAATTTGCTGTCTGTAGACTAAACAAGACAGTTAGGCCAAAACAGAAACACAACTGGAAAAATAGCACTTCCTCTGCTCCTCCAATGCAGCCACCATGACCGCCCTGTCACTTCCTGCACCATCAGGACCAAAGGTAGAAGTTAACTAGCTGTGAACCTGAGGTTAATGTTTTCACGTGACTCTTTATCATTTGTTTCTTTCAAGAGACTGCAAATATAATCGTTTCGGCAGAAATCGCCACCATTATAGAATGGATGTGGCTAAATTTAAAATGAACTTGAACAAAATGTGACGAGTGTTATTACAATTTCTCTAAGATGGATTTCCAACATATGTGTGATAATAACACAGTAGCTCTGAAACCACTACAGCTCTATATGTATTTCTGTGATGTCTTTGATGTCTGTAGCAATCTGAAGGAGGCAGTATATTTCAGATAGGCAGACTGAGCACGGTGGATTTGGAGGAGGAGATAACATCAGATGAGGTAAAGCCTGAGCTTGAAACACTCTTTTTGTCACATTTGTGTCTCTTTGTGTCTGTTGCTCTTATTGATTTTCACTCCAATAAAACTCTTAGCAGCACTTCTTAGAATCCTGAAACATAGTTTGTTCATCTACTGCAACTATAAAACCTCAGCCCGTTTAAATCCATGAAGTGTGATCAACACATAAAGTAGAGGCCATTGACAGCCAATTAAGTCTCACACTTGTCATGTGTGTTTTGTTATGCGCTTCTGGCACAGATCTAGTCTGACTGATGCTGTGTACTCATGGAACTTAAATGGCTAATTCATGAGGTACACCCTGAGATGAAGTTTAAGGATCAGGCTGTGATGTATTTTATTTTAGATCAGCAGCATCTTGCTTAATACAACTAAAGCGAATGTGGCAAAGTGGACACAGAAAGGGCCTGTTAACTGGGCAAATTGCCACAGCAACAACTGTGTCATGCCATGTGCCTGAAAGGCACACACTTGGAAACAGTCTTATGGTTTCCACTGATACATTACAAATGATGAAGTGGAGCCATACAGTATTGTGTTTTCGGAAAATCGATTCCACACACTAAACTCAGTCTAACCTAATTCTACGCCAAGTCTAATCTTTAAAGTGAGCTCAACCAGGCAATAGAAACATATTGTGACAACAAAAAAATTAGAAAAAGTAATTTAAATTCAGTTGTTCTGATGCATTTACAAAATGAAATGGGAAGTCACTGCTTGCAGTCCCACATAGAGCCATATGACTAATGCTAGATGCCATTAGGGTGTTACTTAGTCTGCATGCTCATTTCCATCCGTGACAGAAACCCACAGTTTCAGTCCAATGGTTATGCCATGGCATGCATGTGATCTGTTTGATTCTTGCCTGCTGTAAATGGAAGATTGTTTCCAGTGTGTTTGTGAATGTCAGTTATTTTATTCAGCTGTATGTGTTGCTGCTGGTTGTCTGGCTGCACAGATGGGCCACAGCTCTCTGACAAAAGTCTATTTAACACTGCTTGCCATTGTGAAGTAGTACTTTTAAACTGGTTGTAGCTGGCTTATATGCATGTCAGGATGCACTCTTTCTTTTTCGATGACTTTTGAGTATAAAAATATCTTTCCGATGTTGCTTTTAGATGATCTATAAAATGCTGCTGTGCTCCTTCCTGTTCCAACAAAAATGCCTGGTACCTTCTAGTAACTTAGCTCCCAGGTCAGCAGGTCAGAGGTCTAAGGTCACTGTTGATATGATCACCTATGTCTTTTCTACATTTCTTTTCTCCTTTAGGACTCTATAAAGGGGCGCCCCAAAGAGATCCCTCACAATGAGAAGCTGTTGTCACTTAAATATGAAGTAAGCTTGCCCATTTGCCAAACAGATTATTAACTGAAGAAGCCCTAATCACATTTGATAGTTATTTCAAGCCTCCATGTGTATTTGAAATATTCATATTTTTATGACTCCTTGTTTTTCTCATCATTGGAAACAGTGAAATCTAACTGGTATATGAACAACCTTTCAGGGAGTAAAACCCCAACTACATGTGGTAACAAACAGTAATCTTCTTTAGCAGCCTGTAAACTGGCAACAGCTAATAGAATCAGCTTTGTATCAGCATATTTTGGGTTTATACTAAGGCTGCTGTTATTGACCCAATGTACTGTAGCATCATGATCAGTGGTGGAGGAAGTACTCAAACACCATACTTCAGTAAAAGTATAAATAGACAAAAATCTGAATTATTATTTTTTTTATGGGTTAAATGCCATTAACAAAGAAGACTGCTTATACCTTCAAAAGTTTTTATTTTACTATAAAAACAGCCATCTAATGCAAATCATTGTGTTATATTGACTGCAGTAAGCACATTCAAGTTAAAGGTTTCATGGTTTCCATCGAAAAAAATAGTCCTTCTAGCAGACTTTAAAGTTGCAGGTGTTGCGTAGCAATATGTTAGATTCAAATGACCATGAATTTCCGTTACAATCAAAGAATGTACTACTTGTGAAATGGTATGAAGAGTGTGAATCAGAAGCACAAAACCCCTTGCTAGTGGCAGCGGTCATTAAGTTTTCACAGCAGACATTATAAGAAACATCGGAAAGCCCATTCAATTCAGTAGAATTCTCTGCAGCTTTGTACGCCTTGTACAATTGTAATGGAGTAGAAAGTACAGATAAATGAAAAACATACTTAGGTACAATAATGAAGTAGTTGTACTTCGTTACATTTCACCACTGGTCTTGATGCACAGTCAGCTTTGTGAAATTCTAGGTATATACGTTTAATATCACACGTTGAATAATTAAATCAAAATTATTTCCTGAGCTGCCGTTTTCATTTTATGTCCAATTCCAGAGTCTGGACTATGATAACATTGAAAACCAGCTGTTTCTGGAGGAGGAGAGGAGGATGAGTTATTTGGTGAGTGGGCTGTTAATGGCCTGGATATATCATTATATGATCAAAAATGTTTTTGTTTATTTGTTTATAGTCTTTAGCCTTTATCTGCGCTAGCTTCATCATCCATTGTCAGCTGTTTGTTCTGCTTCTTTACACTCCTGTGTTTTCAGGGCTTCCGCTGTCTAGAGATCAGTCGCTGGGTGGTCTGTGGTTGGATTGGCTTTCTGACTGGCCTCATCGCCTGTTTCATTGACATTGCGGTCGAAGAGCTGGCTGGGTTCAAATACCAAGTGGTCAAAGAGAGTATCCTGAAGTTTTGTATGTTATAAACCTTGTGAGGCCAAACAATTGATGACATTGGTAAAAGTTGCTGCTGAACATCTTAGCCATGTTTAGCTAATTTCAATCTTATAGGAATCCCCTGACCTTTCCTTAACCTTTGACCTCACAGACATAGAGAAGTTTACAGAGGTGGGGGGCTTGTCGATCTCACTCCTCCTCTGGGCTGTTCTTAATGCTGCCATTGTTATGGTGGGGGCTATCATAGTTGCATATTTTGAGGTAAGACTGAAAGAAGAGGAAATTTGATCTATTTTGGCATATTTTCTGCCCAGTATCTGTTGTTCCTCTTTCTTTTTTTTCTTTTTTTTTTTGAGTGAATGATATTCCACACAGTGTCACATTGGAGTTTAACTGGTTACATGTTTTAAGCAGAGGCCATTCAAACTGATGCAGAAGTGAAAACTACTTACGCAATAGTGTCTTTGTAATGTTGGAAATGAAAAATTAACACCCTTCTCTATTCCCAGTCTAGTTTATCTGCTTGTCATCAAGGAAAGCTGAGGTTTTGTTTAGAAGCATTATCATTTCCTCCTTTTACCAGACTTAGGAAAAAAAAAAAGTGGTTAAGTTGTTGGTTTAATTACCATGTTTGTTCTGTCAGCATTAAAATCATCACGTGCGATAATGAGAGCATGCCATTTCTTGTTTCACTGAAAAGAAATAGCAGTGACAGTATAATCTGGTCATACCCACATGTTCGGGTATAAATGTGTACTCTTATATTAATAATAAATATAGTTCATAATGCTTGCCACTTCTGATATAGCTCTCCTCTTTTACTTGCATTTGCTTCCCTCTGCTGTGTCTCATCCAGCCCATAGCAGCAGGAAGTGGAATCCCTCAGATAAAGTGTTACCTAAATGGTATCAAGATTCCCAGGGTTGTACGACTCAAGGTACACATGCGCATGCACAAGCAAACACACGAACACACACACAGACACGAGTGGATCTACTTACACTTTTACGTATCATGTGTTTGTCCTCCACAGACACTTGTAGTTAAAGTGTGCGGCGTTATCTGTTCAGTGGTTGGCGGTCTTGCTGTCGGAAAGGTAGAGACATTTATCAGAGCAAATACAACATGCCTAGCTTTTTCTGCTTTTAGGCTGATGCAATATTTCATTCAATATATAAATGGCAGTTTTTGTTTGAATTCCTGGCCGATATTTCTTTTCACACCCTTTTGCTTCTGTTTTCCCACAATCCATCAGGAAGGGCCCATGATTCACTCAGGTGCTGTTGTAGCTGCAGGTGTCTCCCAGGGTAGGAGTACCTCTTTAAAGAAAGACTTCAAGGTCAGTGTGTGGTCATTTCCTGTGCTTAATTGTGTAGGATTAAAAAAATATTTATGAACAGGAATTTTCTTCTTGCTAATGCTCATTTTAGATTTCTTCCATTTGAAATATTACTGGTAATTTAACAGTCATAATTGTGCATTTTTTATGTTTAAAAATGATGATGATTAGGCTGCTTGTGGAAATAAGAACTAATTGTTGGTGTGTGTCTGTAGATCTTTGAATATTTCCGGAGGGACACAGAGAAAAGGGACTTTGTTTCTGCTGGAGCTGCTGCCGGAGTCTCTGCTGCTTTTGGAGCACCAGTTGGTAAAAACAAAGCTAATTCATTTAGTACAATCACATGCTTTGCTATTATTGTGTATGGTATTGATCGTGTGGACAGGTGAGCTTAGATAGAAACAGTTTGACTACAAAAACAAACTGGAAACCTACAAGCCATACAAGGAAGCAGTGATTGGTGAACTGATGCAGACTGTACCTTATCACGATTAATGAACAATGATGTTACATGTTTAAAAAAAAAAAAAAAAATTAAAAGCCAAATTTGATAACGACATTAAACTTTACGTTCTTCGCTAATTGGAAAAGGGCAAAAACCTTCATTCATTCATCTGCTACTGCATAACTGGGTCACGGAGGGTTATGGACCCAATCCCAGCTCACTATTTTATGCTTTTGTTCGGGTCCTGGTTAAATATATTTTATCATTAAAAGGAACTGCTGGAAAATACAGACAAAAACATACTTTGGATCATATTAATCTGAAACAGGTGATAAATCGCATTCAGTTTTATATGAAAAAGATCATTAAAACTCCTAATAATTTTTTTCCCCTGAAGATATTAACACCATTAGTTTAAACATGTTTCACAAGTTGTGTCACTATTTGTTGGAGTTGTATTGTAAAGACTGGATTTTGTGATTGCTCTACAGGTGGCGTTCTGTTCTCTTTGGAGGAAGGGGCTTCCTTTTGGAACCAGATGCTGACATGGAGGATAGTAAGTCATGCCGTCATGGATGCACCCAAATTATAAATCTATGATTAAGTAGCACATTCAATTTAAAGAGTTGATGCATTCCCTGTACATTATAATTAAAACCCTTTCTGTGATTTCTACCCTTTTCATTCTCAATCTGCAGTTCTTTGCCTCTATGATCTCCACTTTCACCCTGAACTTCTTTCTCAGCATCTATCACAAAAACACTGGAGACCTTTCCAGCCCAGGTCTCATCAACTTTGGACGCTTTGAGGGTGATGTAAGCAACTTATATTGTATGTCTTGTATGCGTTTTTCCTGAATTATAGTGAGTGAATTTCAAAGATGTAACTATGTGTTTTTGTTCTTTCTCAGAGCGTGGCCTACAACCTTTATGAGATTCCCTTGTTCATTTTAATGGGAGCTATAGGTAAGAACATGTTTTAATTTTTGCAGATATGTTTGAGCCTTTACGTTGTGCACTTGACTCTTGACCTCAGACAGAAATGCCAAAATGTCTTTAGTTGGAAAATCTAAACATGAACTCTGTGTGTATTTTCATCCCTTTTATGTGCAGGTGGACTGCTGGGAGCCCTGTTTAATATCCTCAACTACTGGCTAACCATCTTCAGGATCAGGTAAGCTTTACAAAGGATACAAATTTTCCATGATTCAGATGTACAATAAACCTTGTCTTCAACCTTTGGAAAAAGGGTCGAGTGAACCAAAAAATAAGGGATTGTTTACTTCCTGTGAAAGAAAAGGAAGTTCGCATGTGAGCAGTCAAAATTGTTTCTCAGAATATCATCATCTTGTGATTGAGGAGTTTATAAATAGTTGTCCTGTGACAACAAGTGGGATTACTAGACTGACTGGCACCTTTTCTACTGGTCCACTTCCTAACATGGGGAATTCCACATTCATGTTCAGGCCGACACTACACATTTTGGAAGTTTACACAAAAACCCTAGGTGTAATATGTGAAAATGTATGAAATGCCATCAGATTAATTTATTTTTTTGGTATGTGTCAGATACGTCCATCGCCCATGTTTACAAGTGATGGAGGCCATGTTGGTTGCTGCAGTAACTGCAACAGTGTCATTCACCATGATCTACTTTTCCAATGACTGCCAGCCTTTAGGCCCAGAGCACGCTGAAGAGTATCCTCTGCAGGTAGACTCTCAAACACATGCAACTCTGACACCTAACACTGGTAATAAAGCTAAAACCTCAGAAGTGTTAGTTTGGGGATGCCACAAGCACAGTCTGTTATTGTATTATACTTTTATATTGTGAAGTTGACAGTGTGTTTGAATTCCATTGTTAAGGAAGTCCGTGTGTCAGGTGTACGTGCAAACTCAAGCAAGATGTATTCTTCTAATGTTGGTTTTTTAGTTTCTATCAGATGGTATTGTACAGTTGATATTTCCATCCGCAAATGTGCTTTTTCCATGAAAACTTTGGTGGTGCATGTTTAAAAAAACAAGAATATAAGGAAAAAAGTTTTTTTCACAATTGAATTGAAAAGACATAGAATTAGATGTTTACATCTAATGAAAATGAAATCATTGTGTGTTTTCACCTCAAAGCACCACTGTACCTGATCACAGCCATAAATATCTGCAAGTATTATTGTAGAGTCTTAAGTCTTGTCTGAAGGGGCAGCGCTCCATAAATAAATACCACATATTCCATCTTTGAGAGTTAGCTCAGTCAAACCTGGAACAGCTTGTTTTCATTCAGTGCACTTTTGACTACTAATCCATTCAATGGTAGGCAGCACAAAAGCTGCATGAAGGACACAAACACACAGTATTAGTTGGACCCTTGGTGCCTAATGTTTTTTCACTCGTATTTTCATCTTTCTCTAGTTGTTCTGTGCAGACGGAGAGTACAATTCTATGGCAACAGCCTTCTTCAACACTCCTGAGAGAAGTGTCCGCAGTCTCTTCCACAACCAGGCAGGTAAGGCTCTAAATAAAGGAAGACAGCTTGAATACACAAATGATTTGTACAGGCAGGTGCACTGCTTTCTCACATTTCATGGAGCCATGTGCAGGAGGAAAACACTGCTTAAAGATCAAAACATTGTCTTTTTCTCTTAAGTCTCGTTTTATTTAGTTCTTGTCTGTTTTTTGAAAGGAACCTACAATCCTCTGACCCTGGGCTTGTTCACACTTACCTATTTCTTTCTGGCGTGTTGGACCTATGGCCTGGCTGTGTCTGCTGGAGTTTTCATCCCATCTCTGCTGATAGGAGCAGCCTGGGGGAGATTGTTTGGGATACTGCTGGCCTACATCACCCCTAACTCGGTTTGTCTAGTTTGAAGCTTTGCTCTGTAGGAAGAGGACATGTTAACTTTTGTTGTCATTATTTTTTAATTAACCTGCTTCATCTTTTTTAGCAGCTCAGTGTCAGGGGGTCTGCCATGTTTGTCTGATCTCTAGCTGTGCCTGTTTTTTGTTTGAAGGAGGATGTAACAACAAGATGATTCAGTTTCCTCATTGAGCCAGGCAATCTTACTGAATGGATTAAAGTCATAATGTAGAATTGTCTGCTCTCCTATATACACCATTATAGCAACCACCCATCTTGGAATACCCCTCTTAGCTCAGTCCAACATAGCAGATGTTGATTCGTATTCACCTTTTTTCACAGCGCAATGGTGGCGCTACAATACGGAAAGCAAATAAAAGGACAAAAAAATAGATTTTTTTAATATTCATTAACACACAGGGAATGCATCACCAAAACTGTTTTACTTTGGTATCTCAGTTTATTGTGTTGTCTATTTTTTTAGGCAGCAAAGTGGGCTGACCCTGGTAAATATGCCTTGATTGGAGCTGCAGCTCAGTTAGGTGAGTGACTAACCTCTTTTGTCCTCATTTTTTTTACTGGAAAAAAAGAAACAAACCCCAGTTAGCAAAAATGGTCATGGCTTCATTGTGGCTTTTAATGAGAGCAAACTGCGTTTCACCCATAACCTCCAAAACTGTGGAGGTTATGGGTGAAACGCAGTTTGCTCTCATTAAAAGGTAGAGACCTAGATAGGTAGAAAAAACGTTAAAATACTTTACAATGAGATTTTTTTCCCACCCTCAGATCCTCATGTTAATTTTTTTTAAACAATTCATGTTTTCTGTTTAAATGCTCAGTAAAGCCTCTGGTGGCAATATGAAATTATTGTAGCAATAACAGTGAACTGCTTTTCTCAGGTGGCATCGTGAGGATGACTCTCAGTCTGACTGTCATCATGGTGGAGGCCACAGGAAACGTCACATACGGCTTCCCCATCATGCTCGTCCTCATGACTGCCAAGATAGTAGGAGACTACATTGTAGAGGTGAAAAAAGAGGCTCAGCCCCATTTTCCCACTGCAGAATTTAGTAAATAAAGAAGTAACAAACGCTTAAAATGGTTTTTGTGCATTTAGGCTTTATTGCAGTAGAGAAGTAGAGAAGTACTTAATTCTCAGCAGGTAAAAAGTAACACTTACTCAAAACCAGAGAACATCAAGAAGTTATAGTCACCGTAGTAATTTGAGGAACAGTCCCAGAGAGAAGGGTTTCTTTCCCTTTAAGAAGTTAAATTGACTTTGTCATTTGCTATCACTTGTTCGTGAAGTAAGAAAAGTAAATTATATTTACATAGCACCCTTCAGGGAGGTGTCAAAGAGCTTCTCACAGGATAAAAAGCTGGTTAAAGAAAACAACAAAAAGACAGATTACAGTAAAAAACAAATTGCAACAAAAGCAATAATATGTCTGCAGCGATTATTATGGTATTATCTTTTTGTAGAAGAGCTGGAGAAACAGTATCTCAATAAGCACAACTCAAAATTAATTCATCTATTAACTTATGTGTTTCAGTCATTTCAAACATTTCTCTCTCGCTCGCAGCTTCTTTAAATGTGACAACTTTCTGTTGTACAGGCAATATTTCCTATTGCATGTCTTTAACTGATCCCTTCCTGCATCAGGGTCTGTATGACATCCATATTAAGCTGCAGAGTGTTCCCTTCCTACACTGGGAGGCTCCTGCCACATCCCACTGGCTGACAGCCAGGTAAGGTCCGATTTCATTGATTGAACTCTATTTAGCATTTTTGTCAGTTTGCTTGTTCTCTTCCTATTGTTACTTTGCCACTATTTTTTTTTTTTTTTGTGCCACCATCATCATTCTCGCTATTCTTCCTCCTCCCCCTCCTCACCTTCCCATGCAGAGAGGTGATGAGTTCTCCAGTTACCTGTTTAAACCGGATAGAGAAGGTGGGAACCATTGTGGACACGCTTAGTAACACATCCACCAAACACAACGGCTTTCCGGTTGTCGTGCAGGTTCTTGGTAATGAGGAGGTACTGTATATTGCTTGCAACTTTTTTTTTTTTTTAAATTGCATTTTGTTTATTAGGCATAGAAATAATTATTTACCATCATTTCATACATTTTCACACATTAAATGACACAATACAATAATGATCACAATCCACTCTTGGAATCGAACATTTCATAATAACACGTTATCTTAAAGGATGTAACTTAAATATCATAAGATCACTTTTTTTATTAATCACACCCTCATTTGTCCTTCTGTCCCTTTCAGCCAGCGAAGCTCTGTGGGCTCATCCTTCGCTCTCAGCTCATTGTTCTTCTCAAGCACAAGGTGAAACGATCCACAGGATGAAGATATTGGCAACATTATTAAATAAATCATTGTGATATTTTAAGATGGAATCACCAAATTCTTTGCTCTGTCAGGTTTTTGTGGAGTTGGCCCGGTCTCGGCTGACCCACAGGAAGCTCCAGCTGAAGGACTTCAGGGATGCATACCCCCGCTTCCCCCCCATCCAGAGCATCCATGTCTCTCAGGATGAGAGGGAGTGTATGATGGACCTCACTGAGTTCATGAACCCAACACCTTACACAGTACCACAGGTACGCGCGCGCGCGCACACACACACAGAGGCACATTATAGTTCATCAGTGGCTTCCCTAAAGGTCTATGAAAGTAATTATTTGCTAGTGGTTCCAATGGTGTTAAGTCACAAAACATTTAAATATATCCCATTAACTAAGCCTAGGAAAGGATTCATACACTAATCATGACAATCAGCATTAACATGTCTGCTTTAAGATGTATGGAAACCTCAGTTTTTCCATGTGAGGAGTGAGAATTTGCACTTATCAGGTATACAGCGAAATTAGAAGAAGAAAGCTCAGCAAAGTCAAGTTTTATCTAAATATCAGGAGTCCACACTTTACTTCCTCTGCCAGAATAAGAACCAAAACGGGGGCCTTCTCTCTGGTAGTCAACCACAATGTTATTGTTATTGAGCTTCATGTGATCGTTGTTGCAAAATGTACAACGCTCTGAACAGAGGTCTCACCTGCTGGGACCATAAAGCCTGCACTGAGCGGTGGTTGTTTCTGGCATGCACGTTTGTCCAAACTGGCTATAACGCTACATAGAGTTTGCATGCTTCTCAAATGTTAGGGTTTTTATTTTTTTCATTGTAAATGTATTTTCAAGCGAGAGACCAAAGCTCTTGATCTGTTCTGGCTGTAGTTTCAGCACTTTATCGTCCCTTTCGGCGCTAAAGCTTGTCTTTGTTAAGGTTTTAATAAATAAATGAAGTTGAACTTAAGTGAGTTTGTTTGCTTGCAGGAAACATCTCTTCCTCGTGTGTTCAAGTTATTCCGAGCTCTGGGACTCAGACACTTGGTGGTAGTGGATGATGAGAACAGGGTAAGTGTCTGTTTATACTTATTCCTCTACCTTAATATTTAATAACATTTTACTGATGCTGAATACTGTTGCGATGATGACAATGGATGTTGTTGACCTTATGCAGGTGGTTGGGCTGGTGACCAGGAAGGACTTAGCCAGGTATCACCTGGGCAAACATGGACTGGAGGAACTTCAGCTGGCCCAGACATAGTGTGCGCGCACACAAACACACACACACACACACAGATGAACTATGACCACCAGCTATGCAGCCCAAAAGGACTCAGCTGAGGGCTCAAAGATCCATTTTAATTGGATCTTCTGATCTTTGCTCCCCCCCCCCCCGAGTTATTACCAGAAATCACATTTCAATATCTGAACTGCTCTTGGTGTAAATGTTGGATGAAAATAAGCCTCTGTATCTGTGTGAAATGATTTACTGTAACATTATTTCATTGGCATTGGATTTATCCAAGACCTCCATCATTAGTACCAGTTTTTGGTAGCATCTGTGCTGAAGCATCAAATAAGCAGAGGGCTTTGATTGGGGGGGGATACTTGATTTTGAAAATGTAATGATTAGGGTTAAACCATTTAAGGAAAGTCACGAGTTGATCTGGGTTAAAAAAACTTTTCCTTTTTGTTCATCAAAGCCTCTGCACAGCTCTCTGTCTCCTCTTCCTCCTCAACACCAGTCAGTTCCCTTAAAAAGTAATGCTGTGGCAAAACAGTGATCACTGAAGCCATCGATGATTTTATCAAATGGAAACACAGATTCATTTCAAATAATTCAAATGATGGCTCTTTGTGTCTTGCTATTGAACTGCAAAAGACATTTAACTTGGTTAGCATTAAAGTAATTTGAAGTTGAGTGTTTTTGCAAAAAAAAAACAAAAAACAAACAAAAAAAAAAACTCACCAACGATTTGTTGTTTTCTGTTTTTGTTTTTTTTCCTTGCAATGGTAGCAAATTTAGTATTTTCATTTTTTTTCTGTAAATTTGCACTGAAAGAATAATGTTATTTATTGCTGGCAACTACTGCTTTTTTCTTGTCTGTTTTTTTTGTTTTATGTTTTGAGTTAGTTTGGGTTTCAATTCACATAACGCAATATAGACAACATTGGTTTGAAGTGGTTTCTAGATAGATAAAAATCTTTTTTCCTTTAGCTTTACTGAGCACAGAAGTATATTCATGTCAGGAAGTCAGAAACCATTTTCCTATTCTATTTTATGGGAATGTGGCATACCAGTAAGTGCCCCTCATAAGCTCTGAGTGAATGTTTACCACACTTCTAATCAACTTATCCAAGCTTTGTCCAGCCAGGGTAACACACAAAACAATTACAATTACTTCATTTTGTCAATTTATGAAACAAACTTTTTCCCCCCAATTAGTTGTATTAATAATTCATTTTGTTCTTTTTGAACCTCATTGTTTTTATGTTGATTTTCTCTTTTGTGGTCTTTGAACAGTTCTACATGTAAAAATGTTAATTATGCTCAATTTTTTTAAACCACTGGATAAGCCTTTTGTGAATTAATAAAGTTGAAATGTATGTATGTTTGATTTCACCAAAGAATTCTATTCATTTTAGTTTTTAAACTCACCACAAGTTATTGGTCACCTGAGTAGATAACCACTCAAAGCGGGCTGAAAAGTCATTAAAATATTGGCAGGGTCAAGGAAACTTTTATGTAGCACATTTTAGTTGTAGAGCAGTGTCAGGTTTTAATGTATTTACCACAAACAGAGTGAACAGAGGTATTCTGGAGGCCGATAAGTATTTTATTAATCAAATTAAATGTACCCATTTAGATATGACTGTCAAAAATAAGAACTTAAATCATGTAAGTAGAACAGAAAATTGGGGACTTAGAAAGCTTAAAGAATATAAGGTACAGGGGTACAACAATAATTATCTTGTTCAGTCAGAGATAAAAGCAAAGGAGGTCAAGGAGGTGTTCAAGAGCACATCATTTATTTTTCTTTTTACTGTGACTTTTTCCTCATTGCTTATCACCACAAGATGTGCCAACTCAGTGTGTGTGTGACCATCACCTGCCCTCCCTGAAAGCTGGTTTGATGATACAATAAATAGTATCTTTTGTGGAAAAAAAGCTCAGATTTCTGTAAAACCTTAGATTCAGACTATAAGTAGTATTTTATGCAGTTTTCGTTAACTTACCTTCCTCATCCACATTTTCATTTTAGATCTCCAGAAAGAGAGTTCAAAGCGTACTTCAAGCCAAACAACATGGCAGCAGCTAATTATCAGCAACATTATCCAACTCCTGCAACCCAATCTGGCCCTTGAGGACAATCCCGATGTCGTCTGGTTTATCACTGGCATCTCTTTGTTTGACAATGTATATTCCCACTGTGGTCTCCTCAGTGGGACCTTGAAAGAGGGCTTCATCTGCTGCCTGCAGAATCACATTCATAAAATGAAACAAAGTCAGATTACACAAACACTACATGCCGTATGTGTATAGGGAATACTGAATATCTGCATTGAGTAATTTCATCAGTTATGGTGAGAAATGTGAAGTTGTAGAATAAAAAGGACAGGTTCTGAGGAGAGCAATTTATCTAAAATAAGGGACAGTTCAAAAGGTCAAGATAAAGCCAACAAGTTGCAAGAGCAGGTCAACAAACTGTTACCACACTGTTTGGGTTGGAGTGTTTTCCCTAGTTTTCTGGAAGGTTTAGGTGCTGTGGTTGCTTGGTTGTGTGCCTGGTGGTGGTCGTGGGGTACTCTGTTACTCAAATACAACATTTTTAAATTGCTTAATAATTTTTCCTAAAAATAACGTTGGGAAGAAACATGTTTGAAAGCTGAACAGCATAAAAAAAAAATCATCCCGCAAAATGATTTCTGTCAGTGAATGTTTATGAATTTGAATATTGATATGTAGTACGTCTTTTAATAACATGTATGGGTGATTTTTCGATTAACAGTATGACCTATACATTGACAGAACATAGATGTCTATTATAATTTCCCAGGTAACATAATCAAATTGCTTGTTTTATATGACCAACAGTCCAAAATTCAAAGATATTCAAGTAATCATCATATATGACAAAGGAAATCATCCTTCATTTGAAAAGCTGGAATTAGCCAACATTTGCTATTTTTACTTGTAAAAATGTCTGAAACTATTCTAACGACGTAACAATTGTTACAACCAGGTTTATCTTTAACCAACTAATTTATTGGGAGTGGGAGAGCTGGCTGGCCAGACCAGTTCCCCCCTGTTGTGACCTCAAATGTTTCTCCTGTTTGAACTTTTGTAAGTTGGAAATTAGAGCGGTCTGAAATTCACTCTTAGCTCGGAGTTATACACAGGTATTATAATTATAGTTTATTTAATTATAAATTGCCCCAATCCAGGGCTGAGGATCTGACTGATTTTCTTGGATGAAATTGAACTTATAGGTCGCAGCTTAACTTCTTTCTCTTTTCTTTTGCATTGTTACTGCAATGCATCTGTTAAGTCCAGCTTGTTCCTTGACTAGTGGATGAGCTATGACACTTCTCCACATATATATTTATTAATAAGTGAGTACATTTTGGGTTAGGGTTCCCCGGTAAAGAGTATTGCTGCCCAAAGACTTCACAGGGACAACAGGGACCCAACTCGTCCCTCCTTTCAAAATGGAATTTACACCTACGCTGATCAAGCTGTCACAAGCACCTTCTGTGCTTCTCATAAATACATAACCATAATACCGCAACACACACACTTTTACAGAATTTGCTGGCAGAACCTCCACGTGCAGGTTTCACCTGGGACCTGTGTCCCCCTCTGATCCTCCACCACTCTTTCCTTCAACAATGCTTCAACAATGTTTCTACTCCAATAGCCTCAATTCAAGGGTATTCATTTAGAGTGCATCCACAATAGCTGAGTCTTTAGCCGTCACCTCCCGCAGCGAGTATACTAGTGTAGGTTTAATGAGTATCAATTCATCAATTCATCAATTAAATGATTAATCTAATGAGTAATTTTTTTGATTAATCTGACGATTATTTTTATATTATTTGATTAATGTAACATTATTTACACCCACCAAAAATAGTTATCGTGACAGGCCTACGTACACCCAAATAACTTCACTCTGTCACTATAATTTTCATTCACATAATGAAAACTAACTGCAATCATGGAATTTAAATAATTTTGGCACTATAAAAACTCTTAATACCATCTCTTAACCCGCTCTAAAAGTCAGTCAGCCAAATCAAGTTTAAAACAGCATTTAATCTTACCTTACTCAGACCGATGACTGGAGGACAAATAAAAACTGTCAGACCTCTGGGACCTAGTCAGGACCACAAACTACATACTATTAAACTTAAAAAAAATCCACACTATCCCTGTAAATATCTACAATAATAAAACATGAACATGAAACATGAACATAGCAGTAACAGCATCACGAGGGAACATTTAATTGCAAAATCACTAGTACTTTTGATACTGGCCTACATTGTGCTGATAATATTATCTACTTTTACTTGTGATGCAGTACTTTGTGGTGTTAGTATATTTAATTAAGTAATAGCTGAATAGCTCTTCCACCACAGAGCTTAAAGCAATAGTTCGCACAAAAATGAAAATTCCCTCAAAAACTAGTCACCCCTGTGCTGATAAGAGGATAGGTGAAAATCTCCAGTTCACAAAACTGAAGATGTGAACTGGAGATCTTCACCCATCCTACAGTGAGTAGACTGAAGAGTCTAGAGTGAATTTTTCGGGTGAACTATTGCTTTAAGATAAATTTTCAGACTCTACTCTTTTTAAACCCCAAGCTGTTGAGTCAACATTACAGGGGGAGTTGGAGAATATATTCAAGTTGCTTTGTTAGCTACCTTTTCTTTCTAGATGGGATTTAGTAATGTTCATAGGCACACAGACCCTTAACAGAAGCAACCTCCACAGTAATGCATTATCTTTCACTGTGATTAAACTCCTTGAAGACGGCATAGCGAGTCTAGTTTGATAAATCTGTGTCAAAAGCTTTGAAATTTGCCTGCGACACATCCTATTTAAGTTTTCTTGAGTGATAGTTGGCTCTGCATTGTGGCAGTACTGCAAACAAGAGCTGCTAGCTAACTCTTTCATCATTCCAATTGCTTTAATTTGACAAAATGCAAACAGGTATCAGCTGACAATAGGGTGACCAGATGTCCTGACAAATTTGAGAAAGTCCTGAATTCAAATAGTTGTCACGAATCCTGTCATTTTTGTTGTTATTCTAATCAATAATGAACAGCAATGAATTTGTGAAAATAGTCTGATCAAATCAGTTATGCAGACTGTAGTTGCTGCTTTTAGCTGTTAAAAACATGCATTTTCTCAATATGACAAGTTCAAACCAGATGACAGAGAAGACAGCACCCTCTGTGGAGGGATTTTATGATGTCAAATGTGTTTTAATTTTGGGTGCTGAATAGACTTCTATAATGACAGCAACACCAGTGCCAGGACACTGCTTCATACCATCATCAGAATCTGAAACTGATCTTTATCACTTATGTTGTTCTAATTGACTCAACTTTACTCCTCCTGACATGACAGCTCACCCCAAACCTATACTGAATTTATTCTCATGTGGTCCCCCAGGACTGGATTGAAATCCCTCAGCAAGGCAGGTGACTAATTTCTCCCCACTTCCCAGAAAGACAAAATGGTAAAGTTAACTTTAGATAACTAGCTAACTTAAGAAGTTTGGGAATCACTGCTAAGCTAACGTTAATGCTAATGTACCGTTAGCTAGCCTGACTTGCCGTAATTGCGAATTTCAGGAATAAAAACAGCAAAAACGAAACAATCGGTGTTCTTTTACCAGTAAGACAAAATGACATATTACATACATTTTAGAGCGTCTAGTCTACTTCCAGTGCTTCTTCAGCAGCGTCAGGCTCCGCCATGAGTCCGCCTTCTGACGGTGTTGGTTTCCCCGCACAGACTCCGCTGTGTGCTGACAGTCGTCTGTGACAGTGACGGTTTGAGTGTTGAACTGTAAAATCAGGAGCATCCGCCTGGTGTCCTTACTGAGTCCGGTGCTCTCTGGGATTGTTCTTCGTCCGCTAGCTACCCAGCAGCGTGTTTCTTACCGGACATGAATGTGGCCCCATCGATCACTGACGCGAGACCGAATGACATTCACTTAGGAGAGCAATTAAAGAATGCGCGTGCGCAGAGGCTGCTTCGCGCGTTCCAAGGCGAGACAAAGGGGGAAGAAATCGACCAGAAGTGACGTAACAGGATCAAAGGCTTTGGAATATGCGGTCATAACATGGCAGCTTATATATAACCACCAGAAGAACACAACTACATTCCACAGTTTAACTTGAAGTAAGTAGCATCGAGAAGAGTCAACCCGGGCCTGAAAATGTTGCAGAGACAGAAAAAAGTGGACCAAAACATTTTTGATTTATCAAAACAGACAGCAGAGAATTTGGAGCGTATACAGATTGCCACTAAGGATATCAAAACCACAAAAAGGGAGATATCCAAAGTCAAGGAAGATGTCAAACACCTTGAAGTGAAGATTAAATCCCTTAATTTCACCACTGAACAGAAAAGCAACATCCAAGCAAAGAAATTTGCAGATATTGAAGATTTTTATCAAAACAGTGCACTCTCAAGCAGGAAAAAAATGCTGAGATTGACAAACTGCACGAGGAAATAGAGGCCTTGAAATTGGAAAATGTTGAGGCAGAGAAAACATTAGGACTATACAAACTTCAAAAGGACCTTCTCTTTCAACTTTCGCATTTGCATTTGGAGGATGCTGATGAAGACACGATAAACATGTTAAAGTCTCAAATGGACTATGACAGCCTAACTCTTGAGGAGGTCATGTATGATCTAACTCGTCTGAAGAATTTGAACCTGCACTTGATGGACTGTATCAACACGGTTTATGAAATGAGGTCTAAAATTCAAAACACCTGGAACAGCGAGTCAAAGGGAAAGAAAGCAAAGGAGGACGAACTACTAGCGAAGCTAGAACAAGCTCGGTGGATTGTCAACTACACAAAGGAAAGGATGTCATTTCTGAGGATGAGTATTAGGATCCATGAATCTATAGAACCAGAAGACGACACTGACAATATTTTGAGAGAAATTGATGTTAAGATCAAAGAAGTGTATAAACAGTTCATTAGCTGTCGAAGTGTTTACCTCAACAGCGTGGAGATGCTTTGTGCGATTGAGCACCAAGTTACATACATTCTTGATCGTTTTGAGCAGCTTCCTGAAGAGACCCAGAAAAAATACAAAAAGATGTGGGCAACTGAGAGAAAGCAGAGGCTCCATGAGGAAAACCTGAAACGAGAGCAGGAGCGGGAGGAAGCAAAAAAGAAGAAATGTGAGGAAAGAATCATGCATCACCCAAAGAAAACATACGGAAAGGTCTTGAAATCCAAATGGTTGTACGGCTGTGATAAAGAAGAAAAGGGATATAACTTTGAGATACCAGAAGTGGTCATGTGGGACACATTAGTGACAGATTCTGATTACGCTGCCACTCTGCGTCTATGGAAAGATTGGATAAGACAGGACAGACTCCCCAAACAGCAGGAAAAGGGGCAAGACGTGGCAAAACAAAAGGAAACGAATGAAACAATGCCCAGGCACATCTGCACCCATAGCCAAGAGAAGATGGAAGAGAGAGAGCAGAAGAATCGTCTAACCACCAGTGAGGAGAGGGCCAGGGGCAATAACAATCTGAGGGCCGCTCCCCTCCCATCCATTATCAAAACAGAAAAAGCTGCAAAGAGTTCACCTGGAAAACAGTCTGGATCCATTGATCTGTCTGATGTCACCAGGATATCAGTGCCAGAAATGTCCTTGGTTGGAGCTCTGCAAACTAAGCAGCAGCAAAAACGTGTAAAATTTGAGCCCATATGTAAAGACTCAAGAGGAATCCACACGCGAAATACCCGCTGCCTCTCTACACCTGCTACCTGTCAGGCTCGGCCCATCCCTGTTCACCGACAGGAAAAGATGCACAAGAAAGAGCCAAAGAATTGTCCAAACACCAGCGAAGAGAGGGACGGCGGCTGGAACAATCTGGGGGCATCCCGCCTCCCACCCATTATCAAAAAACGTAAAGCTGCAAAGCGTTCCCCTAGAAAAGAGTCTGGATCCATTGATCGAGCTGATATCACCAGGAAACCAGTGCCAGAAACTTCCTTGGTTGGAGCTCTACAAACTAAGCAGCAGCAAAAATTTATAAAACCTGAGGCCATATGTAGAGACTCGAAAGGAATCCCCACACAAAATACCTGCCGCCTCTCTACACCTGCTACCTGTCAGGCTCAGCCCATCCCTGTCCACCGACTGGAAAAGATACGCAAGAAAGAGCCTAAGAATCGTTCAACCACCAGTGAGGAGAGGGACAGGGGCCGAAACAACCTAGGGCTGTCCCCCATCCCGCCTATTACGAAAACAGGTAAAGCTGCAAAGAGTTCACCTGGAGAAGAGTCTGGATCCATTGATCTATCTGATGTCACCAGGAAATCAATGCCAGAAATGTCCTTGGTTGGAGCTCTGCAAACTAAGCAGCAGCAAAAACGTGTAAAATTTGAGCCCATATGTAAAGACTCAAGAGGAATCCACACGCAAAATACCCGCCACCTCTCTACACCTGCTACCTGTGAGGCTCGGCCCATCCCTGTTCACCGAAAGGAAAAGACGCAGAAGAAAGACACGAAGAATCCTCCAAACACCAGCGAAGAGAGGGACGGCGGTGGGAACAATCTGGGGGCGTCTCACCTCCCACCCATTATCAAAAAACGTAAAGCTGCAAAACGTTCCCCTGGAAAAGAGTTTGGGTCCATTGATCGATCTGATGTTACCAGGAAACCAGTGCCAGAAACTTCCTTGGTTGGAGCTCTCCAAACTACTCAGCAGCAATACAGTATAAACCTTGAGCCCATATGTAAAGGAATCCCCACACAAAATACCTGCCGCATATCTAGACCTGCTACCTGTCAGGCTCAGCCCATCCCTGTCCACCGACTGGAAAAAATGCAAAAGGAAGAGCGGAAGAATCGTCCAACCACCAGCAAGGAAAGGGACAGGGGCCGAATAAACCTGGGGCTGTCACCCCTCCTGCCTATTATGAAAACAGGTAAAACTGTCAAGAGTTCACCTGGGGAAGAGTCTGGATCCATTGATCTAGCTGATGTCACCAGGAAACCAGTGCCAGGCACGTCCTTGGTTGGTGCTCTGGAAAATAATGAGCATCAATACGGTATAAACCTTGAGCCCATATGTAAAGGAATCCCCACACAAAATACCTGCCACCTATCTAGACCTGCTACCTGTCATGCTCAGCCCATCCCTGTCCATCGACAGGAAAAGATGCAAAAGGAAGAGCGGAAGAATCGTCCAACCACCAGCAAGGAAAGGGACAGGGGCCGAATAAACCTGGGGCCGTCCCCCCTCCCGCCTATTATGAAAGCACATATAGCTGACAAGAGTTCACCTGGGGAAGAGTCTGGATCCATTGATCTATCTGATGTCACCAGGAAAGCAGTGGCAGAAACGTCTTTGGTTGGAGCTCTGCAAACTAGGCAGCAGCAAAAATTAATAAAACTAGAGCCCATATGTAAAGGAATCCCCACACAAAATACCTGCCGCCTATCTAGACCTGCTACCTGTCAGGCTCAGCCCATCCCTGTCCACCGACAGGAAAAGATGCAGAAGGAAGAGCGGAAGAATCGTCCAACCCGCCTCCCGCCGATTACAAAAAAAAGCTAAAGCTTCAAGGAGTTCACCAGCAGCAAAATAAAAAACAAACAAAAAAAAACCTCAATGTGTGAAGCAATTACCCAGCTGCAACGTACTTGCCTCTGCTCTGCACCTGTTGCTTCAAAGAAGCCTACTACAGTTCTTAAGCCTATCTAAGCAGAGGCCCAAACACTTACAACTATTAATACTAGTTAACTAATAGTCTCCTTACTGACTGAAACAAGTCTCCTAACTGTCCTTTCATATTACTTTTCCTTCTTTCCTCTCTTTTTTTTTTTCAGGACCCATAAAGACCTTGATCTCTACACTTCCATCATGGTCATGTTCTAGTCTAGGACCCCCCCCCCCCCCAAAAAAAAAAAAAAAATCTTAATAATAAATTAATCAATCTATCAATAAAATCTGGACTTTTATTTCATTTCAACTGCAACTGAGCCATGTGACTAAAATAAGTAGACTTTAATGTTAAGTTAATGCTTTTCTTTAATGCAAATTAAATTGTCCGAAACAATTCTAATGAGGTAATAATTGTTACAACTCTACCACAGTGTACTTTTCAATAGTTAATAAACAATTTTAATCTTCAATACGGCTGCTGTTCAATTACACTTGTTGTTGTTGCTTATGTTCATCAATTGTTGCATGCACACATGCGACAGCTCTTTTTGTGTCTGATTATCTTGTGTGGATTGAACTCTACTCTGATTAAAGCATTCCATGTCTTAAATGTACATGGACATTTAGAATACGTACATGGATAGCGGATGGTGCAGCCTAAATGTGGGTGTTTGAGCTTGCAATGGTTAAGTCGCTCAGACCTAATTGGAACAGCTACTGAACACCCTTTACACTGCCACATTCACTGGAGAAAGAGAGAGAAAGAAACGGAAGGTCAGCTCACCAACATACATTCAACAGAAACAGGGCTATTTTAACAACAAATCAACATCAGAACCTAAAAAAGTAAAGGAATTAATTCCTTCTTGTTTAATGAACTGGCACTTTTAGATATGCAAATTAAATCTTAAAGGGCACTCTTCCCAATAATTCTCATCAGAGCTTTCCAAAAGAACCAGTATTTGCCAGATACATGCCAGACAAACAGTGTTGCACCATGATATTCATTTTGATTATGAAATAGTTGTAAGTTTTGTGAAGTATGCACATTAGAATAAAACTGATTTTATCCCAGAAGTATGGACAGCGTGAATGAATAATATTTAGTAGACAATGCTGATAATGCAACTCATCAGATCCATGTGCCTTCACATGGTTAATATCAATGCTCAGATTCTCTGAGGAATGATGCCAGAGTTTTCAATTTCCGTTGAAGCACCTGAAGCTGTGGTTCAGTTTTGCAAGAGCATTACAGTGACAGCAGATTTCTGGTGCTGCATGGCCAAAAAACTCACAATCGCATATAGCCAAAAAATTTTAAATAAAAAAGCCAAAAAAATAAATACAAATGATTGGTGGGGTGGGGTGGTGGGGTACTCTGTTACTCAAATACAACATTTTTAAATTGCTTAATAATTTTTCCTAAAAATAACGTTGGGAAGAAACATGTTTGACAGCTGAACAGCATAAAAAAAAAAATCATCCCGCAAAATGATTTCTGTCAGTGAATGTTTATGAATTTGAATATTGATATGTAGTACGTCTTTTAATAACATGTATGGGTGATTTTTCGATTAACAGTATGACCTATAAATTGACAGAACATAGATGTCTATTATAATTTCCCAGGTAACATAATCAAATTGCTTGTTTTATATGACCAACAGTCCAAAACTCAAAGATATTCAAGTAATCATCATATATGACAAAGGAAATCATCCTTCATTTGAAAAGCTGGAATTAGCCAACATTTGCTATTTTTACTTGTAAAAATGTCTGAAACTATTCTAACGACGTAACAATTGTTACAACCAGGTTTATCTTTAACCAACTAATTTATTGGGAGTGGGAGAGCTGGCTGGCCAGACCAGTTCCCCCCTGTTGTGACCTCAAATGTTTCTCCTGTTTGAACTTTTGTAAGTTGGAAATTAGAGCGGTCTGAAATTCACTCTTAGCTCGGAGTTATACACAGGTATTATAATTATAGTTTATTTAATTATAAATTGCCCCAATCCAGGGCTGAGGATCTGACTGATTTTCTTGGATGAAATTGAACTTATAGGTCGCAGCTTAACTTCTTTCTCTTTTCTTTTGCATTGTTACTGCAATGCATCTGTTAAGTCCAGCTTGTTCCTTGACTAGTGGATGAGCTATGACACTTCTCCACATATATATTTATTAATAAGTGAGTACATTTTGGGTTAGGGTTCCCCGGTAAAGAGTAGTGCTGCCCAAAGACTTCACAGGGACAACAGGGACCCAACTCGTCCCTCCTTTCAAAATGGAATTTACACCTACGCTGATCAAGCTGTCACAAGCACCTTCTGTGCTTCTCATAAATACATAACCATAATACCGCAACACACACACTTTTACAGAATTTGCTGGCAGAACCTCCACGTGCAGGTTTCACCTGGGACCTGTGTCCCCCTCTGATCCTCCACCACTCTTTCCTTCAACAATGCTTCAACAATGTTTCTACTCCAATAGCCTCAATTCAAGGGTATTCATTTAGAGTGCATCCACAATAGCTGAGTCTTTAGCCGTCACCTCCCGCAGCGAGTATACTAGTGTAGGTTTAATGAGTATCAATTCATCAATTCATCAATTAAATGATTAATCTAATGAGTAATTTTTTTGATTAATCTGACGATTATTTTTATATTATTTGATTAATGTAACATTATTTACACCCACCAAAAATAGTTATCGTGACAGGCCTACGTACACCCAAATAACTTCACTCTGTCACTATAATTTTCATTCACATAATGAAAACTAACTGCAATCATGGAATTTAAATAATTTTGGCACTATAAAAACTCTTAATACCATCTCTTAACCCGCTCTAAAAGTCAGTCAGCCAAATCAAGTTTAAAACAGCATTTAATCTTACCTTACTCAGACCGATGACTGGAGGACAAATAAAAACTGTCAGACCTCTGGGACCTAGTCAGGACCACAAACTACATACTATTAAACTTAAAAAAAATCCACACTATCCCTGTAAATATCTACAATAATAAAACATGAACATGAAACATGAACATAGCAGTAACAGCATCACGAGGGAACATTTAATTGCAAAATCACTAGTACTTTTGATACTGGCCTACATTGTGCTGATAATATTATCTACTTTTACTTGTGATGCAGTACTTTGTGGTGTTAGTATATTTAATTAAGTAATAGCTGAATAGCTCTTCCACCACAGAGCTTAAAGCAATAGTTCACACAAAAATGAAAATTCCCTCAAAAACTAGTCACCCCTGTGCTGATAAGAGGATAGGTGAAAATCTCCAGTTCACAAAACTGAAGATGTGAACTGGAGATCTTCACCCATCCTACAGTGAGTAGACTGAAGAGTCTAGAGTGAATTTTTCGGGTGAACTATTGCTTTAAGATAAATTTTCAGACTCTACTCTTTTTAAACCCCAAGCTGTTGAGTCAACATTACAGGGGGAGTTGGAGAATATATTCAAGTTGCTTTGTTAGCTACCTTTTCTTTCTAGATGGGATTTAGTAATGTTCATAGGCACACAGACACTTAACAGAAGCAACCTCCACAGTAATGCATTATCTTTCACTGTGATTAAACTCCTTGAAGACGGCATAGCGAGTCTAGTTTGATAAATCTGTGTCAAAAGCTTTGAAATTTGCCTGCGACACATCCTATTTAAGTTTTCTTGAGTGATAGTTGGCTCTGCATTGTGGCAGTACTGCAAACAAGAGCTGCTAGCTAACTCTTTCATCATTCCAATTGCTTTAATTTGACAAAATGCAAACAGGTATCAGCTGACAATAGGGTGACCAGATGTCCTGACAAATTTGAGAAAGTCCTGAATTCAAATAGTTGTCACGAATCCTGTCATTTTTGTTGTTATTCTAATCAATAATGAACAGCAATGAATTTGTGAAAATAGTCTGATCAAATCGGTTATGCAGACTGTAGTTGCTGCTTTTAGCTGTTAAAAACATGCATTTTCTCAATATGACAAGTTCAAACCAGATGACAGAGAAGACAGCACCCTCTGTGGAGGGATTTTATGATGTCAAATGTGTTTTAATTTTGGGTGCTGAATAGACTTCTATAATGACAGCAACACCAGTGCCAGGACACTGCTTCATACCATCATCAGAATCTGAAACTGATCTTTATCACTTATGTTGTTCTAATTTACTCAACTTTACTCCTCCTGACATGACAGCTCACCCCAAACCTATACTGAATTTATTCTCATGTGGTCCCCCAGGACTGGATTGAAATCCCTCAGCAAGGCAGGTGACTAATTTCTCCCCACTTCCCAGAAAGACAAAATGGTAAAGTTAACTTTAGATAACTAGCTAACTTAAGAAGTTTGGGAATCACTGCTAAGCTAACGTTAATGCTAATGTACCGTTAGCTAGCCTGACTTGCCGTAATTGCGAATTTCAGGAATAAAAACAGCAAAAACGAAACAATCGGTGTTCTTTTACCAGTAAGACAAAATGACATATTACATACATTTTAGAGCGTCTAGTCTACTTCCAGTGCTTCTTCAGCAGCGTCAGGCTCCGCCATGAGTCCGCCTTCTGACGGTGTTGGTTTCCCCGCACAGACTCCGCTGTGTGCTGACAGTCGTCTGTGACAGTGACGGTTTGAGTGTTGAACTGTAAAATCAGGAGCATCCGCCTGGTGTCCTTACTGAGTCCGGTGCTCTCTGGGATTGTTCTTCGTCCGCTAGCTACCCAGCAGCGTGTTTCTTACCGGACATGAATGTGGCCCCATCGATCACTGACGCGAGACCGAATGACATTCACTTAGGAGAGCAATTAAAGAATGCGCGTGCGCAGAGGCTGCTTCGCGCGTTCCAAGGCGAGACAAAGGGGGAAGAAATCGACCAGAAGTGACGTAACAGGATCAAAGGCTTTGGAATATGCGGTCATAACATGGCAGCTTATATATAACCACCAGAAGAACACAACTACATTCCACAGTTTAACTTGAAGTAAGTAGCATCGAGAAGAGTCAACCCGGGCCTGAAAATGTTGCAGAGACAGAAAAAAGTGGACCAAAACATTTTTGATTTATCAAAACAGACAGCAGAGAATTTGGAGCGTATACAGATTGCCACTAAGGATATCAAAACCACAAAAAGGGAGATATCCAAAGTCAAGGAAGATGTCAAACACCTTGAAGTGAAGATTAAATCCCTTAATTTCACCACTGAACAGAAAAGCAACATCCAAGCAAAGAAATTTGCAGATATTGAAGATTTTTATCAAAAACAGTGCACTCTCAAGCAGGAAAAAAATGCTGAGATTGACAAACTGCACGAGGAAATAGAGGCCTTGAAATTGGAAAATGTTGAGGCAGAGAAAACATTAGGACTATACAAACTTCAAAAGGACCTTCTCTTTCAACTTTCGCATTTGCATTTGGAGGATGCTGATGAAGACACGATAAACATGTTAAAGTCTCAAATGGACTATGACAGCCTAACTCTTGAGGAGGTCATGTATGATCTAACTCGTCTGAAGAATTTGAACCTGCACTTGATGGACTGTATCAACACGGTTTATGAAATGAAGTCTAAAATTCAAAACACCTGGAACAGCGAGTCAAAGGGAAAGAAAGCAAAGGAGGACGAACTACTAGCGAAGCTAGAACAAGCTCGGTGGATTGTCAACTACACAAAGGAAAGGATGTCATTTCTGAGGATGAGTATTAGGATCCATGAATCTATAGAACCAGAAGACGACACTGACAATATTTTGAGAGAAATTGATGTTAAGATCAAAGAAGTGTATAAACAGTTCATTAGCTGTCGAAGTGTTTACCTCAACAGCGTGGAGATGCTTTGTGCGATTGAGCACCAAGTTACATACATTCTTGATCGTTTTGAGCAGCTTCCTGAAGAGACCCAGAAAAAATACAAAAAGATGTGGGCAACTGAGAGAAAGCAGAGGCTCCATGAGGAAAACCTGAAACGAGAGCAGGAGCGGGAGGAAGCAAAAAAGAAGAAATGTGAGGAAAGAATCATGCATCACCCAAAGAAAACATACGGAAAGGTCTTGAAATCCAAATGGTTGTACGGCTGTGATAAAGAAGAAAAGGGATATAACTTTGAGATACCAGAAGTGGTCATGTGGGACACATTAGTGACAGATTCTGATTACGCTGCCACTCTGCGTCTATGGAAAGATTGGATAAGACAGGACAGACTCCCCAAACAGCAGGAAAAGGGGCAAGACGTGGCAAAACAAAAGGAAACGAATGAAACAATGCCCAGGCACATCTGCACCCATAGCCAAGAGAAGATGGAAGAGAGAGAGCAGAAGAATCGTCTAACCACCAGTGAGGAGAGGGCCAGGGGCAATAACAATCTTAGGGCCGCTCCCCTCCCATCCATTATCAAAACAGAAAAAGCTGCAAAGAGTTCACCTGGAAAACAGTCTGGATCCATTGATCTGTCTGATGTCACCAGGATATCAGTGCCAGAAATGTCCTTGGTTGGAGCTCTGCAAACTAAGCAGCAGCAAAAACGTGTAAAATTTGAGCCCATATGTAAAGACTCAAGAGGAATCCACACGCAAAATACCCGCTGCCTCTCTACACCTGCTACCTGTCAGGCTCGGCCCATCCCTTATCACCGACAGGAAAAGATGCACAAGAAAGAGCCAAAGAATTGTCCAAACACCAGCGAAGAGAGGGACGGCGGCTGGAACAATCTGGGGGCATCCCGCCTCCCACCCATTATCAAAAAACGTAAAGCTGCAAAGCGTTCCCCTAGAAAAGAGTCTGGATCCATTGATCGATCTGATATCACCAGGAAACCAGTGCCAGAAACTTCCTTGGTTGGAGCTCTACAAACTAAGCAGCAGCAAAAATTTATAAAACCTGAGGCCATATGTAGAGACTCGAAAGGAATCCCCACACAAAATACCTGCCGCCTCTCTACACCTGCTACCTGTCAGGCTCAGCCCATCCCTGTCCACCGACTGGAAAAGATGCGCAAGAAAGAGCCTAAGAATCGTTCAACCACCAGTGAGGAGAGGGACAGGGGCCGAAACAACCTAGGGCTGTCCCCCATCCCGCCTATTACGAAAACAGGTAAAGCTGCAAAGAGTTCACCTGGAGAAGAGTCTGGATCCATTGATCTATCTGATGTCACCAGGAAATCAATGCCAGAAATGTCCTTGGTTGGAGCTCTGCAAACTAAGCAGCAGCAAAAACGTGTAAAATTTGAGCCCATATGTAAAGACTCAAGAGGAATCCACACGCAAAATACCCGCCACCTCTCTACACCTGCTACCTGTGAGGCTCGGCCCATCCCTGTTCACCGAAAGGAAAAGACGCAGAAGAAAGACACGAAGAATCCTCCAAACACCAGCGAAGAGAGGGACGGCGGTGGGAACAATCTGGGGGCGTCTCACCTCCCACCCATTATCAAAAAACGTAAAGCTGCAAAGCGTCCCCCTGGAAAAGAGTTTGGGTCCATTGATCGATCTGATGTTACCAGGAAACCAGTGCCAGAAACTTCCTTGGTTGGAGCTCTCCAAACTACTCAGCAGCAATACAGTATAAACCTTGAGCCCATATGTAAAGGAATCCCCACACAAAATACCTGCCGCCTATCTAGACCTGCTACCTGTCAGGCTCAGCCCATCCCTGTCCACCGACTGGAAAAAATGCAAAAGGAAGAGCGGAAGAATCGTCCAACCACCAGCAAGGAAAGGGACAGGGGCCGAATAAACCTGGGGCTGTCACCCCTCCTGCCTATTATGAAAACAGGTAAAACTGTCAAGAGTTCACCTGGGGAAGAGTCTGGATCCATTGATCTAGCTGATGTCACCAGGAAACCAGTGCCAGGCACGTCCTTGGTTGGTGCTCTGGAAAATAATGAGCAGCAATACGGTATAAACCTTGAGCCCATATGTAAAGGAATCCCCACACAAAATACCTGCCACCTATCTAGACCTGCTACCTGTCATGCTCAGCCCATCCCTGTCCATCGACAGAAAAAGATGCAGAAGGAAGAGCGGAAGAATCGTCCAACCACCAGCGAGGAAAGGGACAGGGGCCGAATAAACCTGGGGCCGTCCCCCCTCCCGCCTATTATGAAAGCACATATAGCTGACAAGAGTTCACCTGGGGAAGAGTCTGGATCCATTGATCTATCTGATGTCACCAGAAAACCAGTGCCAGAAACGTCCTTGGTTGGAGCTCTGCAAACTAGGCAGCAGCAAAAATTAATAAAACTAGAGCCCATATGTAAAGGAATCCCCACACAAAATACCTGCCGCCTATCTAGACCTGCTACCTGTCAGGCTCAGCCCGTCCCTGTCCACCGACAGGAAAAGATGCAAAAGGAAGAGCGGAAGAATCGTCCAACCACCAGCAAGGAAAGGGACAGGGGCCGAATAAACCTGGGGCCGTCCCCCCTCCCGCCTATTATGAAAGCACATATAGCTGACAAGAGTTCACCTGGGGAAGAGTCTGGATCCATTGATCTATCTGATGTCACCAGGAAAGCAGTGGCAGAAACGTCTTTGGTTGGAGCTCTGCAAACTAGGCAGCAGCAAAAATTAATAAAACTAGAGCCCATATGTAAAGGAATCCCCACACAAAATACCTGCCGCCTATCTAGACCTGCTACCTGTCAGGCTCAGCCCGTCCCTGTCCACCGACAGGAAAAGATGCAGAAGGAAGAGCGGAAGAATCGTCCAACCCGCCTCCCGCCGATTACAAAAAAAAGCTAAAGCTTCAAGGAGTTCACCAGCAGCAAAATAAAAAACAAACAAAAAAAAACCTCAATGTGTGAAGCAATTACCCAGCTGCAACGTACTTGCCTCTGCTCTGCACCTGTTGCTTCAAAGAAGCCTACTACAGTTCTTAAGCCTATCTAAGCAGAGGCCCAAACACTTACAACTATTAATACTAGTTAACTAATAGTCTCCTTACTGACTGAAACAAGTCTCCTAACTGTCCTTTCATATTACTTTTCCTTCTTTCCTCTCTTTTTTTTTTTCAGGACCCATAAAGACCTTGATCTCTACACTTCCATCATGGTCATGTTCTAGTCTAGGACCCCCCCCCCCCCCAAAAAAAAAAAAAGAATCTTAATAATAAATTAATCAATCTATCAATAAAATCTGGACTTTTATTTCATTTCAACTGCAACTGAGCCATGTGACTAAAATAAGTAGACTTTAATGTTAAGTTAATGCTTTTCTTTAATGCTAATTAAATTGTCCGAAACAATTCTAATGAGGTAATAATTGTTACAACTCTACCACAGTGTACTTTTCAATAGTTAATAAACAATTTTAATCTTCAATACGGCTGCTGTTCAATTACACTTGTTGTTGTTGCTTATGTTCATCAATTGTTGCATGCACACATGCGACAGCTCTTTTTGTGTCTGATTATCTTGTGTGGATTGAACTCTACTCTGATTAAAGCATTCCATGTCTTAAATGTACATGGACATTTAGAATACGTACATGGATAGCGGATGGTGCAGCCTAAATGTGGGTGTTTGAGCTTGCAATGGTTAAGTAGCTCAGACCTAATTGGAACAGCTACTGAACACCCTTTACACTGCCACATTCACTGGAGAAAGAGAGAGAAAGAAACGGAAGGTCAGCTCACCAACATACATTCAACAGAAACAGGGCTATTTTAACAACAAATCAACATCAGAACCTAAAAAAGTAAAGGAATTAATTCCTTCTTGTTTAATGAACTGGCACTTTTAGATATGCAAATTAAATCTTAAAGGGCACTCTTCCCAATAATTCTCATCAGAGCTTTCCAAAAGAACCAGTATTTGCCAGATACATGCCAGACAAACAGTGTTGCACCATGATATTCATTTTGATTATGAAATAGTTGTAAGTTTTGTGAAGTATGCACATTAGAATAAAACTGATTTTATCCCAGAAGTATGGACAGCGTGAATGAATAATATTTAGTAGACAATGCTGATAATGCAACTCATCAGATCCATGTGCCTTCACATGGTTAATATCAATGCTCAGGTTCTCTGAGGAATGATGCCAGAGTTTTCAATTTCCGTTGAAGCACCTGAAGCTGTGGTTCAGTTTTGCAAGAGCATTACAGTGACAGCAGATTTCTGGTGCTGCATGGCCAAAAAACTCACAATCGCATATAGCCAAAAAATTTTAAATAAAAAAGCCAAAAAAATAAATACAAATGAATATGTATATAGTCAGTCACCCACACATGCACGCACAGACACACACAAATCCAAAGACTTTTCTCTCCAACTCCACTAGATGTCAGAATAGACTGGGTACAAACGGCCAGCGCTACAGCAAAAACCTTCCATATGACATGACATGTGAGCATTGCCAAAAATCAAAGTGACACTTTGTGTTTGTAAGTGGGAGTACATGAACCGTTGCATCAAATACCACGATTAGAGTCCAATACCTCACAAAGAACCATTGATTTTTGTGCACATTACTGTCTTCAAGATTTTTTTCACTGGAGTCTGGGAATTGATTAATTAATTAATTTTCTACCACTTTACCGCGGGTCCGTTCAGAGATGCTCGAACCAGCCCCCAGGTACACTGGGCGAGGGTGGGGTACGTCCTGGACAGATACAGAAGAAAAAGCAGAAGAACCTGCCAATTAAATATAAAGACACAGTGAATGGTATAATTTGGGCCTAACCCAGTTACCACCTATCGTCAAAATGGGTAAATCTGCAAAGGTTTTAACTGCGGTAGACAAAATGCCCAACATTTACAAATGTGAGTTGTGTGCAGTCATTCTCATACAATGGAGGTAACAGTAACATTGCAATTATGTCACCATATCAAACGTGTTTTCCTGAAACTCCCAGTAAAGACAATAACAGGGGTCTTGATATTAATCAGACTTGACTCTCAACCAATAATGAACGCAGCTTGAACGCATTTATTGCATGTCAGTCCTATTGCCACAAGTGTATAAACTCAAGGACTTCTCCATGTTGTCAGCCTTTACAAACATCTGTGAAAGAATGGGTCGTTCTGAAGAGGGTTAGGGTTAGGCTCAGGAAATTTCTTCCATGCTAGATATTCCATTAAGAACTGTAGGTTATGTTACTGATAAATGGAAAACCACTGAAACTTAGACCTCGTAGAGTTACAGAGTGGTGTCGCCATGTTGCCACTGCTCTGCTGACCCAGAAGCTGCAAATATCCAATCCTCTGTCCTTAATATCAGCGCAAAAACTGAGAGTAATGGCATTGGTTTCCATGACCAAGCATATGCATCAAGCTTTGTGTCCACAAGCAGAAGAGCAAGGGTCAGATGGAGGGGTGTAAAGGAGCCACCAGGAGACTACTTTGCAGTGGAAACAAATTCTTGCTGAGTCGAGAATCACACTTCTCCATCTAACAATCTCATAGAAGAGTCTGGATTTGACCGGCCAGTGACCTCAGGAGCAGTGTAGCAGCTGCTGATGAGATCACTGATGTCTCCCTGCAGGGTGCTCTCCCTACCACATTTCAAAACACGGATAAACTGTCCACAGATTTATAGTGGTGGCCGGTTTCAATTCCTGGAAAAAATACCAAAACTGAATTGATAGTTCAAAAGTCCAAGTCACTAGAGTTCAGCCTGTCAGGTTTCACTAGAAAGTCTTGTTTTGCTTTTAATTTGGTGAACACACTGAACAAAAGTAAAAAAAAATAATAATAATAAAAAAAATCCTTCTCTTGGCTTGTAGCAACAAATGGGAAGTGTGATCTGAAACCAGGAAGGGGAGGACTTTCACTCAGCTATAATAGTTGCTGGTCAGTTTGAAAAATTATTTGTGAGATGAGACCCTATGTAGCCCTTCCAGCACAAGTTCACTGAAGTGCCCCTATTGTCATCCAAAAAGGTAAAACAAATTTTAAACATTCAATTTTGAATTGAAATGCACATCATACAGTGACCGTTATCAGGGACATGTCTAGTTATGAAGTGTAACAGATTGGCATGTGAGTTTGTTTGCTGGTTGGTTTTCCTAGCAACCATTTCTACTCAGGGCATGACAGCTTGCTCCTCGTTTTCCTGCCTTTAACTGCTATTGCTAGAAAAACACTACTGCTAAAATAATCAGACCCAAAGAACAGATCTTGCCTCCTCTCTGTCGGTCAGAACATGCATGTTATATGTGTTTTGTAGTACTGCACGCAGTACAGAGAGCATTCCCAAAAAGCTTAAATAATTGATTAATTCATCTTTTATCAGTGTATTTTATTAGAAATTGTCAATCTTACCTAAAACATTTCAAAGCTTGTAAATGTGAGAATTTGCGGCTTTCATCATACTTTAACTAAATACATTTAATGTAAATGTGCAATTTAAAGAGCTCACCTTAAATGTGTAAATAAGGTTGAGCCGGATAGTCGGCTGAAACAAGTATCCGGTACGGATATAGCAGTTTTGACGAAGTAATACGAATCAATATCCGTACTGGACTGCAGGAAATCTTCCTCAGGGCGTCCTGTGATAGGACAGAGAGCAACGCGTCATACTCCGACAGCCACGCCCACCGGAGGGGAAAACAATGGCGGCACGATTTAAAAAAACACTGTCCAGTAGTTCGCTTAAATAATTATTTCAACACGTAAGATGATTATTCAAACACGCTAGCTGTACCGGAAAAAAACGGTCCAATGAAAAACTCTCTCACTGTTCTGTTTGCCTTCATTTTTATGGAGAAATGATCCCACTGAATGGGGATATTTACAGCTACCAGATGGAGTCCTCCGGTAAGAGCATCATTTAACCCAATAGCGATTAAAAAAGTGAAGCTACATCATCATTTTAAAATATCTTTTTACAACCCAAACGTTTCAAATCTGCCCCACTTTATGGGGTTATGGGGTAAAAACCTGATTCGCGTTTCTCATTCTCGCTGTTTTTTCCGGTCGGCTCGCTCTTCTTACCTTAGTGTAGTAAAAATTAAGCTGCAAATAAAAATATACCGAGGCTCACAATAAATATAGAAACTTCTGATCAACCCATATCAATTTCAGGCTTAAAAATACAACTTCCGTATAAACTACGCCCGGTTCTGTTTAAGTCCCGCCCCTTCCGAGTATGACTACGGATACAGATAATGTACATGGTTGAGCAGATACGGATAGTGGTGTAGCTCATCCCTCATTGTATTGCATTTTTTTGTACATAATATTGACGAAAAGGTTCCAAATTAATTGTATGAATAAAATGACTGCTCAATAAATACATAATAAAGTTATTAAAATATAGCAAACTATGTAGCCCTAACATTTATTAGGTATCACTAAATACAAAGTACGGTAGCAATAAAACATGACATGACAGTACAGCAGTTCTAACGCAGCCGTCCATTTCCCATTTTCCTTTGACAAAATGAATAAAACCTCTCCTGAGAGTAAAAGCATCCTCACATGCCCCCAACACATTTGACCCCTGATTTTATTACATCACCCCTTACAAAACATATTTGGTATTTATTGTTGCCTGCTGACTAGCTTTACCACATTGAAATGTTATTAATCCACTCAGAGAATTACTGTATAGGTTATTCAGACACTCAGACTGAGTCAGGCCGTTATGGATGAATGGTCTCCACATTAGTTGTGTAATTCTTTCCACACTAAGCAGCGATAAATGCTCCCCACCCAGTAAGGTGTCGGAAAACCATTTAGACACTGCTTATACATGCCCCCCAAGTGTATAGCTTACATACTGTGTCTGTGTGTCGGTGTGTGTGTTTAAGCTTGAGAAAGCAATTACCCCAGCTCATGTCCCTGCAGCTTAATAGAATAACTTGCCAAATCAATGTAGATTACATTTGCAAATCCATGTGATATGAGTGCATGGATTTAATTTGAGGTGTGGTACTGTATGATAATTTTTTTTTCCCCGCTTGTCATCAATAGCACCTATATACCTTATCCAGATGATAAGAGAGTTTTTGATTTAAATAACTGGACTTGAAAAGGCATGACAGAAAACAAGGAGTATTTGTTTTCCTTGGTTCAGCAATTGTATGATGTGGGAGTTTTTAAATGGTCAAAAGGAAATGGGTCATTTACAGTACATTAAAGTAATAGGTACCTCAGATTATTTGAGGTAGTGAGTGTGTTAACTGCATTAGATTCAAAACAGCACATTGTCACAGGACACAGGAAGGAGGAGCAGAGCACTAGTTGATCTGATGTACTGCTGTGGACAGGCGCCAGTGGAAATGACTTATTTGAGAGGCATTCAGAATGCCCGGCGAAATGAGCCACGTTAAGATGTACACTTAATCTGGAGTACTTTCTTCTCATCAAAACAACATTTTCTGTCTGCGCCTTATTTTCCCAATCACTGATCGATCAGATTCCTGAGTGCAGGGGCTTCTACCATGGTTTGTGTAAAACATGCTTTGTCTGCTGGCCGTGTGCTCTCTCTGCCAGTGGGAGTGTGAAAAACAGCAAATCGCTCTCTTGCCAATAGATGGGATGTAAAAATTATGGTAAAAATTAACCCTCAGTCAGAAAGTAGTTTGCATGGCAATACGTTCAGAAACATATTGAAACCTTTTTAAACAGGCAGCTCATAATGTGTTAATTAGTCTCTTGTTTGATGTATTTTAATACACTTAAAGTTATAATGAAATTACATTCCATACATTACTTTATTCAGAGTAGAAGCTCTGCATTTACCTGACAATAAGTGCAGGACTGGATACATTAGTTTGTCAACTGCAGTTTTTAAATCTTGAGTTCGTAATTTGCCTCTTGCCATGATGCTTATATTGAAATGGGAATAAAAATGTTTGAGGAATGGATCAAGGTGAGGAGGATGATGGGTGCATCTGACCTGCTCTGTGCATGACACAGTCTATGCCCTGATAATTTTCCTTTGAATTAGGTCATGATTTAAAAATTATAAACTCATTAGGAAAACGTTTACTGAGCTAATAATTCAGGCAGGACCTTTTTCCCCAGAGACTTCTATACTTGTTTTAACCCGCCAATGGTCACGCCCTCTGACAGTCATTGGACAGACTCCTCAGCACTGGCCTGTGGATTCAGCTGAGGGTTGATCCATTGTCATCATATTATGAAGATAATACCTCACTACAGAAGGTCCTTGGCCTGTCCCAGCTGAGTATTTTATCAGGTTTTTCCTGTTTGTGGAAAAAATGTGGCAATGCATGGCTAAGCCCCAGGGGCTCCTTACACTGGGACACTCTTTATGACACCATTCATGGCTGCCTTGTCCAAGCACACATTTTATAGATGCCACTCACCCCAGTGGGAACCACTGATGCTGATTTATATTTCCATAAAGCAATATGAGTATAATGAGTTCATATCGCTGCTTGCTTTAGGACAGACAAGAGAAAGATCCACTGCTGACATTGACAGGGGTGATCGGTAGGGCAAGGCAATGATTTGAAATAAGTTTTTACTGTTGGTAACCATTTTAAAATGATGGATTTATACAGCACGGCAAAAGAAGAAAAGAGGGGATTACTTTGTAAGGGGAAGCACCTCAGCATACTTTCCAAATGTGCACTGTTGTGAAACCATGCTTCTTTCTTTCTAGTCCCTCTAAACTGCTCTTGACCTTAAGGTTTTAGATTGCAAGATTGATGTAATATTGTTTGCACCCACAATGCAAATAACTAAAACTTAGTATTCAGTTTTTTTACCATTTGGATGCACATATAGATACATTTTGTGCGTGTGATAACAGTCCTTACCCTTACGGCCTTCCTTAAGATCTGCCTTGAAAGTTCAAGCCCAAAAAGTTTCAGAACACCCTGAATGCATTTTTCTAGATTAAAACCCCATGCAAGCGGTTTGGTATTAACTAGACAGAAACTTGTCTGAATTAATAATCTAATAGTCAAGTAGTATTTGGACACTATTTAATACTATTAAATTATATATTATAATTATATTCTTATCAGAAACCAAATGGGAGATCATATAAGACCGATTTGTAAACCATTTTACAAATCAATTCAAATCAAATCAGATTTATTTGCATAGTGCCAATTCATAACAAAGTTACATCAAGGCACTTTATATATAGAGCAGGTCTAGGCCAAACTCTTTATAAAATGATTTAAAGAGACCCAACAGATCCCCCAATGAGCAAGCACTTGGCGAAAGTGGCAAGGAAAAACTTCCTTTCAGAGGCAGAAACCTCAGGCAGAACCAGGCCCTGGTTGGGTTGAGTGGTGAGAGTGGTAGAGAGAGAAAGAGACATGGGGGGGTGTAGTGTCGGGTGAGAATGAGAGCAGGAGAGGGGGCTATTCAAACAGGTGTAGGCATGGAGATGAGCTGTAGTATGGAATTCAGCAGAGGAGAGGGTTAAGAAGAACATGGTTAGTCAATGCAGTACACATGCTTAGAACTGGGAGAGAGTGTTTTTTAAGAAGCGTGGTTATTGTCAGCGCATGCAAGGTGGGAGTGGCCTACCAGGACAGTAAGAAACTATGAGCTCTCTGAGATATGATGGAGTTTGGCCATTAAGAGCTTTATCTGTTAACAGAAGGATTATAAATTCTACTCAGCCAATGAAGAGCAGCTAACACGGGAGAGATATGATCTCTTTTCCTAGTTCCTGTTAATGTTCATGCAGCAGCATTCAGAATCAACTGAAGGCCTTTCAGTGATTGGTTTGGACATCCAGATATTAATGAGTTACAGTAGTCCAGCCTAGAAGTTATGAATGCATGGACTAGTTTTTCTGATTTTCCTAATGTTTCTCAGGTGGAAGAAAGCTGCCCTACTGACTTGCTTTATGTGAGGGACAAAGGACATGTCCAAAGGTTACTCCAAGGTTTCTTACACTGGAGCTGGAAGCCAAAGTAATGCCGTCCAGACTGATTAGATGATTAGATAGTGTTTCTCTGAAGTGCTTAGGGCTGAGTACAATAACTTCAGTTTTGTCAGAGTTGAGAAGCAAAAAATTTTGGGTCATCCAGACTTTTATGTCTTCAAGACATGTCTGTAGTTTGACTATCTTACTGACTTCATTTGGCTTCATTGATAGGTACAGCTGAGTGTCGTCTGCATAGCAGTGGAAGTTGATGCTGTGTTTCCTGATAATGTTGCCTAGAGGAAGCAGATAAAGCGTAAAGAGGATTGGTCCAAGTACCGAAACTTGTGGGACTCCATAACTGACTACAGTGCATGAGGAGGAGCTGTTAGCATGAACAAACTGATGTCTATCTGATAAATAGGATTGGAACCACTTTAGTGCAGTTCCTTTAATCCCAATTTCATGTTCCAGTCTCTGTAGTAAAATATTATGATCTATGGTGTCGATTGCAGCACTGAGATCTAAGAGGAGAAGTATGGAGGCTGATCCATTGTCTGAAGCCATTAGAATATCATTGGAGACTTTAACCAGCGCTGTTTCTGTGCTATGATGGGCTTTAAACTTGAAACTCTTCGAGCAAACCGTTCCCATCCAGGTGGTCGTGTAATTGGTTTGCTACGGCTTTCTCAATGATTTTAGAAATGAATGGAAGGTTCGATATGGGAGTTTGCCAAAACATCTGGATCAAGATTAGGCTTTTTAAGCTGGGGTTTGATGACTGTGGTACAGTCCCCTGAGGTACATAACCCAAAGATAAGGTCAAATTAATCAGATCTAGAATGAACGGCTCAATTAAGTAAAAAATCTACCGAAAGAAGCTAGTTGGTACTGGGTCAAATCATAGTCTAATTAGAAATTAAATACAGTGCCATAACAGATACGAAGTATGCTACAGCTAGACACTCACATTAACCGCTCCTAACCAAGCCCTGTGATCACTTGATTAGACAACACAGGCCGTAATTAGATGAATGCAAAGTCATACTAGGTTATAAGGGTTATTAGACATAACCTTTATGACAACAAAACACAATTACAAAACAAGACTGTTAAGTCTATTAGGCTAATTGATGAGCTGGCTAAATATTATCTTTTATTGCTTTGAAATAATATATTTAATGTTTACTTTGTCAATTTAACTCTTATTGAAAGCTTTGATTGTTTGATTGATTGACAGACTGATTGGTTGGTTTGTTGACTGACTGATCGAGAGTTGCAAAAGGACCAAGCTGCTGACTGACAGTCAATTTATCTTCAAGTAACAATGGCAATCACATTCTAACAGTGTAGTTAGCATATGGACACCTGTTGCTACTCTCCTTCCATGATCAAACACTCTCATCAAGCTTTTCTTACGAAGTGTTCTGGAGACTAGACAGGAGTAGTACAACTCCCCCATTGATCCAAGCTTTTTGAGATGCTCTTACCAATAGTAGGTTAACTCCAGAAGATAGAAATTATATTTTTCGACTCAATAGAAAACATAATGAAGACATACCCATTATGAAGTAAATAGATCCTTTTATATCACTGAAAATAAAAATACATTGAAAATTAGAATTTGGATTGAATATGGGAGAGGTTTTTGAGCGCACTTGTAGGTTGTCGTATCTGTGTCTCTGAACACAAAATATCAAGCGCACATGTGGAAGTACACAAATTGAGAGCAAAATAAAAATGTTTTTTATTGGAAAAAAAAAATAAAAAACAGAATGTAAGACAACTGATCAGAGGATAATAGCTAATATATTGTGTCACTTGAATTCTCTTTTGAATTTCTGTGTTAATTACTTTCACTTCTGCTCTTTTCTCATTTTCATTTTTTTCCCAACCAGTTGGGCTGACATTTGCCATTCATCAATCTGGTCAATTTCACTCCTAAAAACCTGCTTTACCTCTTGAGCTTTAACCCAAATTATAACGTTGGCTAATTTTAATTTTAATTCAGTGGTAGGCTAAGTATTTAATTGACTACCTTCCAAACTGTATTCAAATTTCTGCATGGTTGAGACAATGACTAATCTGAGAAAGTCGGAGACAGACAATGAGAGAAACTGTCTCTAAATATGCTTTGTGAGAGGACAACTGCTGAATGACAGATTAATGAGGTCTCTGTCTGTGTGTGTGTGTGTGTGTGTGTGTGTTTGTGTGACAGGGAGTGATTCTGATTGTCAAGTAGGAAATGCAGCCCCCTTTTGTATTCTACAGTACTAGAGCCTCTCTTGTTGCACCAGAGGTATTAGAAGATAAGAGAGGAAAGAAAACAGAAAGAAGGGGAAAAAAGAAAAGAGGCAATGAAAAAAAGATGGTGGAAAAAAGGGCTGAGAAAAAAAGATGAGAGTCAGAGTCATGATTGAAGCTGACTGCTGACAGGGTGTGGTCAGTAAAAGACAGAGGCAAATAAGGAAGATGATGAAGATGAAGAGGTGTGTTTGGTGATGTGTGGGGGTAAGATAAATAGAGACATGGGCAGATGTCATGACATGGTGATGAATGGGCGGAGGGAGAGAGTGGACGGCACACGAGAATTTGTGAAAGTGATGAAAAATGAACAGGAAAATAAAAGCATGAAAGAGTTGGGGGGGGGGTGTGCGTGAGAAGGAATGAGGTGTGGAGAGAGAGAGAGAGAGAGGAGGGGAGAGTGAATGAGGGAGGGGAAGAGAGAGAGGGAGGTAAAGGATGAGCTCATTGCAGTCTCTGGGTTGATGACACGAGGAGGGTGGTGGTGGGGGTGGGGGTGGGGGCTGGGGAGGGGTTCACTGCTCGTCTGCGAATCGATAGGCAGCGTCTGAGTGCCACACTCACATACACACACATGCTGCTGCAGCTCTGCCGGCTAAACCAGCGTCTGCTTGCTACCATTAGCCTCCAGCATCCAGACCACATGCAAACACACACAGAAAAAAGAAAAGCAAAAAAAAAAAAAGAAAACGAAAAAATCAAAACAGCTAAAAGCTGTTTAGCATTTAGAAATTTCTTTTCAAATCACTGAGCTGTACTTAACAAAAGAGGGGAAGAAGAAGAAGTGCAAAAACGCCGGCTGCTACTGGTGTCTGCTGTTGTTCCTCATCCTACCTTACACCCTCCCACCATCTCTCGCTCTCTCTCTCTCTCTCTCTCACACACACACACACACACACACACACACATCCCAATCTCATCCACACCCACACCCAAGGATACCCTCCCTGCCTCTCCTCTGTCGCTCTCACACCGGTCTTTCTCCTCTTCCCCGCTGTATCCCTCTAACTACATTTTTGATATTTTCCTCTGGGGTGGGGATGCTTGCCTGACCCCCCCACCCCCCACCCCTTTCTTTCCAATCCAATACTTTTGTGGATGCTCTTGTGTTTAAATCAGCCTTGCGCTGCTACTTTGCTGCTACCTGTGGAGGTTCCCTGCTTCTCTGGTTCTTCTTTTGCCAGCTGTCACACAGAGTGCAGCCCCACTGAGAGGTACCATGCTGGGATTGGACGTGTGTGAGTTTGGGGGTCAGGTGCTGGAGCTGCTGTGGTTAACTATGTGCTACAGAGGTGAGGCAATGAGTATGTGTGTGTGTGTGTCATTTGTTTTGTGTGTGTGTTTGCATTACAGTGAATTTGTATAACTTCACTGACTGTTTTTTGTTTTTGTCTTTTTGTTTTTCACAGTGCAGGAATTCACAATGAAATATAAAATATGCATATTCGATACGTATGTGAGATTTTAAGTGTGTGTGTGTGTGTGTGTAAAGTGTATGCATGTGTGTGTGCATGAGCCATATGTCTCAATCCTGGTGGGTGTGGACATTTTTATGTCTAACATGAAGCGCTGCCAAGACAAGCCAAAGGTGGCAGATCAATACCTATGGATCACATGCTACACTATCGCCACTATCGCTACTTTTTTTAAATATATTTCTTCTCACATAAAATCGCAAAGACACACAAAAGGGTGTGTATCGGTGTGTGTGTGTGTGTGTATGTGTGTGAGACAGAGAGAGAGAAAGAGAAACACTGGCAACAGGGACCAGGTGTGTGTGTGTGTGTGTGTGTGTGTGTGTGTGTGTGTGCATTTGCATGTGTGTGTGAATGGCACAGCGTAGGCAGGAGTCAAATGATGTCACCATTGTCTGCTGTTACTTCAACCAGTATTTTAGCTTTTATATTTGCAACAGTACTATACAATCAGGTCTGTCTCTTTTCCTATATTTCCATTCCTCTCTCTCTCTCTCTTTGTGTGTGTATCTACACTGCAGTATTGCTGAACAGTTACAGATGGTGAAGCAGTCCTGGGGTTTCCCCTCACAGGGGTGTGTATAAGTGTGTGTATTTTGTGAGATACAGACAAAAAAGTAAGTGGGGGAGTGATGTTGAAAACAAAAATCTGAAAATGAGTGAAGTCATTTGACAAGAGAGACAAAAGCAGAGAAAAGAGGCAATTAAACCTCAATGGCAATAACGAGAGAGACAAGAAAATCAGAGATCCTCTCCAAGCGATGGTCTTGGAAAGAAGAAGCGAAATGTGATTTAGTATCTAAGAATGTATAATCTATTCCATTAAGTTCATGAATTTCAAACAGCAGTTTGAATTGATCATCCTGCTCCAGCTGGAGTAATGGAAGGTAGATCTTTGTGTCACTGCCTTCAGTCTGTGTCTGCTGCAGATTTATAGCTCAGTGCTTCAGTCCCAAATCCACCAAGTTCAACCATACTTGCCCAACGACACAGCGTTCATTCAGATTGAAAGGGTTAGGGTTAGAGACTATTTTTTTTTCCACTGGAGAAATTTGTTTCTGAGACATCGCCTCACCCCTCGACCCCACCAGCATCTTCATTCAACTCCAAGTTCTGCATCTACGCATGTAAAATCTGCACTTGAAAATTTTGATGTAATGGCAAGTTCTGAGCAGGCTTTCTGTGGATATGACACATCAAATCTTGTCAAAACACTTGGCCGGGATTGAATTTTGAAAAATGAGGAGGATGAGATTTTGATAGGAATGTGGGAGGTGACTGAGTGGAAGATAAATGGCAAGAGTAGTGAGCAAAATGACAGAAGTGAAAGGGAAGGAGGGGGAGAAACACAGAGGTAAAGAGGTTTGGAGAAAGTGGGAGGCTGAGGAAGAAAAGAAGAACCTGAGCCTCCTGAACCATTTCAGGAGAGGTGCAGGAGGAGGAGGAGAGCGATGGGGAAGAAGATAAATGGATAGTGGAGGGGAGTAGGTGGACACAAGGAGGGAGAAAGAGGTAGATGTGCAGTAAACAAAGCAGGAAACAAAAGGTAACGTTGGCGGTTGAGATTTGGGTTTTAAAGAAAGGAGAGTTGCGGGGGTGGGGGGGGGGGGGGGGGTTCTGGGTGAGGCCCATGTGGTAGAGCACTCTTCATGAGCTGTCAATCAACAAACACCAACACAGGCAGCAAGCAGCACTCACTGAAACAGGCTAATTGAACTCTTGGTGTTTTTCTTTCCTCCTCTTTTCTCCATTCCCTCTATCCTCAGTCCCAACTGTGACAACAGGCCTGTAATTGTTTTCATCTTCCTTGCATTTTTGTGTGTGTGGTGATGGGAAGGTTTCTGAGGACACCCATTGCAGTGAGAACCCCCTCTATGGTGTCTGTAGACAGATGTTGTCACAACTGTGCAACACACAGTCAGTCAGCGGGTGCAGGTGTGCAGCTGAGTGAGGATGGGTGTGGTCCTGACCACTGACGTCATAATGGAGACATAACCCCTGAGCACAGGACGCTGAATTTTAACTTGTTGATGTAAACAATAAATAAATCTATTAATGAATAAGTCTAGAGCCTGCCGGGAAAGAGTGTGCCTGTTTCACAAAATGTTGTGCTCAGAATGGCAGACGAAAGTTGCGTTGTTGTTGACTTGGGTTGGGATTGTACACCGCTCTTCAATAAAACTCCTGTGTCGGCTGTTGACTCCTTCCACAACGCTGACAGACAGACGTTGCACCCGGTGTGATCCCATCCCGACACAAGCTGGGCGTTTCTCTACATTCTCTAACCTGCACAGTCATCCTCATCTTGATGGCAGCTCCCAGATCGATTCTTTACCTGCCACCTTTACACCTCATTTGCTTTTTAACCTTGTCTTTGTCCCACTGTCAGATTAAATAAGAAGCTCAGTGTTTAAGAAATCATACGGTATCTGCTCTGCACGTCATCCCTCCTTTTTTTCAGTTCCAGTGGTGATAAATGAGGTTGTTCGGGTGAGCAGACGCATACGAGACCAATCAAGTCAGTCAATTAGACAAGCTGCCATCTCAACCAGGCTGACAGAGCAGCTCAGGATGTATTACCGTCTGAGTGTGTGTGTGTGTGTGTGCGTGCAGGTGTGAGACAGAAACATTAACGAGAGAAGACACTGATTAAAGGGACAGATGGATGTTAATTTTTTTGTACTGTCCACATCACTTTGGCATTGCAAAATGAAAGCACACATGCACACAAATGCATTGTTCTGCCTAAGTTAGCTTTTTTTTTTTTTTGTAAAGAAAAAACACATTAATAACACTTTATTTTATTTATTTTTTCATGTCGCTGCGAAGCCTTAAATTTACTAGATGCAACTCATTTCTTCGGTCAGATATTTCTATACCTTGATCTAAGTCCATCCACGGTTGATATTAGTGTGTGAACATTACGTAAAAAGGTGCATACCCTTTTATATCAAGTCTCACAGTTACCAGTCTCACAGTGCATATCAGAAGCAAGACCAAGTCCAAGCCACAAGGAGGAAGTTACCACCTGCAGAGATCAGAGGCAGGAACAGGGAGCAACTAGGGACTAGCAGTCCTTTTAAACAGGGGGGACTTTGCAGGAAGGGCCTTGTAACATGTAACATGAGGTGACCAAGAAAATGATGGCCACTCCAGCTAAGCTCCTGTCATCCTGTGTGGAAATACATGAGACAGCCATAACTACAGTGCCTGAGCAATCTGGATTTTCCTTATCACAGGTTTTCAAAAAAGCAGCAAAAGGACTTTCAACTTGAAATCAACTCAACTGAGTAACTAGATTTCCTCATCTGTTGAAACCGGAGTGGCTTATGGACAAACTGCCAGTGTCCCTGAGAGGTTCATAACCTAATCAAATGCCACTGGAGAAACCTGATTATTGCTGTCCACCGAAACTCCACATCCAACCTGACAGCACTCAAGACCAGCTTCTTATGTTATATCATAGATTGTATTGCAAATGGATGTAAACACCAGAGCTGAAAACTGAAGCTAATGCTGAAGAGCTTTAAACCTACATTCTACATAATGACCATCAGGGGGCGACTCGGCTGGTTGTAAAACAACTCAGATTATACTGAAGTCTATAAGAAAATGGTCTTACTTCTGACTTGATTTATTAGCTCTGCAAGTGTTTTCCTGATGATTTATGGTCTCAGTCTCTAGCTTCAAGGGTTCTTCGATACAACACGATGTCCAATTTTTTAAAAATAGGGTCCACTTTAAAGAAAAGTAAATGATAAAGCAGCAAGAAGACTGTGACTATCCTGACCACAAGCCTGACAAGGTCAAGGTCAAGACTCACTGATAAGGATTAGACGCTCAATAAAATAAATAATTCAATAAATATGCCAATATAAAAACGTTAAGAGCATGATTCAGGGACACTGAATGAATAAGTAGGTAAAATAAAAACAAAACAAAAACAAACAAAAAAAAAAAAGCTCAGGTTTCCAATTAATAGGAATAAATAACATAGACAGAATCAGAATCAAAAATACTTTATTGATCCCCAAGGGGACATTGCCTTCAGTTTCATGCTCCCATTCAAAGAAGTAGAAGTAAAAGTAGCAAAGTATAAAATATATTAATATATATATTAATCATAAGTACTAATATAAAATAAAATATATCTAAACACTAAAATATAAATGTACATTTCTTCCTGTATCTACAAAGTGATAAATAAAACAACAGTTTACCAACATTTCACTATAGAATATTACACATGGATGTAGTTATTGCACTGGATTGTTGCACATCAAGTATTGTTAATAGCCCAGAGTAAACCAACTCTGACAGTCAGAGTGAGGAGTTGTACAGCCTGATGGCCACAGGCAGGAGTGATTTGCTGTGCCACTCTGGTGCATTCAGGTGTAATCAGCCTTGTACTGAATGTGCTCCTGTATCTGGCCAGCACGTCGTGGAGTGGGTGGGACACGTTGTCCAAGATGGCTCGCAGCTTGGACAGCATCCACCTCTCGGTCACCTCCGTGCGAGGATCCAGCTTCACTCCCACAACGTCACTGGCTCTACGGATCAGTCTGTTCAGTCTGTTGACTGCTCTCAGCCTGCTGCCCCAGCACACCACAGCACACAGGACAGCACTGGCTACCACAGACTCATAGAACATCCTGGGCGTAGTCCTGCAGGTGTTGAAGGACCTCAGCCGCCTCAGAAAATGGAGGCAACTCTGGCCCCTCCTGTAGAGGGTGTCAGTGTTTTTAGCCCAGTCCAGTTTATTGTCAACTTGTACTCCAAGATATTTGTACTCCTCAACAAGGTCCACACTGACCCCCTGGATGGAAACAGGGGTCATCGGCAACCTTACTCCTTCTCAGGTCCACAACCAGTTCCTTGGTCTTTGTCACATTGAGCTGCTGTGGTTCAGCTCACACCATGTGACAAAGTTTTCCACAGCAGCCCTGTACTCAGCCTCATCACCCCTGCGGATACCTCCAACCACTGCAGACCTTAGAAGTAAAAGAAAAATGCACTAACAATGTTTAAAATGGGAGCAGCAGCAGGAACAAAGCTGTTCCTATAGTGTGTGGTCCTAGACCTCGGGCGACAGCAGGAGCTGGAACTCACCAGGTAGGGGGTGGGAGTCATCATGGCAGGCTAGCCGCTGCAGCTGTTTAGTGTACAGTGACTCAGCCCACGGCCCAGCTGTGGCTCCCCAAACAGCCGACTCACCATATATTTTGGTTCAGTGAGCGCCTTTCTTTTAGGGGCAGGTTTCCAAACCATGACACAAGACAGAAAGCTAAAACCCACTCAGTAAAAGCGTGATAAAAAAGTCTCATCATGGTCCTGCCAATGTGGATACGGGATAGCTTCCTACGACAAAACAAAAGAACCAAAATGACAACAGCCAAATGACAAACTCTGGGTTTAAAAGAGAGAAGTAAAAGATCTGAATATTTACCTTGCTATACTTTAGTTTTCCCTTTTAAATATGCATTTATTTTTTCATTTCGTCTTTATTGGGAACTTAATGGGAGAATTTAAATGATTTTAGCAGAAGGTTGTGACCATAAGTGTGAAAGAAGTGAATAGTTACTAGCTCCTGTATCAGCATTTATGTGGGTTAATTATCAGCAGACTGCAGTCTGCAGGTATCCGGCCAGAAATCTTCTGCTTGTTCACCCTTCTGAAATCCTTTCATATTATATGATATTGCTTATTAATTCAACAGTTTTTCCAGCTCATAGATATTCAAATAACATTTTGCCTTTAAAATTGAACACAGTCAGGCACAAATATAAGTGAGTGTCATACCAGCACTACCGTTTTGTTTTATCAGATCGTAGCAGTGGTTGTCACCTACTGACGTGTTTCTGGGTGAACTGCTGTTTTTATTTCTGCTTGCCTTAGAACTGTATCCAAGAGCTGAAAGTTCAAAGATCTACTGGTTCGATAACTATATGAAAGCTGCATTAAGAGTGTCACCCAACACCAAGACAAATAATCTGATAAAATCGGTGCGTGGATTAATGAAATGATGTTAAAATCCCAAACACACACAGAATTAAATAAATGAATTAAATGTGGTAACTTGCAGCAGATCATTGTCATTACTTACCACTGTAAATGTTTCTGTGTGTCTGCACAATTAAGGATGTTAGAAAATGTATCAACAGAGGCTGCGGTGTCAGTCTTGGCCATGATAATATCACTGTTCTCAGCAGCTGCTATCATTTGTTTGTCATCTAAGCCTTTCATTAAAAAGGAAACGTGGGAAATGAGGTTTCCACGACTGGCTGGCTACCATGATGAAGTGTTATGAGTATTTGCAGTGTTGATGGGATGTCTGCAGTTCTACACAGAAATGTTTTAGGAGGCAGATCGCTTCAGGTCGTGTTGTGGCAGAAAAGGCCATCCACGTACGACACTTTTGGAGATGGAAGCATATCCTGCTTGCATCGCTTGCCGTGATGCTGCTGTTGATCATTTCACCTTTACTGCCTCTTCCTTCAATGCAAAAGCTGTTCTTGGCTTTGCAGAAAGGTTCTTTTTTATCTCCCACTATGTATGCCTTTTGTATATCTGTGTGTTTCTGTTTCCGTGTCCCAGAGGTGTTCTTATAGGATTAGAACAGAGCAGTGACAGTGGGCCTCAGAGGACTGTAGAAAAAAGAAAAGAGACAAAGAAAGAAAGGGAAAATCAGCACTTGTATCACACACACTTGCAAACACACACTGAGAAAAAGGTGTTTTCCTGACACACTGAACAGTTATCTGGGTTAAGAAAAGAGGTGGCAGACAGAAAGAGGAGGACTGTTGATACAAAGAAAAAATGGTTATACTTTGATTTCTTCGAGCCCCGGCGAAATTCAGTATTTCTTTTTATATTTATGAATGTGAAGGCCCCTTTATAATACATCATTTAAAAGCCTACATTGTTGAGATGAACACAAAGATTTAGCACACTTAAAGGAATATTTTGACAATTTGGGAAACCGATAACTGATTCTTTTTACCCTTTTTTTTTTTTTGGCTACAGAAAATGAGAAGATCGATACTCATATATTTCTCTGTTAAATAGAAGGGTACAAGCAGCAGCAGCTTTGCTAATCTCAGGATAAAGACTGGAAACTTGGAGATTACAGCCAGTATGTCTTATTTGTTAGTGTTAAAACATCAATCTCTGGGACTATTTCATGGCCCTGAGCAGTTGCCAGGTAACCAAGAGAGACTGCAGGATGTTAACCCCATTTAAAAAGGCAAGGCAAAGTGATGATTTTGTATGACTGAGCAAACGATGAGAAAAGTACTAATCTTTAGAGGTGGATTTTGTCATCTGTGTACTGAGATGGCTTTTTTCCTGTTTCAGAGCTAAGCTAACTAGCGGCTGGCTCTCGTCACGCACTTAACACCCCAATGCAAGGGCCCAGAAGTACAACTCAGACTGATCTAGAGGGAACGGGTTGAGGCGAGGTCAAAAGGCTGAGCTGGCAAATAAGGCAGGACCATTTGACACAACGGATGAAGACAAACAGGCACCAGGGGAGAGGAGAGTGCAGACTACATAAAAGGAGACAAGCAGACAAGCAGACACAGGTCCAGCACATTAAGGTGGGGCAGACAAGCATTGTGGTGTGAAACCCACGTGCATCTGAAATGAGGGAGAGACCCTGCGAAATCAAAATAAAACCAGTGTATACAATGACACAATTATGAAAGCCTAGCCGGAGCTTTATCTTTATAAATCTACCAGATGCGGGAAATGCGAGAGTCTCACTCTTCTTGCCATCAACTTCCAAATGTTTCTGCTTGTTAAAACATTTTTGCGTGTTTAGTGTCTAAGTGTTTAGACAAGCAACACATAAATTTCTGGTTGCACACATTCTTGAAAGGCATGTTTCAGATGTGTGTGTGTGTGTGCATGTGTGTGTTTTTCAGTTCTCACGTGAACGGTCTTCTTTGCATCCTTCTCATCCTTCTTCCCCAAGAGCTACTTCTTCCTTGCCAAACAGACTGTTGTGTTGATTTTCACTAAGTAGGTTAGTTTAGCTGTAAATATCAGCAGATGAACATTGAGTCTGAGTCTTATGATTCTACATACTTCCAAACAGGCCGTAGATCCTTTGTCTCAGTGTAAAAACTGTAAACATTTATTTTGTGTGTGTGTGTGTGTGTGCGAGCACAGCTTGATACAGAAGCAACAGAATAAATCATTATATATTTAATAATGTAAACAGATTAAAGACAAACAAATCTCAGCAAATCCTCATAAATAATATACACTTGGTGGCATACCAAGTCTCCTTTTAGAGGTGCCTTGTCTTTTGTTTGGACCTTTTTTGCTTGTTTCCCAGTCGCATCTCTCTTTTGACATGTGGCCCTTCTCAGTTTTCCTGCGGTATAAAACTTTGAAAGGTAAATAAATAAGTAACATTTCTGTATGGATGATTTACACTTGTTCATATTTCACAGCAGCCTTGTGTGAAACGATGCAGGGGGTTTGAGAAGCTACTAGGTCAGTGAGGTGGTTTTAGGGGCATCAGAGAAAATCCACCAGTTAATATCACATCACAGATGAGGCTGAAGCAGTTGGAAGACCACACACACACACACACACGCACACACTAGAACAGACAGACACAATTGTACACACATGGCTGGCTTTTTTTGCTACTGTTGGTTTGTTTCTAATGGCAGATTCACACAATATGGAGGGTTTTAGCCCTGAATGTTTTTTCAAGTTTCATCATGCATCAAAGTGAGTTGAAAATCTTTCCTCGTAATAAATATTCCAATTATATGACTGTTGGTTACACCACAACTTAGATTTTTTTTTACTTTTCTGCATCCGAACGAAATCCCATCCTCAGATCAAGTTAAGTGCTGAGTCATTAACCCACAGTAATTAAACAAAAAAAAAAAAAAAGAGAGAAATATTGCTTAGGTCCATGCTGAAACTACAACAACAACAACAACAAAATCATATCAAAATATCCAGTCATGGAAGTTTCTGTCAGCATAGAACAAACCCTTCCTTTTAAAATAAATGTTAATTGATGCAGTTACTGTGGCAGGTCAGCAGGCTGGAGATCAAAGAGGAGTTCTGAGATGTCAGAGAAGAAATCAGTTTTAATAGCAAGTAGCAGTGTGTGTGTACATGTGTGCATGTGGGGGTGGACTGTGTTAGATATGTAAATACAGGCGAGTGAATCATTTATGAAGTCATGTACAATCCATCTCTGACGTACTCCAGAGCCTAATGTTTGCATGTGTTGGACAGAACCAGACATTTTTTCTTTGACCACTTCTCTTTGAGACAGGCTTTGAAACAGGCTGCAACATTTTCCAACTGTCCCATCTCAGCTACAGGGAAAAGAATTTCACTGAATATGAAGGAATACGTACACTAGCATTTTAAAATCTATATTTCCTCTCCATAGGTAAAAAAAATATATATACAATAATCGCAGAATTATAAACCTTTGAATGTAATAAAAATTAAAAAAAAAATAAAAAAAACACTTAACATTTTCTAGATGCTTGTAACCGATGACAGAATCGTCCATGTGGCTGTCCTGCAGGATCATTAGCTGTAGCAGTCTGTGCTGTTTGCCATACACCGTTGATGATGATGATGACAGACAATCTCAGAAATCACAGACTTTTACTGCAGTTAAGCCCTAGTATATATTACAAGAATGTTCCACACTAGCGAAACTACATCCAAGGGATTAGAACCACTGAGACCGAAATCTTCCTGTTAAATACAGATGTATGATAATGTGTGTGTGTGTTTTCGGAGTGTATTAAAACTGGTGTATCACCAATCTCTCTTGCTGCAAGTGAAAATAAACGCTCCACTGTGTATCTTCTGTCATATAAAACACGTCCACAGCAAAGGAGATGTCAATGCACGGGGAGTTGGAAGGGTTGCCATGGTGATGGTGAAGGCAGCTGTGTTTGGCCCTGACTGGGTGGGGTGCTGCTGTCAACACAGGAGCGTGCACAGCTGCATTTGTGTGTATACTTGCATCGAGACTTGCTTTGGAACATCGCATGCCTTATTAACGCATTTGATTTCCACTCACACGCAATCTAACACACCGTCGATGTGCACGTTCATACGCTTGTTTGTGACTCAATTTGAGTGTGTACGTGTTTGTGTACTCTGTGTGTCATCCAATTACCTCTACACACAGCTCTGAGCTGGTGTACACTGAGCCGTCTCATTACGAACAGTAAAAACAGATCCTGAGGCTATTACACAAGGCTGTTACAGCACAGTAAACACACATCTACAACAAAGTGTGTGTCTGTGTCTCTTCAGGGACACTCTTCAGCTATGGGTTGTGGATTTGAGATTGCAACTGTTCAAGGTTTTACTGTAGAAATTGTTCTACATTAAAGTAACTTTCATGTCTGTGTGTATGTGATCATTAAGTCATACACATTGTTATGATACAGTTAAATGTTGACTTACTTGGATTCCTGTCCTCCTTCTGGTCTCAGCTTCTTTGCGATACAAGGTCAAAGTGTTACTGTTCTAGTGTTCTGTTGTCACGTGACCGAAGTTGATTATGGTTCGAAAAATGTGAATCCCCAGAGTTATTCCAGACATTCCTGTTAATGCATCCTCATCTTCTGGAGGTGAGGATGCACGAGCACCAAATGGAATTTTAGCTTGCAGAACACATAATGGGATATCATTGCATTATCGAAAAACTCAACGTTAAATCAAAATCCCAGATGAAATCAAATCCTGGATGCTTGGTGCTGGCCTACATTTTTTATCCTGGACAGCACACAGTCTGGCCTGTGCAAGTTTCAGTCACTGAAATATAACAGAAAAATTTACTGCTTTAAATTTCCATTGCCACCTTGTCAGTGAGAATTATTATTTTATTTTCTACTTTTGGTGTATAAAATTATTTGACATAAGAAACAAACTTGGCTTCATATACATGATAAGAGCCTCCTTTTAGTTCATATGCATTTATCCAGCTGCCAATATTATACAAAAATGTTTTAAACAACGATTCTCTCAATGACTGCAGTAAACTAGTGCCGTTTGTGGTTTTGTGGAAGTGTTGGACTTTGAAGGTGTCTCTTCTCGCTAACCTACCTTCATCAAATTATCGGTTAAAAGTTGGCTAACGTAAAATAACCAGTATGGTGAGCTAAGATTAATTTGTTTCCAACGGCAATTAAATCTTTTGGAGAAATACTTGCAAGAATTATTCTTATCAACGGTAACGCCACAAAATCTAGATAAATTATTAACATTGGTAGCTATAGTATAATCATAATTATCAGCTAAAATGAATGCACACGTTTCACTGTTTACTTATAACTAATATAAAGAATATGTAATTGAAATAGTGAAACAATTAGCTATAAAATGCTAAAAAATAGCATACATGATAGATGTTTTAAATAGTGAACTATAAATATACAGGTGACCAAACCAATCTCAACAGTGGAAGTTGTGTGAGACAGTCACCTATACACCCATCAGTTATAATTTTACAATTTTAATCTTGGTTAAAGTCAATTAAAGAAAGAACTCAAGTGAAATGTGACAGCTGGTGTCAGTGCAACAGGGACTGAGCTCCTTGATGAATCGCAGGTGAAAAGACACAGGACAAAAAAGGCCTTAAAATGAGAGCAACAAGTCATCCGGAGTATATATTTTATTTATGATTTGGATCGTATTCATACTTAAATATCCTCCCTTCTCTCCGAAAGGTCTAATGGCTGACAAGAAGGATTTGCCTATCGAGGAGGAAGAGGATGAGAGAAACCTCAACTACAATCCTCCGGCTCTGAAGTCTTTGCGGGAGATTCAGGAAATGGATAAAGATGATGAGAGCCTTGTCAAGTACAAGCAGACCCTGCTGGGGACGGGTCCAGTGACAGCAGGTGAGTGTGTGTGTGTGTGTGTGTGGTTATTGATCACCTGAAGTGACAGAGGAGCTGGTGATTCACACTGGTATCCAGTGTGTTACTGCAGCTTTAATAATACCATTCACTCAATATAACGACTTGCTACATAGTTCCTTGGAGTCATCAACTTCTGATCACACACGCACACACACACACACACACACACACACACACACACGCTCTCAGGAACAGATCTGCTTGCCTCAGCATCTCTAATCCAGCAGCCCGGCCATGACAGCTGATATCAGTAGAATAGCCCTGACTCCTCCACTGCTGTAACTCAACACCACCAGTTCTACAGCTTTGTACATCCAACGCTGAGGGAGAAGCAGCGAAGAGCAGCGAGGAGAGGATTTAGTTTATTTACTGGGTTTATCTTTGAATATGTCCATGCTGAATCCTGATACCAGCCCACAATACAAATGTCTGACAGTCATTTTCTTCTCCACTGACTGAAATGTTTATGGACTGTGATATTTAAAACGTCTGTCATGCCATTGCAACCTTAGTGTCACGGTCTCCAGGTAATGTATTAGAACCATATAACTGGCTCTGGTCATGGCAACTTACTGTAGCAGCGGATGAACTCATGATGATCCTGAGGACATTTCATCCATCTCCAAATCCATGTACAAACTTATTCAGCATTTAGCAAATATTAGCATGTCAACATACTAAATGTGTAGCTAGACTCATCCCCGGATCCTTTCATTAAAACCATCATTACAGAGAAATAATTTTGTCTGCAATGATGGAAATCGTTCTTACATACAATTTCCCCTAACACTTCCCCTAAAAAATTCCTGTTAAAATGTATTGAATAGGATAGTCATCATAATGTTCCTAGCTGGCTGCTTCTACTTTTGTTTCTTTTTTTTTTGGGGGGGGGGGGGGGGGGGGGGCAAGCTAATCATCTCCAGGCTACATAACATACAGATAAGACACAGTAGGAGCTAGTGATCTACTAAACAAATGTAAAATAAAACTACTATTATGATGATTTTAAAGCTGATCAAACAAATATATGAAGGAAGAAATTGATTTTGTGAAACTGTAATAACAAGCCTGTTTTTTCTCCAGACCTCTGTGGACCTAATGTCTGTGTGACGAGGCTGACCTTGTTATGTGATGAGGCGCCTGAACCAGTCACCATGGACCTGGCAGGTACAGGACATTACTCTTATATTGACTTGGCCAGCGTTAGTCTGCTCCCTAAACTGGATGCAGCTGTGGTCCGACGCTGCTGTACACTCACATACTCTGGAGCAAGGCACCCTACCCCACGGTGCTGCAGTGAATGTGCAGAAAGCCTGCAGTGGGTGTGTCCATGCTCGAGAGAGGAGAGGCAGCTAAATGTTTGCTTAGTGGGCAGTATTGACATTTTCCCCTGGGTGCAGGCGGCAGCGACAGGCAGGGGAGGGGAACGAGGTGTCTGTAAGTGCGTGCATGTGTGTGTCTGCACTGCATGGTAATCAGGTGGCGACAAAGAGATTATGTCATTGCCTACAGGGGACAAAGTTGAGGAAAAGATCAGTCTTTGACTGTCAGTCTCTCTCTCCCGCTCTCTCTTTCTCTGTGTGTGTGTGTGTGTGTGTGTGTGTGTGTGTGTGTGTGTGTGTGTGTGTGTGAAGACCTGTCATTGACTTGTGTTAGAGACAAGCTCATAAAGAGAACAACTGTTATTTGTCTATATTTTATTCCTTAATTCACTGCATGTAAGTCTAGCTTGGATTATTCCTGGTTTTCCTGCTTTTCTCTCTCTCACACACACGCACACGCACAATTGCACATTCGCACTCAAAAACATCCAATAATGGACAGCTAAGACTAATAAGAAGGTCACCTGGTTGCTAGGCAATGCTGACTTTGTACTATGCAGTTTGTTCTGACGCCAACACAGATGAGATGGAAACTACCTAGCAGCTTCTAACGCTTGTTCACTTTAAAGGGACGACCTGCCGATCACTGCTAAGACTGTAAAAACGGTTTAGTACTGTCTTGGGCGGTTCTGGATGAGCTTAGTTGTCTCTGAGAAAATAACCATGATGATGTTGTAGTGATGTCATCAGGGCTATCTCAGAGTATGCTACAGACTTAAATTTTTTAACAGAGACAAATGTTTATGTCCAGCAGGAAGGGGAGACAAATACAGACACTATCCAGATCCCAGTTATGGGAAATGTAGGCTAGAGTGTTTTTGGAGTGTACACTAAGAGCCTAATGTCTTCTGAGAACATGTAGGGAGGAGGTTAAGATTGTTTTTGCTCTAATAACACTCCTCATCTTGTGTTTCAGTTAAACACTGAGCTTAAAATGTAAAAAAGACCATGATCTTTCCCTACCCTTATTACGTGCTAATATAATCACTTTTAACTTGATGGGAATTGTTTCTAATTAAAGCCCTTTGGTGTTTCACTGGACAGAAGCCATAGCTGTGCAAACTGTCTGACTCATTCTCCGTTGCTGGGATTTTACCCAGTGCTCTCAACAGTCTGTATTCCAATTTCAGAACAATATTCACTATTGGGCCAGCAGCCCTGTAACACTGGCCTATTTGCTGCTATTGCATTTATCATTACTAATTCTTGTCTTTAAAATCCGGAAGCTTCCAATTGATGGTGGTGTTTAATTCTTGCATTTAATTTTGATTTTATTTGTCTATGGTAATTGGTATTATGGTAGTAAAAACTGTTGTAAGGCTCATGCGATAGCTTATGCTGGCCCTCGTGGGCTCATAAGTTTGTTGCAATTTGTGAGCGCTCACCATGCATGAAATGTGATGCTGCCACATGTCTACCTGTAACTGCTGCTTGAAAACCACTTCAGTTGAAATGAGCCTCTGATGATTAGATTGTGGAGGTTAAAGCTTTTGCGAGCATCATGTGATGTTTTGCAGTGTCTGACTTCTAATAATTTAGATCCTGCTCTTCCTCTTAGCAGACAGAGTCATCCCAACGCCGGAAATGCTGTTTGACGCCGGCGACTGTTTTAGAATGGCTTTATTTCACCGCAGCACAGACACATCTTGTGTCCATCCACTTTGGAAAAACATATAAATTTGCACTGGAAGCTCGAACAGTTGAACGCTGTGCGTATTCATGGGTCCATGTTGTAGACCTGGAGAGAAAAAGAGAAACTGCTTAGTGTTATGTGAGAGAAAAGCATCTCCCATCATAAATCTATAGTCTAAGCAGCAGTGGAATAATCGGTCCTGCTGGTGTATCATGTTGCAGTCAGATAGCCGAGCCGGCACCAACCTGGTTGTGAAATGGAGTTTCCACTGGTAGTTGAATGCATTAGAGACCTTATTATATACTATAGGCTGTTATCAGTGCTTTAACTGATGATGGGCATTTACCGCTGTTGTGTGTGTGTGAGAGAGAAGAAGGGGTGACAAAACGCAGGGTGAGATACATTGCACCATTGTACAGGTAATTGCTCTCCGCTTTGAGAGTGTAAGCAAAGAAAAGAAACTAAGGGCTGGCCCAGTTGGCCTGTCAGAGACCTTTAATTCCTGTGTGGTTGTTTGGGTCATGCAGTATCTGCTGTGAACTCTCTGCAGTACAAAACATCTCTGAGCCTGAGGAAAGGTGAACAGTAACCACTTCCAATGACTGCTGAGAACATTTGTTGCCTAGTTTAAAATGTGTACTGTTGTTGCTGTTGTTGTAACAGCAACCTTTACATTCATTAATTCATATTCTACCGCTCAACCCTTTCGGATCACTGGAGCCAATCCCAGTTCGCATCGGGTGAGGACGGGGCACACCCTGGACAGGCCGCCAGTCCAGCCCAAGGCCCGAACACTTACATGTGTTTATTTAATTAGGTTTCAGTGAACCCATCCAGGGACGCCATGATTGATCGTGCCGCTTTTGTTGATGTGAGCACATAATAATCTGTACCAAAATCTGAAGGTTAATGGATGATCCAGATCATTAAAACTTAAGCCCTTAATGTCCTTACTTTTGTTTAAAAGGTTGAATAGAATGTCTGCAGGTATTGAAGTTTGTAGAAAAAGGGGCAAAAAAAAAAAAAAGGGGGGCTCGAGAGGCCATTACAGCGCTGGAGTTTCATAGCAGCGTCAGGACTGTGGTAAGCACAGTCACCGCTGTGAAAATAATTATTCATTTATATCTGGCTGATTTATTCATCCTGGTTCCAGGTCATGCTTATCAACTGGCTTTATTAAAAAATACCGTTACATACACCTAGGAAGTTTGTTTACAACTCATTAGTCACGTCATGCTCCGTAGCATCGAAGCAAGAATATGAATGGAAGGCATTTTTATGCATCTTTTCCTTCAGCATGCATTCAGTGAAACGGAGCCTGTGCAGATAATGCTCTTGCCGTACGGAAGATTCACCACAAATGATCTACCGTCAGAATTTGAAAGAGTTCAACTTATTGACTTCAACAGTGGAATATTGAAATGATTAGTTTTGATCAGTCAACTTATAGGATTCTTGTGTTGTGTGGATTTCTGCTGTACCTGTACCTTATTACATCCCTGCCTCCTTATCAGCACCTCTTTAACATCATAAGAGAGCAGGCCCACTGCTATTAGACTATCACTTTGTTTTCAGATTAATCCTTCACAATAACTGCCAGCGCCATTTCAGCTCTTTCTGCTGCTTGTGTTTTGATCAATGCCCTGAATGTTTATGCACTGTGATAAGAAAAACGCTTTTCATCAGGCCCAGCTGGCAGCAGAACAACAACTTGTATTTCCGTGTCTCAGTGGATACAGCAATAAAACAACCAGAGATAGAAATTCACTGCCCAATGTGGCCTCCCAGACAAAAGAAAAAAAGGAAAACATATGCTGGAATCAAAGAGGTGTGACCTAGTTCGGCTTAAAGATATGTTAAACATCAGGTTTGTTGAGTTTAGTTGTTTTTAATGTGTCTCGGTTAATAAAGCGTCACACCTCCATATTTCTGCGCTGTAAACACGTATTTCATCAACACATAAGAGAAAGATTTATGATCTGCCATTGGATGGATTGTGCTGTATTGTGCCAGACCACACTCCACAAGGCAATATCCTTGACAATGACTTTTCAGCGCTCTGGTGCCCTAAATGCAAGCAGCGGCTTTGTTAAACTTTCATGTTCCCAGGGTTGTTTTTGCTGAGCATTGCAGAGCAGCCTTCCTATTCCAGTCACTAATTCATCCCTCACAGATTTGATTATTCTGTGTTCATGATGTAACGTAATGGTCACTGTGCAGATGTCTCGTTTGTCAAATTTACTTATAAATGTGTGTGTGTGTGTGTGTGTGTATCTTCTCATGGCTGGTCTTTTTGAGTGTTGTCCTATAAATTTGAAACCTAAATTCAAACGTCTATGATTGTTGATATAAAATTAAAGAAGCATTATGAACCGAAGTGAACTGGTATAACAATATTCTTTATACTACCCAATGGTCTCATTTAGAGTGTTTAGTTATTACGTGTTTTACAGTACAATATTGGATTGCTCTGTTTAGGCAGAACTTTTAGCTAGTGGCCTGGTTGTGGATGGCAGCGTCAGTCTGTCCAGCTGTCAGCTGGTCTTCTAACATCTCAATGCTGATGGATTGCCATGGAATTTGGTGCAATGATGAATTCTAAAGGACTCTTGCCATCGAATTTACGTTTGTTCTAATTCTGAACTAACTTTACTGATACCGTTTTGGGTTTAATGCAAATTAGCAAGCGTTAGCATGACCGGATCTTAAGTTAAAAACATTGTATCCTCTAAACGTGACTGTGCTCGTGCGGGGTTAGGGTTAGGGTTGGCATTTATCTCATGGCATCACTGGGATGAAATATAACCTCACAGAGCATCTTCCATGGCTGGAGATTCTTTGGTGGGTTATGTTGTCACCAGAGTTATTAATGATCGCATGCTGTTCAGCAGCTTAATCAAGAAAAATGTATCATATTTTATAAACTGATCATTTATTTGAATGATAATTTTTATCCTGACAGCCTCCAGCAACCGTAATGGATCGATGTAGCAAGGTAGTTGTCCTCACAGTTCATTACTCATACAATAGCTCTATATCATAATCTCCTTGTTATGTACACAATACTATTATTTATCATTTCTATTACATTCTTTTCTTTAGTCTAGTTTGACAACATATGTGTTATTGTGCATCTCAATACAGCCACAATGTATGTGATGTTTTCATAGAGTACAGATTTGAAATATTGGTCTTTGTGGTATGAATGTATTGTTGAATAGATTAGAGAGAGTGAATGGTGTAAGAGGGATTTTTTTCAGTTTGTTTCCTTTTATAAAGCATTGTCAGGCTTTTCTGGCTCCAGTACAGTACTTCCAAAATCATAAGCTTCAGATGGAAAACTGGTGTGTTGATCTTTCTCCACCTATATATCCCTGCATGCACACGAGCCAAAGTACAGACCTCTATGAACGTGTGTGTGTGTGTGGAGAACAAGTAGACAGCTCTCAACACTGACCTATTTTACTCTATCAGACGTTCCCCAGGGAGACCAGCATCTCTTTTCTCTCCTCCCTATCTCCTGAGACAGAAGAAAAAAGAGGAGAGTGGAGAGTTTGTGAAGGGAGACGGATCAAATGAAATAAGACACAGACACAGATGTAAGGATGGAAAATCTCAAATGTCAGCCACTGAGGAACAGCTTTATTAGCTTCATGACATACTCTATTCTTCTTTTTGATTTTAACTAACAGAGAATTGAAAATGCTTCATGCGGTGGTATAAAGGAATATGTGGCTATTTTTTTTTTTATTATAACACAACAGTCAGCATAAGGAAGGTTAATAGCTTTAAGAGATACACTATTTGTTGGAGGCTTTCTATGGGAAGTGACTGAATGTAAAAGCACATATATATTTAATATGGGTAACACCAGTGGGACTCAGCCATCTGACACTAAACATGGCATTTCTGAGTGAGCAACGTACTGCCTGCAGTGTGTGTGTGTGTGTGAGTGTATCTTATCTGTCAGTCATTTTCTTTCTTTTCCTCTCTTCCTCTCTTCCTCCACACATCACGGCTGTCTGTTCTTATTCACCGATTTTCCTCTATCTCTCTCTCATCTCCTCCCTCCACTCTTTCTCTCTGTCCATTAGGAAGCACTCAGGATGATGGTTGGGTTTAAATTGAGATATAAAGTGATTAGGCAGAAGATGCATTTCTGATTGCTCTGTGCTTTTAAATGGCCCAGGACACTTCTCCCTCTCAATATGAACCCATCCAACCCCACAGTACAGCAAAAACAGCATTGTATTGAGGGCAGCACAACTGACATCCATTAAGCTTATTTTGCTGAAAGCAGGAAAAGAGAAAATTCTCTAAATCCCTGGTTTAAATATATGTTTAAATACATTTTGGCCACATTTATCACATCATACACCATTAGGCAATCAGACTGTGAGGTATTTTTTCTACTTCTACACTATTAAACCTCACACTCACTCTATCAAAGTAAGAATTTTTAGTAATTGTTTTTTGTCTCTTATTGTTGTGCATTCTTCTGAGTAGACACACCTACAGATCTATTTCTGTTATCTTTCAAGTGTGGCTCTGCGACTTGTGACTGTGACTAATTTGTTTTCGATTCTTTCTGAAATTTTCTAGAATTTTTGAAAATGTCTTTTGTTAAATATCTGTTTAAAATTTTGCACAAACAAGTCATCATGAGCAGTGACATGCTGCTTGTTATTTATTATTCAATAGCTCAATAACTTCAAAATCCAGTATGTAAATGTCACACACGCCTTGTTGTGAAAAAATAAACCTATTGGCGTCCTGGTGAAAGGAGCCATTTGGCATGCTGTTATCGACAGCACAGGTGATGTCATACACGTTTTGTTGATCATGAGTGATGATTTATTGTTTCGTTCTCGTGTGTGCGCAGGAGACCTGAGCGCGCTAAAGGAGAAGAGCTTCGCCCTACAGGAAGGAGCTAAATACAGACTAAAGATAAACTTTAAGGTAAGATGGACTATAGTATAGAAAGCTCAGTGCCTGTAAATTTATGGACAAACAGACGATCAGGTATTTGATCTAAGTGATATAGAAACGGCTGAGTAAGCCACTGTGTCCAATGGAACCTCAATACAAGCAAAACCATTATCATATTTAATGAGAATTGTCAGAGCTGTTTTATATTATAGTGCCAGGAAGGATCAGTGCTTGATAAGCAGTCTCTTCTCCAGTTATTCGCATTTCAAGTTTTAGTGATGACGAGAGTTGTCTGTCAGTTGGGCCATCACTTTAGTCCACACTGAAATATCCCAACATCTGTAGGAGAGATAAAAACATTCATTCGAGATGATTCTCCCCTGAATTTAGGTTATAGTATGTTTGACTTTACCTGGAATATTTCAAAACTTTGTTCATCTATCATGGGTTGCATTTGAAGCTTGCACAAGCATACGTGGCTCTGACCTGCTTGATGATTCGTGTTTCCCAGAGGATGTCTCATCATCAATCACCTGACTTTCCCTGCACCACCACCATCAGCTTGACATTTAAGGCTGTCAGTGAAATGTTTCAACAACTTCTGGATGGGTTGGCATGACATTTGTTTTCATCGGTATGAGCAGGATAAGCTTTCATGACCGCCAGAGTTTTCATCAGTTTAATTCATTTAAATTCATCTAATGCTGTCTTCTGTAACCAAATACCCTCCAGAATAATAACATTCCCACAAACTATAGTTTGTATTATGTGCTTGCTAGCAGATGTTAGTGTGCAGAAGGAAATTGAGGGCATGACTGGTACCATTGACTTATATCAATACTTTGTTTTCTTATGTGATAGCGAAAGTCAGCGATGGCTCTGATTCAGTCCCAAAACTCACACCACATTTGAAACTTCCATTATCCTCTCATGCCTCTATCTCCAGCCTAGCAGTACCCAGTTTATTTTCCATCCCTCTCCCCATCATCAGCTCCCCTTCCTTCCTTTCTCTATCGTAAATAAACCACTCAGCACTGATGTAAACGGAGGGCAGCCTCTTTCCCAAACCGCATCTTCATATCCACAATGAGTAAACACAGATCAGGAAAATGACAGTTTTGAAAGGAAATTCACAGCAGATATACAAATGATAACGATCGTGCCCAAAAGCTAGAAAGGATGTTTATGTGACAATGATTACATAAAGAATAATGAATATTAAGCCTAAATATTTGGCCAGTGAGCTGCTGGAAAAAGAAAAAAGCATCAACAAAAATCAACACAGAAGTGGCCCATTTTTTTTATATTTAAGAGGTTCTTGGGTTCAGAGCTGTCCTTCGATGTCCCTAAAATTCATTTGGGCCACTTCAATATTCTATCTATTATCTCCTCTAATGGTTAGAGGGCATGTAGGACTGTGGAAAATGTGCCTGTACTGAGGACAACACGTACATTTGAGCGAATGCTTCCAAAATGATTATCATCACAAAAATCAGGAATTGAATGTACTGCAAATGAAAAAACGAAGTAAATAGCAGCAATGTTCCCCTGAAGTGTGTTCAGATTTTTCCTAAAAGGAAGAGACTGCATGGCTGTGAGTGTGTGTGGGTAGACAGGAGGCTCCTCGGGTGCTCAGCCCTGAGGGTAAAGGGAGATGTGCAGAGAATGACCTAATGGCTCAGAGAGCGCCAGGCTCTGCTCTCCTGTGAGGACTCCTGCTGGACACATTGGTCTCTGCCGCCAGCTTAATTCATTTACTTCCTCACTGTTAAAGCGCAGACGGACTGGTTGAATGTACATCCGTTTCATTCTTATTAAAACCTAATACGCTCAAACAAGTTGCATTAAATCTTGTTACAGATGTTTTACGAGCTGTACATGCAGCAATATATTAAAACTGCATTTGTTTGCCGAAAGGTCATCCACAGATGAACGAATAATAATATTTTATTCTGCACAGTGTTGCCAAACAACTTGTTGGGACCAAACTGTTATAAAACTGAAACAATAGATTTACATGGAGGAGTCAGCACCAACCACAAATACAGATACTGTGCTGTCAAACAATCTGATATATACAAAATATTATTTTAAATTCAGGTTCATTCCCAAGTATCAAGCTATTACGGGGATGTCATTTATGTTAGCTGTATTTAAGAGCTGTTAAAAAGGACAAATAAAAGATTAGAGTGAATCCCCAGCATATCATTTATCTAATCTATGTATTTCATGGATCAATGTCATATCAAAATCAAATCAAATCAGATTTATTTATATAGCGCCAAATCATAACAAAGTTACATCAAGGCACTTTACATATAGAGCAGGTCTAGACCAAACTCTTTATAAAATTATTTAAAGAGTCCCAACAGATCCCCTGATGAGCAAGCACTAAGTGGCAGAAACCTCGGGCAGAACCAGGCTCAGGGGGGCGGCCATCTGCCTCGACTGGTTTGGGGCAGATAGGGAGGGAGAGAGAGCGAGAGACACACAGAGGGATGCAGGAGGAGGATAGGATATTCAAAACAGGTGTAGGCAGCAACATGATGCTGCATGAAGTTCATGGAAATGATGCTGGATGGAATTCATGAAGATATGGGAGCAGCAGGCGTCGCAGGAACATGGGGGCAGTGATGATTCATCACCTGCGGGACGAGGACAGGGAGAGAGAGGAGAGGAACTGTAAAAAAATAATAATAATTAAGGTGTTTGTAACAATAAACAAATGAAAAATATCCACTGATATTTTAGTTTGGCTATTTGCAATAGAAAAGGTTTTCACTAAAAGTTATTGAATGTGTAATTGGATTTGAGGTTTTATGCATCTTTCCATGTGGACTTTTTATCTTCAAAATGTGCCTGTGTTGGTTCGTGCATGAATGAATCTGTGTGAAGTGGAAAGAGCAACATTGCCTGTAATGTGTGAATTCATAACCAAGAGAAACTTGCATGCCAAGATTTGATGAGACTGAGCGTGTCTGCAGGTGAAAAGAGAAATCGTTGCTGGCTTGAGGTACCATCATGTGACCTACAGGAAAGGAATTAGAGGTAAGTACACTCCAGCCTTCACGTGCCAAATGCAACCAGCCAGTTAGAAGACATGAAGAATGAGTGTCAATCGTACGTTCGTGGCATTCACTGGATGAGTGTTTCATAATCTACGACTTCCCCAATTATACCTAAAAACGGACCATTTATTCTTATGCAGCTTTAACATGCTCACCTTTCATCAACAGCAGCATGACTTTTCATCAAAACATGTGCATGAACGTGCATCTACCTCAGGAAGGCTGTGTGCAGATTTAGGAAACCATGAATTACACTCAGGTATCTTCTGAACACTCAAATTGGGAATACATTTCTTTGCTGAGTGTGAAAATTAAGTTGCCCATCAAACAATTGACCACAGACAGTTTTAGGAGGAGCCTGTGTCTGCAGCTCTGAAGCCATCATGTATGGTTCTTTGCATTTTCTTTGTATGTGGCTTTTGCCTCCAATAATAATAATTTTGATTAAAAATATCACTTAATTTGTGTTAAATCTTCAAAAGCTCCATGACATTTTATTTTGTTTTATGACATAATGGACCAGCTAACACGTGACTCATCATAATCAGTCCAATATTTGCATGCCACGTGTGTTGCGTAGCTCATCTCTTTCAAAAAGGATCTGCTATTCAATTCTCTTAAAACTGAGAGTTTCATGTTTAAAGATATTTGAGAACAAGTTTTATTTTTTTTAGTTTAGTTTAGTTTAATTTTCAACCAAGAGACACAGAAATTGTGTCTTGATCTTCATTTTTGCATGAATCTTTTTATTTTATGATAAATACGAGCCCTGGGGCTGTAATCACGAAACATCTGTGTGTCAATCCTGATTTTAAGACTTTGGCAAGCACAAATTCTCTCTGCTTTTTAGCAGTAAAGCTGGTAGGAGTAGTCGGAGGCAGCCCAGAAAACTCCTGATGCATCAAGATGTATTTACTCAGCTACTGTAGGGAATCAGTCTCACTGAACAATCCAGTTTGAAATGCAACTATCACCGATTGTGCTGTTTTTCAGTATTAATTCACCACAATTAATGGAAAAACTGGAAAAATGTTGTTTGCAAGGTTGATTAACTCAGAATATCACAGTCATTTTTCACATTAAGTCATTCATCCAACCAACAAGTTGATTCCATGGCCATTGCAGGACTCCTGAGTTTCAGTATATATGGAACTGCTTCATCAAACATGTAGATGGATAAATATGGCCTCATGTTGCCAAATGTCCATTTTGTATCTTTCTGCAGTGGACAAGGTGTCGTACATGGTAGGAAGTTACGGACCAAGACCAGAGGAGCATGAGTTCGTCAGCCCAAGTGATGAGGCACCCAAAGGCATGATGTCACGTGGCCACTACCAGATCAAGTCCCACTTCATCGATGACGACAAGAACATCTTCCTGGCCTGGGAGTGGAACCTGGACATCAAGAAGGACTGGAATGAATAGAGGTAGATAGAGAGGGAGGGATGACGCTACTCTCTTCTTTTCTCTCGCTCCTATCCTTCACCTCCCTCTCCTCTTTACACTCCCTAACCCATCTCCATGTTGTCTTGTGAAGGCAGCCTTTGCACTGGCCAAAAAAACAGGAGGCTCTACTTCTCCTTCCTCTTTATTCTCTCTTCCATGTTCCCTGCTTGTTTCAAGCAGGAAACCTGAGAACAACTGTGACTTGTAGAGGAGATCCTTCCCCTGCCTTTTATCCCTGCATTATATCTACAAATATATCCTCCACCCACCCTAAACTATCCACATGATGGAGTCTCCCTTTCCTTTTCCCCCCACCCCTTCCTTATAATCCTGTCATGTATCCATACCTTCACACAGCAGCAGTGGATAGTCTGAACTAAAGGAAGTCACTTGAGGCAAAGGGAAATACAATAGTAGCAAAGTCATTGTGAAATACAAGTGAAATACACACATCAGCTGCTGTTGTAGCTGTGAGATTATTATTGATAATAATAAAGTCATGAGACGCTGCAACAATGTTCCATTTACTGAAAGAAAACACCCTGAACTGTGTGTAGATCATTTACAAACCTTCGGTATCTGTCAGGAAACTTCCCCTGGAAGAAGAGATGTCATATATCAATACAGAGGGCACTGTGACTCTCAAGAGGAAGATTTAACTAAAGGTTTACCACCTATCGGTATAAAAATAGGAAGTTCGTTCCTGTAGTCTGGATCAAGCAGAGCAACAGCAAAGGCTGTAAAGCAGAGCTCATGGAGGCATATCAGGGACTTTAAACCCCTTAGCACCCGACTGCCGCAATTTGCAAAATCACTTAAATCAAAATATAACACGCCTTCTCTGTGTCCTGACTTAGTCAAATCTGAACACACAGATGGGATTCACAGGGCCTATTTTTAGATTCAGTGTACGTACACATCCTTCCAAGATAGAATGAACTACTTACAAATTGTAGAATAAAGATGCTCCTCTAATTGTAGTAGCTGCATCTCAAAAGTTCCTCCAGTGGCAAAATCCAGTTTTGTCTGAGGTTGAGTCCAAAATGTCGCACTTTGAAAACCCCTGAAATTTTTAGAAGGCAGAAATGTCGCTTGTGTTGATGAACTATTTTCTTTATGTGTTTTTTAAGTTTGGTCATATCTATTTATTCCATGCCACAGGGTGTTGGTTGACTTATATATTGATTAAGGGATGAGGTTCAAGCTTGTTATTTGTAGAATTTAGAATTCTGAAGATGTTTGTTCTTGGTTTCATTTCATGAAATCGATAATAACATATAATCCTTTTTGACTTTTCCCCATGTTTCTGCCTTTAAAAATAAATACATCAAACACACTAGTTTCAAAATAAATACGATTCACTTCCTCTCCCAATGGCCACTACATGTATAAACCTTGTGTTTTTATCGAACTTTTTGTGTTTGCTTTCAAAGCACCAGTTTTCTCGAGTCTTTGCCGAGCTTTTTGAAAGAGCAGACCAATTAAAGACTGAAACTGAACTGTGTATATTGTAGAAAGCGATGCATGTATGTCCTTTAGGATTTGATACTATTCATTCAGTAAAAATAAACAAAATTAGCCCTTTCTAAACCTCTCTCGTATACCAGAGACACAAGATGTGAATAAAAATGAACATTTTGAGGCGGTAACTAGAAGACAATGGAGTTCTGTCAGAGAAGTATATCACGGGATGAATTAACTCCCTTTAAAAAATAAAAAATATAATTATAGTGTTAAGTCTTTGGATATGATATTGTCATTGTTGCTGAGCATATTGAACATTGAAATACCATTTGAAATCGTTGTGATCTAAGACTAACTGTAAATGTTGGCTTGTTGGGTGTTGCATGGTTTAACAAGATTCTCTCTTCCTTTTTTACAACTTTATTGTAAAATTTAATGTGATTTAAAAAAAAAAAAAAAAAAAAAAACAATGACAAAAAAGATACTGATGCAACATCCAGATGTCAATGGTTGCCACATACTGCAGATACAGTATTTACAGGGATATTTTTAAAGGCACAGATAGCTGGAAGAATCTTTCTGTGTCTAATTGCCTCGAGCCTGTAACAATCAAGTGCTGCATCTTCAAATATTGGTGTCAAGTCTAGTATCCTGTATCTTTTAATAAAGGCAGTTCAAAAAGCATTTCCGTGGCTCCCTTGAAGTATTTGCCCTGCACCATAATGAGAGTATCATTATCATGAAAACCTGTGAATTTCCCGTGTGTAACTGGAAATTCAGCCATAGCGGGAAAGAAATTTGAGAAATCACTCTTCTTTATTGTCTCTTTTATTACATTTCATTATTAGCATGGTCTAAAATACGATCACAATTCCATACTAGACTGCAGTTGCACACAGGAATAAATAATATGATTTTGTAAATCCTTTTCCAAAGGGTTAAAGGAAACAACGTACCGCTGTATGAACTTGGCAGTGTAATTTCTGTAGATTGTGTTTCAAACATGACAGTTGGTTCCTCAGCAACAGGTTTGCAACTGATCAGCACACCTCCTTCATGCTTCAAGTTGTAAACACATTTCTCTCTGAAATTCCCTTCACAGTTTTTTAGTTGAAGATGAAGAAGTTTGTGTTATTGGGTTTAATATTCATTAATATGGATCACCACACTTCAAATGAATGTTTCCCTTGGAATAATGACATTGGGCATGTGTTGCAGCGGCAATAAGTCAAAATGCAGAGTTTTGCCTGTTTTCCCTGTGTCTGTGTGAGTCTAAACACATGGTTTAACTTAATTGGTGAGTATTTGGTGTAAATTGCCCACGAGCGTAGGAGGGTGAATGGTTGTTTGTCTCTGTATGTCGGCCCTGCAGTAGACTTGCACCCTCGCCCAATGTCAGCCGGGAGTGGCTCCAGCACCCCCTGACGGATGGCTTATGTCGCAATCAGCTCTCAACAAAACCAAATCCAAGTTATTCTTCTTGTAGCAGTGCTTGTAAGTATTCTAGCTCTTGGACATTCAAAACAAAGTCTCTAGCACTATTCCTACATGAAGAGAGATTGATTTAAAACATCTATATTTAATAAATTATTGAAACATATCTACAACTTTAAAGAATCAATGAATGTCTTCAGAAAGTCACTCTTTCACTCATTTTCTACCCAGAAGTTAGATGAGAAAAAACAGACCACTTGGACAGATGGTTACCTTAGCTTAGTATAAAAACTGAAAACAAGGGGGAGCAGGTGGCCGAGCTCTGTCCAACTCAGACAAAAGCCCACCTATAAGCACTTAAAGCTCTTATCATGTTATATTTAATTTGCTTTAAATGTACAATAACACTGGTAATACTCTAATACTCCAATAATGTAATAACAAAAAGTACACGGCAAGCTGTAGCTACGTTAAACAACTGAGGCTTGTAGCTTCACATTTTGTGATGACATGAGAGTGGCATCTCATCTAACTAGCAAAAAAGCAGGCAATAAAACATATTTTTGTGTGTTTGTTTTAAATGTATAGACTCCATATGTAAGTGGGATGTGGTGCCGTTTTCATGATTAGAACGGGGTTAAACACTTTCACACTCTCATTCCCTTTTAGATGTCAACAGCATTTTTGGGGGGTAATGGTTTCATTTTCCTTTATAATAATCTTTAATATTTATGATTTGTAATATTCTGAAAACCTCTGTTTCATTCTTAATTTGCAGAGTGCTAACTGAAAATACAGTACGAGGTGCAGGGATAGTTTTTGGGAATGCGGTTTGAAAAAATGGACGTGCCCATATGCCAAAGTTATCACTGATTGAGTTAGAATTGCACAGTGACCCGAACAATCTGCTTCGCATGATAATTCTGTCCTGCGGGACGATACAAATCACAACTTGAGAGTGGGATAATCCACATCATCTACTCAAGGACAGTGTTTGTTACTGCTCTATTGTCACATGTCTGCTTGTACACTGAAAGAGCTCTTCTCCATCTGTCTTCTCCATCTGCGAGTCAGTCCTCCTTGGCGGGTGTGGGTACTGCGGCAGTGGTGTTGTTGCTGCTGAGCGCCTGCTCCAGAAGGGCTCGCTGGGCTGTAGCTGGCAAATAAAGGAAGACATAGAGAAGCGCCAGCAGCAGCAGAGCCAGGAGCAGAATGAAGCCCCAGTCTGATGTCATGATGGGCTCCTCACAGCGAGCCTGTAGAAAAGACTTGTTCTGCATGTTGCACCGAAATGTTTACAACACCGATACCATGAAGAGGTGCATGACAAAAGTCTCAGAAAGTAACAGAGTGCAAAAATGCATGCGAGGGCCAGAGAAGCTTGGTTTTATGATATCTCTGAAACTTTAGAGAAGTAAATTAAATGAAAAGTTGTTGCTGGTAAAACTGACGGTGCTTATATGATCTGTATTGAGACTTTGCATCATCAGTTTAAGTTGGTTAAAATTAGTGGATTTTTGAGACATATTTCACTCCGCCGCAAAATACTGCATCCAAATGAAGAAGTCAGCCTACTCTTTCTCTGCTTCCTGTCTTTCCCCAAGTGTCTCAGTTCCTTATAAGATCCAGAGATCAAAATTAATAAATCCAGCAAATCCAGAAAGAAATGAATCAGCTTGAACAGCATTGGGTCAGTTAAATCCATGAAAATAAAACATCCAGGTAGATTTTCTGTCACAGAGCCCAGAAAAAGAACCAAAAAATGAAATAAGACAAAAAAAAAAAAAACTTCCTCTCTGGTCTTTTCACAGGCAGATATTCTTAAATTTTGTAACACTTCCGATTCATTTTAGTTATTTCATAGATAATACCAAAAAAAAAAAAAAAAACAGTAAGTGATAAATGATCATCATCGAAAAAGACCATCATTTCTGTGTTATCTGTCCTTGCCTCTTCATCTTCTCTGTCATCTGACTGAAATGTTTGTGACAAAACACAGAAACAGCTTAGTGCCACGTGCATCTTTGTGTGTGCATGCATGCGTGCATATGTGTGTCTGATCCTTTCTTTTCTCAGTACATGCTCAGGTAAACACTCCAATCTGCCGTTCAGCTCTGTGTCTCAGATGATTTCCTCTGAAGTGTTATGCAACACTAACCAGAAACTAAACTACATACACATAATGCCACGTGTGACTTTCCCTCTCTAGTAACACCTGTGTCATTTACAGACACACACACACACACACACACACACATACACAAGGTGAAGCAGATTGGATTACGAAATGCCAATTATATAATAATTCTTGATCTGCTTAACTGAAAACACATTCATACCTGGTTGTGTTCAGGGATTACTGAAAGACCAGCTCTATATTTAGAAGCATGTTTCAGCGCAGTATGTTCCAAACAGTCATCGCTGATGGAGTGATTTGAGAAATTTGAAGCAATAGATTCTAGGAAATTTTCATTGCCAGCGAAATTACATGAAGAAGATCTTTGAAGCGATCCTGCTTCCAGAAGCCCAGGAACCATTTTAGGAACTAAACTGAGGAGGATACTGACACTGAGAAATGCCATACACTTTAGATTTTCTAATATGAAGTCATGGAAAATATATATGTGCAGTTTTGTAAGCATGAAGGCCAACACAGCATTTTTATTAGTTTTATTCACAGTGGTGTGTAGGGCAACTGGTAAATGTAAGCAAAGTTCATGTCCAACTGAGACTGCGCAACTGGACAAGGTCACAGGGCTGACTGCTTCTCACTGCACTGACAGAACAGAGTCCAGCTGGTTCTACTGGTCTGTATGTTCTCCTCGTGATATTTTACCTCTCTGGCAGGTATGGTAAGTAAGTAAGAGTGACAGGTAAAAGCACAGAAGGTGAATGGAGGATTAAAATAATTAATGACATTTTGTGCCGTGGCATGCGACCCCCTCCCACACTGTAAACTACAGATGAAGCTACCATATCCGTTGCTTCTAATGAATCATTAACTGGCTTCATCAAATTCACCGTTGTGTTGGTGGACATGCAACTCAATACCACAGAAATAGACTTTAGGAAGTAAAACAGCAACATTAAACGTGCAGAATAAAACAACTACCTCACTTCTGTCTTTGACTCTTGAGTACCAGTCACAATGCTGAGAAAACTAACTTGCAGTGTGAATAAAAAACAAAGGCTCAGAGGTACAAAGCACCACAATGTTTGACAGATCACACTGACACCTGATAGCTTTTTCTATTATCTCAGATACCACAAGCTCACAATACCGGATTGAACGTGTCATCAGAGCTAGTGACCCTTGTCAGATAAAAATGTCGAGGTGAGTTTGAGGTGAGAGATTATTTACCACACAATGAATGAGGGACCAGAAGTGTTGCAATGCCTGCTCACTAAGGAAAAACAGATAGGACAAATTCAATGAACAAAATTCCCAGAGTCGAGACACTGGATTCTTACATTTCAGACTAAATTTATTCAAAGTTTGCAATAGTATTTACAAAGGCCAAATAGACAGTAGAAGGAGATGATAGTTGTAATTTGTGGTATCAGAGTTCCCATCTTGATAGTCAGAAGTCCCTAGAAGGCCTCAAGATAAACCTGAGCCTGCCACAAGTCATAGCTCCTTTTTCTTTTTATCTTTATTTGTCATTTTTGTTTTTTGCTTCAGTTTATCTTTATGAATCAGTGAACCCATTCACCACTTCAAATAACTAAGTGAAACAACCTGATTGGGAGAAACTGTTCACAACTGGTTGATATACAATCAGTGCACTATGTTACTGAAATCTAAGTCATCATGGGGTAAAAAGGGAGGTAGTTACTAATCTAGGCTGACTATGCACTTTCTATCAATGGCTTTATTTTCCTTCTTGTTGCAATGAGGGGCAACTGAATATTTACCTGAATTGTATTTATTTATTTATTTTACTCCACGTTTCATACCTGGCAATAAGTATATGTATATTGTATATAATTTAGACTTTAAATAATATATTTTTGTCATCATTGAACCTAAAGTGTGTCGATAAAACCTGTGATTCAAGTGACCCATGCTGTCCCACCGCCAGCAGGAGGCGCCGCTCACCTCCATCATCCGTCTGTCGTCCGCCACAACAAACGAAGAAGAAGACGCTTCTGCGCCTGCGCAGCTTGATGCGTCACCTGTGGGTTTGTTTACATTCTTGTTTTCGTGTAAATGCGGTCTTATTATCGGTGTGTCCAAAAACATCGCTTTGCATTAGTGGTGCCTAGTTGTTGGTGGTCTTTACTGACGGACAGGTAACATGTTTTCTGATGATGTTAGCATTAAGCAGCTAGGCTAGTTAGCTAACGTGCTAACTAGAAAGTTGTCTGAGGCTCTTTGAATGGCGGTGGATGGGGCGGCGTCCCGACACCGCTTTACCCTGATTTGACAGATACCACATGTCTGTTAGAGAGAGGGAAATGCTTCAGTGTCCGGAGCACATGAGACCTGTTCTCCTCAAAGTCTTTAACGTGTCTTGGCGTTAATGGACTGGTTAAAACCTCCAATCAAACTAATGTTGCATCTGATCTACGACTTGCAAGGAGTCACCCATTTTCACTCCCTTCTGCTGCTCGATCTATAGTCACATTTCCAGGTCTGAACTTGAATTTGAAAATATTGGTGCTTCTTTATATTTGAGAGCGCTTTTTTATAGCTAAACTTGCATAGCTTGTATTTATGATTCTTGGTATAAAAATGTATGTAGTATAAACTTGTTGATAAAATCTGACACATTGTAGCAGATCAAACTGCCCAACAGTATATTGCAAACTTATATCCACATGAGCATCAAGAAGCTCCAACACTGGTAATGTAAAAAGAGAAACATTTTACTTACATATGAACATAAATCCATTCCCCCTTGTCTCCACAGAGTCACATGATGACCACAGTGCCTGCGAGCCTGGAGAGCCTGCATGTGCTATACCAGAGCAATGACTACATAGTTGTGGACAAGCACTGGGACATCCGCATTGACAGTAAAATGTGGTATGAGAAACACACCGTGCAGGCTCAGCTTCGGCACCACTTCCCTCAGCTGGCCGACCCTAGCACCTACTATGGATTCAGGTCAGAATCACTATTACTACCAAAACTAGCTCACCAGCATCATTAACGTAAAGACTTAGTCTCTTGTTTCTTCTTTTCCCATTAGGTTCTGTCATCAGTTGGATTTCTCCACAAGTGGGGCTCTCTGTGTCGCCCTAAATAAGGCTGCAGCTGGCCAGGCATACCGTTGCTTCAAAGACCGCACTGTCACCAAAGCCTACCTTGCCTTGGTATGGAACACAAACACTGCATTTGCTTACATGCATCTGGAGGTTGCTTACTGCCATATGTCTGTCTTTGCTAATTGTGATCTGTAAAGATAAAACTAGCTCCACCATTTTTTTTAGATTCGTGGCTGGGTGGAGGAACAGATACAAACTCTGGACTTCTCTATCGGCAAGAACTCCACAGAGGGAAAAACACATATGATGTGCATTGAAGGCACAGAGGGTGCAGCACTCTACCAATCTTTCCTGATTAAATTTTTTTCAATTCTGATTAAACAACCCAATTTTACTAAAACATTTGTGTTTGTTTGCTTTTATGTTTTTATAACTAGAGTTGGAAATTAATAATTAATTAGTGGATATGTATGCAGACTGAACTCTCTGCTCTGCCTACTTATTAATTTGTCTCAACAAAGTTTAAACAGACACAACTTAAAGTTTGTTGTCTGTAGAATGGAAAGATACATGCAGATAATTTTTGCATCATTGATACTCAACCTCAACCTCAACCTGTCCTGTCTTCAGGTTGTGAGAACCCCAAACCTTGCCAGACTGAGCTGACAGTTTTGCAGTATGGGCTGTACGATGGAGATCCTGTCACCAAGGTGCTACTGCAGCCACTCACTGGTAAAATCTCTCATATGTTTGTACTCATATTAAGGAAACAAAAGATTTCTCTTGCCATCTATTTAATGTGAAAAAAAAAGTTACATGTTTTTATCATCTTAAAAATCGGAAATATACTTTCTACTTTTATTATATTATATTGTATCGCATTATTATTGGATATAACTCACCTTTGGTAAAATGGATGTAAAAGGTGAACAATCCCTCACTGATTGTATACTCTTTTACTTCTATGACTGCTTTGTAAAAAAAAAAACAAAAACAAAAACAAAGAAAGATCATTTCCTGTCGAGATACTATGAAAATGCTCTGGCACTAATGTGAAAACTGCTTTCCCTTTTCCTCTCAGGCCGAACCCACCAGTTAAGGGTCCACTGCAGTGCCATAGGCCACCCCATAGTTGGTGACTTCACCTATAGCTCGGGAACAGACAATGCCCCATATCGCATGATGCTGCATGCCCACTTCCTTCACATTCCCCTGGAACCTGAGCCCCTGCTCGTCTCCGCTGGAGACCCTTTTGTCCCCATGGTAGATCCCAAGTGGCTCCCACAGCGCTCAGTCCGGACGCTGTCGGCCACTGTCGAAGCCCTCCTGGAGCAGAGGGTGGAGGAGGATAGGAAGCTTCAAGAGGATGTGAGAGAGAGAATGAGAAGAGACCAGGAGAGGAAGAAACACAGCAAGGAACAGAGGACCAAGGAGGAGAGTGAGGAGCAGAGGAAGCAGTGTCAGCAATGGCTGAGTGAATGGGCTGGAGACTGATGAACTCCTTTTTATTTTTATTTATTTTTCTATTTATTTTAGCAGTTTACTTATGTGAAAGCCATGTTGAGCATGTAACCTCCATCTCACTAATCACTTGTACTGCATTTAACTGGTAAATATATGGAAGTGGATTATTAGAATAATTCCCTCACAAACTTCACAATAACATTATGTGTGAACTTTTAAGCCGTTGCTCTTTTGTCCACTGTAAGCATTCTTTTGCAGTTGGTCAGTGAGCAGATAAACTGTAGTTGCTGAAAAACAAGTGCCTTGCTAAGGTTGATGTCATTGATTTCCTAAATAGTGTTATAGAGTTTTAAGTCAGTGACCATTCCTGTCAGTACAACTTACCACACAGATACATTTAGGATGATGTGCCAAAGCTATAAGCTAGTCTCTGATTCAAACAGCAGCAGTTGATCTGTTTTTTCCCTCATGCTGATAAGCTCATGTGTTTTGTCACAGATGCTGCATGACTCATGACAATATGAAACCCATATAAAACCTTAAAACCTTCTATACTTTGCTTTTCCTTCCAAGAATCAGCACATGACAAATACAATGATACTAATCAGGGGAAGGCTGCAGGTTTATATCTGTGGTGCTAAATGTACCTTGCAGTATAATAAGGTCAGTTATACAAAAACAGAAAAAATAAAAGAGAAGGCTATTAGTGCAGCTGAAGGTCTAAACCAGAATTGACCAGATGACATGGATGACATGTTGCTGCAGTCATGCCATATTGGACCGGCCACAGACACAACTTCTGCTACCTCAACACAACAAAAAGAAGCACCAGCATGTAGTTTTCAGTTATTTCTCTGTAATACTGGACACAGACTGATGATATCCTAACCTGAGACAGCCATCATGCTGGTAGATTGATACTCCAGTAACTGTTGGATTCCCTCCACTTGTTAAATAACTGCAATATCAGAGACATGCAAATTAGAGCGATGAACAGACTATTTCCTCTTCTGAGACACAAAATGCTATTCAGTTAATGGGTACACCTTTCCTACCATCTTTGTTCTTTATCTGCAGTATCTGAGGTGGGATCCAGGGAGAGGAAAGGGAAATTTTGTGCCCAATATGATAGACTTAGAAGCTCTAATCAATGGAAATTAAATACAAGTACACTTATGAAAAATCAAGGTAATAATGGCGTTGTTGCAGCTTGCAGCAAAGGAACCCATTATACCTATATAAAGTAAACAAGGTTCTTACAAATGGGTGAAAGGTCTTGAATGTGCCAAGTCTGAGCAGCATGCTCATAAACAACACACATTCTTGTGGTTAAATTTAGAAAGCCATTGAATTGAATTGCTGTAAAGACAGAGCCTGCAAAAAATTGCCAGAAGGCGAAAGAACTAGGAATGATAGTTTCAATATTACACTGAACTGTCCACATCCAAGACTGCGGGTCAGACTGGGTAAAACTACGATACCCACAATCCCCCGTGCGCGTCTGCCGCTCAACTACAAGGAAGTGAAGCATCCATAATCCCAGGCTAGCGGAGTGACGGGATAAAGTCGGCGCTAGGCGTTAGGTTGGAAACACATGAAGAAATCCTGCTGAAAATGATCTCCGAGGTTTTCGCCTATGAGAGTTTGGTTCACGCCGTGTCTGGAGCGGTGGTAAGGGAGTCTTAACTTTGTGTGTTCATTTCTGCTAGGCGGGATTAGCTGTAGCTGTCAACGCTTCACATTTTGCACTCACAACTTCATTTAAAACGTAATCAGTCCTCGTGCTGCGGACCCGATCGCACCTCCCGGGACACCAAATATCTCTGCAGCTGTAAATGTTGAAATGTTGGAAACAGAACCGTCGACCCCCCCCCCCCCCCCCCCCCCCAAAAAAAAAAAACAAACAAACAAAAACAAACAAAAAAAAAATCAGAAAACGCTGTCAGTTTGTGTGCGTTTTGTGTTGTAGATCTTTGGGTTACTTAGGTTTCCTTTCCGTTAATCATTAGATTATCCTGCCATATTCTAATAGTATTAGATTTATTTATTTTTTAGATAAAACAAAATGGCACACATACATTTTCCACTTCTGACTGTCCTGTTTTAGGGAAGTGTTACTGCAATGACAGTTTTCTTCCCTCTCGATACTGCCAGACTCAGGCTTCAAGGTAAGGAGCAGCTCACTTGTAGTGTCACTTGCAGTGATTATGGTATGATATATGTACTGAAAACAATTTGTCTTGTGTTTTTGTTCAGTGGATGAAAATAGGAAGGCCAGATCAACTCCAGCGATTTTGGCAGAAATTGTCAAAGAGGAAGGACTGTGAGTGTTGGGAATGTCCAGATTTGGATCCTTAATTACTTGCCAGTAATTTTTTTTGTGTGTGTTTTGTGTGTGTATGTGTGTTTCTATTTATTTACTTATTTATTATTTTTGTCAGTTCACACAAGCAGAAACACAGACTTTCTTTACATATTTACTCTATATACATGTTCATCGCAACTGATAAAAATTCTGAAACATTTTAAAGTGGTTTTAACCTCAGTGGGATTGATCACTTATTTCTGTGAAGACACATCTGACTCACAATGATTTTGTATCCTGCCAAACTGCACACATAGCAAACACTGCTGCAATTCCAGTTCCCTGTGATGTAGTGGTGGAAGTGCGCTAAGATGTTTTCCTGTGTTTCTCTCCTGTAGTCTAGCTCCTTACAGAGGTTGGTTCCCCGTCATTTGCAGCCTGTGCTGCTCCAACTTTGTCTACTTCTACTGCTTCAATAGCTTGAAGGCAAGCTGGCTGAAAGGGAGACAGTCAGTACCAAGCACAGACTTAATCATTGGCATCGCTTCAGGTGAGATGCTCTCTCAAGATACATAACACAGCAAATCCTATGAATTAAAATTGACACCGTGCTGCATGTGTTTTGATCATGTCAAAATATCATTGTCATCAAGCCATCTTGCGTGTATGTCATTTGTCCTTTTGAGATTACATTATGGATTTGCACGTTTATTCCAATAGTCAATGTTTGCCTCGGCAGAATTCCTGTTCGTTTTTTCATGCTCTTTCTTTACTCTTCAGGTATTGTCAATGTACTAGTTACCACTCCTTTGTGGGTGGTCAACACCAGACTGAAGCTTCAGGGTTCCAAGTTTCGAAATGCAGACATCCGGCCCACCAACTACTCTGGCATTTTGGGTGAATTATTATTATTATGTTCCTATCTTTTATTTTGAGTCAGTGTTTTCTCACCACGTAAACATTGGTGGTGCTTTGTATGCTCTTGAGTTATGACCACTTATTCACTCTTTTGTTTTTCAATAATTACGAACACATTCTTTTGTTGTTGCAGATGCATTTGCACAGATCAGCCATGACGAGGGCCTGGGAGCGCTGTGGAATGGCACTCTCCCATCTCTGCTGCTGGTGTTAAACCCTGCCATTCAATTCATGATTTATGAAGGCCTGAAGAGGCAGCTGAGGAGAGGAGTTCCCAGGGAGGTGAGGGACAAACAGAGACACATGAAGGAGGGGTAGGCATGCACAATCATTCGAAAGAAAGGGGATTGTGCTGAAAGTAGATTAGAGGAATCTCCACCAAGTTCTCCCATCAAGAAACTATGATCAGCAGCAGGAAAAACGTATAGATTAACCCTCAAATCGCATATTTTAACTGTTTGCTGGTGACAGCACGGAGGAGGTGATGAGTCAGATTACTCCACATCAAATTTAGAAAATCACAAACAAGATCATATTATAGTTGATACAAATAAAAAATGCACAGTTTCACTCTTGAAAAAGCAAAGGAAAGGGGTTACTTCAGGTAATGCCATTTTCTGGATGAGCAGACACCAGCTGCCAAAGTTCTGGTAAATCTGATCAGATGAAAAGTCATGTGATCAGATTGGGTGGCTTAAACAAGAGGTTCGAGGGAATGCAGGAGCAGAAGTAATTAGGCGGTTTGACTCAGCATTTAAACATGAAGGGTTTCACACAATGTCCACTTGGACATTTTACGGTCAACTAGAGCATTTGTGGAGAAAGGTATTGGTTAAGAGACGTCTGATGATCATGGTGAAGGAGAAAGCTGTTAGTTATGATTTTATCCTTTAACTTTTTACATGAATCTAGTAAAACTTATATACAAGCACGTTCCTTGAACACTAAGATGAAATTTGCTTCTCTGTATAAACTCGTACAAAAACTGCAGATTTGAGCCACATGAGACCATTTTCCTCTTTTCCCCCTCAAGCTCTCTTCTGTTGAGGTGTTTATCATTGGTGCTGTTGCCAAAGCTGTGGCCACCACGGTCACATACCCGCTGCAAACCATACAGTCCATTCTGAGGGTAGGTTTTCCACACACATCAGTGTACATACATTCACAAATTCTACAAAAGGCTTTGAGAGCAAGACAAATATCCTGTTTTGTTTTTGTTTTTTTTTTTTTTTGCTATTACCACAGTTTGGTCAATTCACCGAGTCAACACAAGAGTCAAAACTAATGACCAGTCTAAGGACTATCAGGTGTCTACTAGTCAACAGAATGAGGTTTGTCTACGCACACTCACACTTGCAGATGCAGATTACCTAGACTGCAGCTTTTTTTGTGGTTCCTGAAGTTTCCATATTTGTATATAGTTAATAATGTGAGGCTGAAGCATATGTTTGACATGGAACACCTGAGGCAGTTGAGCTGCAAGGAATTTGCTACACATCCTATCTGTTGCTCACATATTTTAGATGAGACTTTTTGCTTTTGGGTAATCTGAGGGACACTGAACATTAACACATTTCATTCTCCACCAGTCATCATTGAGTATATGTGAATCTGAGGTTTCAAATAGCCCTGATTGACATGACTGAAAATGACAAGTTTGATTGGAAATTTAAAGTCATTAATTATTTTTTGTCAGCAGTCATGCAACTCTTTCAGTACATTTGAGCACAGCAGGGAAAAACTAGAAAGACAAAAAATCCATATATATATATATATATATTTCAATAATTGCTGTTTTCTTTTTTGATCACGATTTTCTGCTGCAGAAAGTATGGTGTGTTGGGGCTGTTCAAAGGCCTTGAGGCCAAACTGATTCAGACGGTGCTGACTGCTGCCCTCATGTTCCTTCTGTATGAGAAGATTGCCAGCTGTACCTTCTATGTCATGGGACTGAAAAAAAGCCACAACAAGAAACTCTAGCTATCAAGACCCCTCACAATCACTAACTACATATAAAGCACTAATGAACTGTATAAGTCACTGTTTATAGGAGACACTGTGGAAATCTGTCACCTTAAGGTAAGAAAGTTATGCATGTGACTTGGTTCTGACTCCCAGTGGCCTAAAATGACATGACAGCCAAATCACCTCGTATGTTAAATATATACAGCCCGTGGTTCATGTCAGCCTTACTGTACTTTGCTGTCAAAATAAATAGCTGTTTGCAGTTTCTGAAAAAAAAAAAAAACAAAAAAAAAACAGACTTAAAATGATCACATTAGATGAAGCAACATGATGCATACAGCATCTCCTAAAACCACTCACTTAATGTTATTCCACAGATAGATGTTATTGAGGGAAAAACTTGAGCTAATAGATTTTCTCTTGATATCTTGTTAAAGTGATGAAGCGATTGAACATGCTTACATGCAGTCATAACCCCCTCCCCTACCTCCAAGCTACATAAAAAACAAAACAAAAAGCCACGTGACTTCAGCAGTAGAATGAGCTGCATTATAGCAGAAGTGAAACCCCATCAAGGCTTCAGCTTCTCTTTAGCTGAGCAATTGCGTCATTTCTTACTGAGTCAAGGAGAGCAGACTCACAGCTTCTGGACTTGAACTTATCCAAACATCCGTCCTTTCATTTCTATTTTTTTAAACAATTTTTAAATTGGAACATGTCTCAAAAACGTCTTTCTCTGCCACACTAACTCTGGTAAAACTGTTATTGTCAATAAAAGGTGAAATCTACCAATAATCTGGACTATACCATCACCAAATAAAGACTCTTCTTCTCTGTGCTGACATACACTGCCATGTTATTTGTACTGCGGTGAAGTTTACATGATGCATTTGTGGGTGTAATGATGACCCATACATACAAACCAATTTGTATAAATTCTTTTGAACACACAGCCTCACTTCAAATTAAGTCTAGTGATGTCATGAATTAGGATATGAGACTTCACACATTTAGAAAATGTCTAACAATACAAGATCAACCCTATATAGTGCCATGGGAAGTGTTGTAGTACATTTTATGTCATTTTTAAACAAGTTTGCCGATACTGAAGTATCATTTGTTAGGCAGTGACATAAAAAATAAAAGAAGACCTAATGTTGACCCTTTGTGGATACTGTTAATCAGTTTAACAAGAAAAGTATGATATGCCCCTAAAGTCCCAAAAGTTGGTATTTTTTTATCTTGTGTGCAAACGTTAATATTTTGTTCCCTCAAGATAATCATCTTATAAGCACAAGATAATAACTTTTGCGCACAAGATTTAAAAAAAAAATAAATACTTTTGAGACTGTAGTGGCTCCGTAATCTTCAACCATCTCACCCACCAAAAAAACTGACTACTCAAATAAAGCAATGAACGCCGCCATGTTTCAAACATAGCTGAGAAATCAACCATCAACCATGATTTATTTTTATTTAATAAGTGAATTTGTGAAATTATCACAGTAGTTAAAAAAAATCCAGAGAATTTACATCACATATTTCTGGCACTTGGAGGACCGTGTTCCTGCTTCCTGCGGTCCGGCTCGCTCCACTCTCCACACGTGGAGCCGTCAGAGCCGCATGCGCAGATAGACAGCAGCTGCGGCAGGTCTAAGCGGCGCCGCGGCGTCCCGGAGGCCGGCCCATCCAGACGCTGTTCAGATCCGTCCCCGGCTGCACCGACGTGACGCGGCAGCAGCGGACACTTTCAGAATTACATAAGCGCTTCATCGGCGGTGTCTGTCCGCAATAACAAATACTATCAAGGCTGTACTGTGCCTTTTCACCACCATGGATCCAACACCCACAAAAGAGGCCGAGAAGCACTGCGTCCTGTGCTGCCAAGAGGTCGATATCTTCGCCTTGGGGAAATGCGACCACCCGGTTTGTTACCGCTGCTCCACTAAGATGAGGGTGCTGTGCGAGCAGAAGTACTGCGCCGTCTGCCGGGAGGAGCTCGACAAGGTGCCCGTAGCTCTGATACTCTGCCTCGGGGATGGCGCCCCGTGGTGCTAGCTAGGCCTGTGCTCCTGGTGCTTTTGCTGTAGAGTAGGAAAAGGGGGGTTATCTAGGGCGTCCCGTTTTAGCTGGACTCATAGTGAATAAAAAGCTCATCTGGTTAAAAGGATACATATCTGCCGACAGCTCAGAGCACTTTCACGGGCTGTCATCGGCTTATTTAAGGTGGCTAACGCTTAAAGCTAACAGCAGCAGGTCCATGGTTAGCTGGCCAAAGTCACACAGAGCTGGTTGGCCTCTGTCCGTGAGCAGCTGATAGTTTGCCGATCCGAGAACCATCGCTGCTTTTATCCCCTTTGCTCAGCATGACAATGAGTTTTTGATTCTGGGAAGTTGAACATAAAGTGCCACCTGTCAACCTCCACGTTAATCGCCGTGAGAAGTGTTGGTGGTGGATGTTTAGTTTCTCCCTCCTGGCTGTTGGACCTTTAAACTAACTTTTTAATGCACCCGGCTGGTTTGTGAGCCGGACACCGCCTGTCTGTAGAAATCGGTCCTGTTGGATTAAGATAAATGGACTTTGGTCCAGCTGGATTGTATTATACCAATAAAGGCCTCAGTGAGTACCACTCCCCTTAGAAGTTAACACGTTAACAACTCCCAAAATCAAACACTATGTGCTCCATGCTAATTTGCTTGGTAGCTTACAGGCTATGTTGGTGACCATGTGTCTTGTCTTGCGTGTTTAGTAAAGTGACTACCTTTACATAATTTCACAATTACACATTACATAATGTCCCGTGAGACAGTGGAGGCACATGAGCAGCAGTTTTAAATTATATAACGTTAATTTTTTAAAAAACCTATTCTGCATGTATCCTATTTAAAACATGCTTTCAAATGTAAGTAATTGCTGGAGTAATTTTTAAAAAATCACTCCAGCATTATGAATCCTGTGTTTGGCATTAGAGATGTTCACCATTTCCTCTGTTCTCTCTGCCTTATTGCCCTCAGGTGGTGTTTGTGAAAAAACTGGATACCTTCCTGTCTCTGCCTTATCAGCAGTTCCCCTGTGAAAAGAAGCATGACATCTATTTTGGTGATGAAAAGATCTATGCCCAGTACAGGTACAACTCTGCTCCACTGTTTGTAATTGTTGTGCCCATACACTGGCAATGGCTAAAGTTGTCAGCAACCACCTGCTGGTGTTGCCGGTGAGATACGTTTGTCAAGAAAGATTATTTGGTGGGTCATGCATTTGTGTTGAACCAAAATATCCCTAAGAGTTAAAATTATAGTTAAGCAGGCTTTAGAAATAAAAACTATAAAACTCAAGCTATCTATCCATCTTCTTCACTTCAGAGATAATAGACATTGATAATGAAAACTTTAGCAGTTCATACAAACAACATGTTTTACAGTGACTAATGCAACCCACACTAATGGTTGGAAAATTGTCTTATCTTAGCACACAGGAGGCTGATAGATGAATCTTGAAGAAAAACTAAAGTACAGTGCAGTCCACCACACAGAAAGTGTGACTAAAACTAGCAGCAAATCGGGGAGAGGCTCCAGTGTTCTGTCGTCATGATACCATATGTTATGTTGAGCACTTATTTTTACTGCTTCTTCTTATGTCGCCCACTTGCAAATACTCATAGGAGCATGTGAGCGGTGTTTGTGCTCAGAAAGATCATGCGTGCGTATAATGAGGAAAAACAACTCATTTGATTTGGCTTATGTCCTGACTGTAATAATTAATCACGTTCGCTTTAACTCAGTTCTGATCAAACTTTCTCTTTGGGTTTGTCTTTTTATCAGGCATCTACTGTTGGCAGAGTGTGTCCGCTGTTCAGAGCCTAAGGTCTTCTCCAGGTTTCAGGAGCTGGAGCAGCACATGAGGAAGCAACATGAGCTCTTCTGTTGCAAGCTCTGCACAAAGCATCTCAAGGTACACTCAGTCAATTTTATTACTAATCACTGAGTAATGTGATTGCGTTTATATATTTAGAATTGATTCTACCAATGTAGTATTTATAAAGGGATTATGTTTTTATATCATCAACAAGATCAGCAATAGTCAGGAGGCAACATTGTGATGTCATGTGTAAGGAGCTGAGGACTGAACAATATAATTTTTATGAATGTTATTGTGATAACAATCCTCACATTTTATTTACAAATTAATATTATTTGGATTTGTATGATAAAAAATGTATGTAAAATATGCAGTTTACATTTTGTGCCAGCTGAGGGCATTAAAACATGTCCACTTGTCCATAATGCTACTAGATACAGATAAAAAAAGCTTATTTTGTTTACCAGTTATTTAAACATGTTGATAAAAATTTGAAGAAAATATAAAAAAAAAAAAAATTCAGTTACTATAGATAGCTGTGAGTGTTTGGATTTAAGTGGGGGAAAGTAAAATTATACTTATGCTACATCTAAATCCAGTTCTTATCCAGTTAGCTTTCTTACATTACTTAGTGGATGATATATGGCCTTTATGCCATGTTGCATAATGTATTAAATTCATATTTAAATTGTCATGACAAAAAGCTATGTGGTAGATGCATCTTCTTTTGCTCTATGTTGTGTCAAATACATTACAATAATGACACCGCCTTATTTGAGTTCTTCTTTGAGCTTAGGACTAAAATTGTGTGAAGCAATCAGCCCAGCCCTGGATATCAGGCACAGAGAGACAGAGGTCCACAGGGACAGTCAATATGTTTACACCCTGTAGAGAACTGAATCATTGGGTTAATCCAGCAATAATCAGACTTTTAAAAAGCATGTAAACATATGAATCCAACTGAAATCAAGAAAACGTGATTTCTCTTAATCATACTCACCCACCGATATAATGTGATTCACTGTCAGATAACTCCAATATGTTTACGCCTCATTGCTTTGAGGTCAGTTTTTGCGCTCTGTGCAGGCTTGAGACGACTAATAACTAAAGCAATCATTGCAGGAAACTACACCATGGCATCCTCAAGAGCAAGCATGAACTGAAGAATCTTGTTTTATGTTTCATCAACTGCAAGAGTTGAACATTATGAAATATATGGAGGGAAGAAAGACGGCTCAATACCCACCGCTTGAAAGGGGTACAGCGCCACCTACTTCTGTGGAGTCAGACATACATTGGCCAATCGATTTTCCGTCCGGCATGTATACTTGACCAAAGACAGTTGTCTGAGTGACTGGCAAAGTCAAACTATGGCTGGAATTCGATTAACCCTGTGCACGTCAAGTACTTTGTGAAGCGCTTTCTGTTTTTGTTTGTTTGTTTGTTTGTTTGTTGTTTTTTTCCTTTTCTTTTCTTTTTCTGACAGTCTAATATGGCAGAATTTCTCCCAGTGCCCTTGATAGCCAGTCTATGACTGTTGAGTCCATCGTGGTTCTGTGGAAATAAAGTCGAAAGCAGATGTAACTGTTATTTAAACTTTACTTCTCCTGCCAGATCTTCTCCCATGAACGGAAGTGGTACAACCGTAAGGAACTGGCACGTCATCGAGCGCATGGAGACCCAGACGACACCAGTCACAGAGGACACCCACTTTGCAAATTCTGTGATGACCGTTACCTTGATAATGATGAGCTGCTGAAACACTTGCGCAGGGACCACTTCTTCTGTCACTTCTGCGATGCAGATGGTTCTCAGGAATACTACAGGTGTGTAAAGCTGTTTTTCACACACAAACTCTGTTTGGTTATAAATAATCCACTGAATGGTTGAGTTGTCAAAATTAATTTTTTTAAATCTGCTGTCAACAGTGATTATCAGTATTTGAGCGAGCACTTCAGAGAGCGTCATTACCTGTGTGAGGAAGGCCGCTGTGCCACTGAACAGTTCACCCATGCTTTCCGCACTGAGATCGACTACAAGGCCCACAAGGCTGCAGCACACAGCAAGAACCGAGCTGAGGCTCGACAGAACCGCCACATTGACCTACAGTTCAACTATGCCCCAAGACAACAGAGGAGAAATGAAGGTTGGTGAGGATGATGAGTTGTCTTTCACTTCCGCTAGGATTACTGATATTATTACTGTTGTTTCGGGTGAGGGGGAAGTGCATGTGCGTAAAGTGTGAATGTGTCCACAGGTATGGTAACAGGTGAGGACTACGAGGAGGTACGTCATCATCGAGGAGGAAGAGGACGGCCTCATGGCGGACAGAAGAGCTGGAGATACTCTCAGTGAGTCAAAGTGACAGTCTATGTGAACTAAATCATCATTTAGTACCATGAATGGAGAGTGAAAATTGGGTTAACTGTGTGCTCTGTATGTATTTGTCTGTGTTGTTTTGTTAGTGCATTTCTACACTATTTCAGTATTTAAATTTAGGTGGAATTATAATTGAGTTGTTACCATTCAAGTAGCTTTGAAAACAAATTTGCTTTTCAGTAAAGTTGCATTCTTTCTCGCTTGTTGCCTTTGATTATAAACAAATGTGTGCTTGCTCATGTAGAGAAGATGAAGACAGGCAAATGGAAGCTGCTATGAGGGCATCCATGGCCATGCGTAGACAGGAGGACAGAGGAGTGATCCAGGAGAGGACTGCTACCAAACACTCCCGAGAGGAGAGGGCAGAGAGAACAGAACCAGAAGAGCCAAGACACAGGACCGGACATGTCAAACCAACAAGCAAACCTCCAGGTGAAAAAAATAATAATAAATAAGTTGCAGTGATCAAATAATGTGTTGTGAGATATTGAGTGTGACTCATTGTGCTGGCAAAGACGGACAGTGCTGAGATATATATTGCTGTCTCTCATAGTAAGAACAATGAAGAGCACTAATCCAGGAGAAGAAGATGATTTCCCGGTTTTGGGAGCCACAGCTGCAACATCCATGTAATGATTAAAACACAATGAAAAGTGATTTCTTCTCGTATACACTTGTCTGGCAAAATGTAAAAGTTTTGTTGTTGTTCATCTTCTTCCAGTGTAAAACCAACTCCTTCTGCAGTTCCAGCAGCCCGTGCAGCTTTGAAGGAAGATGATTTCCCTAGCCTTTCAGCTGTTGCAGTCACAGCCCCCATGACCCCTGCTTACTCTGCCCAACCTAAGAAAACTTCCTCTTTCCAAGAAGAGGATTTCCCTGCCCTTGTGTCTAAAATCCGGCCCCTCAAGCCTACATCAGGAACCAATTCTGCTTGGTCCAACAACACTGGCACAACTAAACCCATGACACATCCTGCCCCTTCCTCCAGGCCTCCCGCTCCCTTTTCATCTGCGTCCTCTGGCCCTCAGCTACTTTCCTCCTCAACCTCTGCATCTTCACGAAGGAAAAAGAAAGTAGGAGAGAGTGGGAAGACAGGATCTGCTCAGTCTCCTCCTTTCTCAGATGAGGAGGGCTCAGGCATGACGCAGCAAGAGTTCCGCTCAGTTCCCACCATGTTGGATATCTCCTCTCTGCTCACTGTGAAAGGAGGCAAAAGCAAACCCTCCTCAGCTCCAACTTCCAGCTCCTCAAACATGACTCCCAACACAGATCTTCCTACCTCAAAAGTGAACAAGAAGAAAAAACAGCAGAAGAACACACCAGTACCATCTACATCTGTATCTTCAACTGAAACTACTGTAAATACAATCTCAGTGGAAACAGCGGCACAGAAGGAGAATGTCCCTGAGAAAAGTCACAGTAAACCTCTTTCCAGCACGGTAGCCACATCATTGACAAGTGGATTGGCTAATGGTCACCCTGAGAAGTCAACCCCCACTAGCAAGGAGGCAGTCACAGTAGCCCTTCATACCAACTCAGCCTGTCCTCTTGAACAAGATGAAGAGTTTCCTGCTCTCATGACCAAGAAACCTCCACCAGGTACAATAAACATACTAATATTCACAATATTATTTTCATATCATTTTAGATTTGTTAATACGTTTTATTGTCTCTCATAATTAAATTTTCACAGGAGACGTAGTGTGTCTATATCATAGCTTTGAAAGCTGTCCACTGCTTTCTTCTTCATTGAATGTTCCACTATGGATGTCACAAGGATCATTACTTTGGTACTAAGTCAATAAGAAAATACTGAAAAAATATGGCAGTGCTTACTTTTCGACGGTACCATCCATATATATGCACATTACTGGAGATACTGGACTCATCAAGCACTGATAAGCGTAATGACCCCGAAAAATGTAATAAGGTGGTGTAACCCGACAGCAAACTTGGCACAGTAAGCAATAACAACACAATAACGTGTGCAGCAATGGGTGAGTAAAAAGTGCTAAGGCTGGTCTATGGAGATATTCTGAGTTTTAGCTGGATCAGCAGGGACAAATAACCCTCACACTGAAATAAGCAGGTTTAAGATACATCCAGATCTGTACGCAGAATTCTGGCCTGAACATGTTGTTATTGTATCTGTTGTTATTAAAATATTTCACAGCATATCATGTCCAAAAATGCTGCTGTTATTGTTATCTGATCTCCAAGAGCTGTCTCTCTATTCATAGGCAGAGACAAAGTCTAACATTGTCTTGTTTGGGCAGCAACAGCAACACCTAGAAGCATTTCTGTTCAGTCTTTTTAGGTTAGCATTCTTACATACTGGGTCTGTCACCTTGTTAGTCATTTCAAGCTGCGCACTGACTCTATGGTGGTTTGTAGCAGCATCATGTGCGTGCAGCAGCCTATGTTGTCTTTTTAGTTGAGGTAATGAATTAAGTATCATTTAGCAAAGCAGAGGAGGGACTGCATTCATTGTCTTAAGTGATAGAAATAGTAGCTCACACTGTTTTTATCTGTCAGGCTTCAAGTCCTCCTTCCCAGTGAAGGCTTCAGCTCCTGCCACATCCTCCACAATGCCCCCACCGCCACCCGGTCTAGGAATCCCCGCTCCTAAGCCGCCCCCAGGCTTCACTGGGATCCCCCTCAACAGCAATGTGGTGGAGCCTGTTCCTGCCACAGTCAACCTGTAAGCTGAATTTCTAAATATAAGCCCTCGATTTGTTTTTTGCCGCTAGAAGTGCTGAAACTGCTGGCGTTTTGGCCTTTAATAGTAACATCTTTTTTTTTTTTTTTTCTGCCCCCAGCCCCCCCAAGGTGTCAAGCAGTGGTTACCTGGTGCCAGAGGACTTTCAACAGAGGAACCTTGAGCTAATTCAGTCCATTAGAAAGTACCTCCACAATGATGAGTCAAAGTTCAATCAGTTCAAAAACTACTCTGCACAGTTCAGACAGGTAATGACCATAGTTATGATCGTGAGAAATTCTTAAGATGTCACCATCTCATCCATTAATCACAGGTTTTACTCCTGGAACTGCTCTCTTGTTTCCAGGGTGTGATATCAGCAGCTCAGTATCACCGCAGCTGTAAGGACCTGCTGGGAGATGATTTTAACTGCATCTTCAATGAGCTGCTGGTTCTCTTGCCAGACACTGGCAAGCAGCAAGAGTTGCTGAGTGCCCATGGAGACTGTAAGGCCCTGGAGAAACAGTCAGGTCCTGGAGGAGGAAAGAAAAATAAGAACAAGAAAAACGCCTGGCAGTCACCCACCACAGTAGCTAATGTAGCAGCTGAGCTGGACTGCCAGGTATGCCCCACCTGCAGACAGGTACTGGCCCCAAAAGACTTCAACTCCCACAAAACTCTGCACACCAGGGAGAGTGACGAATTCCCCTCCTTGCAGTCAATTAGCCGTATCATTAGCTAACCCGTGGCTTGTCCTCAGCGCCGTTTCCATCGTGAGGCAGATTTTCAGTCTGCCCTGCTGCCCTGTCTAAGCCCTGCAGAAGCCGGTGTGGAAAGCAGCAGCTTGCTTACTGTATGACCACAGGAACCGGGGGCTTATCTCACGTTGAAGGTGAATTTAAGATGGTTAATGATGTTTTTGCTTTCTGCTGATCAGGATTATAACGATAGTTTTGTGTGAATGGTTTTACAATTTAGACACAGGGTTGCCCCAGTTCAACTCGCATCCTTTGAGGATATCTCTAGTGGGCACCGGCAACATCTAACCAGAACCATGAACGATTTAAAGAAAACAGAAAGCAAAGGCTTTACTTGAATAGTTTTTTTGCGCCCTAATACAAAATAGTGCTTATTTGCATTTTGTACTATGCTTTATGCTTTCACACAAATGTTGTTTGTCAACAACAAAGTTGATAAAGTTATGTATAATTCCCCTGAGGGGCTGCTTGGTTATATAACAAAATAAACACAAACATATTCAGTTCAACATTTTATAACATTTATTTATTTGAGTGTAGACATTTGATTGCTTCGTTACTTAATGCTTCATGCAGAGAAAGTTGAGTAAAAGGATTATTCCCTCTCTTATAGTGCTACAAAGGAAGCAGCTTCAGGAATTGGAACAAATTTGAGTTCACATTTTGAAAGCTCTTCTTAATTATGTAATACATGCTGTTTATTTCATTCACCATTATAGCTTAAGTTGTTGACTGATGGACCGTTAAATTCAAGACCTATACAAGCTATTTATTTATATTTATTCAAGTTTTCTGGATTTATTGCATTGCTTCATTCATTGCACTATAAAATTAGGTCTAGGGAACAGCTGCCTTATTCTATCATAATGCTCTTAATGCAAAAGATGTCATATTTTCCGTGTGTGCGTAACAAGAAGAGAACATGTGCAGTCTGTCCTCAAACTAATAGGACTGAATTTCAGATTTTTGCAGTGTCAACAATAGTCCATGCATAGAGAAAAACCTAAACACATGTCTGTGTGAAATTGATCATCATAAGCATTACAGCTCCAGTAGATAACAAAAGATAAAATGAATTGACAGCTGGTTTAATAACGTTGATGCGTTATAGACCAAAATAGCTGATGAATCAAAAAAGTGGCAAATTAATTGATCAAACATATAGGTGCATAAGAGCCTCTTCTCAGTCAGCTGCCTGTACAACTGTGGTGTATTATAAAAGCATATTTGGAGAAACCAAAAACTGATGACTGACTGGTGATAAACTGTAAATTCATCATTTGTGGGAGTCTTGATTGGAGTCGGACCTTTTTGATAACTTTTTCTTATCTGTGATTTTCAATTGTTCTAATCTTTATTTGAAATGAAATATAAGTAATTACTTCTCAACACACACACACTGAAAAGGATCATACCAACATATGACGTCTAGTTGTTTTTTTTAAATTGAAGTTGAAATCTAATGTAATTTAAAACAAACAAATTTCACTCATTAAACTCAGGCACAGAAACAGACAGGCCAAAACATGTTTTGTTTTTTTTTGTTTTTTTTATTGGAGTGGCGGTCAGACTGCAGTCCAGAGACATTCAGCTAATAGACAGTGACACACATCTCTGTACATAGCGTTTTTACACTGAAGAGGCCAAACACCTTCAGAACAGGAAGAAACAACTCAGCTGAAACATCTTAAAGGGGTGGCTAAGTACAAAATCAATGTTTATCAGTTGGTCAGTGGGGTTAGAGTTTTATCTTCAGTATTGATGGGGGGAAGAGTGCAATATCTATGATATTTACTATACTTGATACCCCACAAGTGATGGCACTGGCTTTACTGCATATCATAAACTTTAATCCGATTCCAACAAAACAACATGACTACACAACATGTTGTTGCTCTCAGCCCCTCTAATAATGGTCGAACAAAGTATTTTCAACAAATAGTGTATTCTAGTTAATACATAATCATTATTAATCTTTTTTTTTCAGTAGTATAGGACAAACCAGACCCTGGACATCATCACACACATTTTCCATTTACTTCAATAACATACTGAGTTATACAATCAACCAATACCACAGTAGTATACATGGGCCAAAGCACAAACCACAATGCTTGTATTATTTTTATCTACCACACTGACTGAAGAGACCAAAGCACTGAGAACAATAACACATCCTGACCTGAAAGTACCCCGAACTACCCAACAGTACACCGATAGAACCTAATACCCCTGTCAATACCCAAGTCACACCCACCCAACTGGATACTAGCAGCACCAAGATTTAATAACTTATACTCATGGTTTCTCATAGTTCAGCATGTTGATACTTTGCATTATTACTGACCATATGATATTAAATTGATTTCTTTTATCTGGGAAGGAAAATAAACTTATGTTTTTGTTTATTTAACTTGAATCCAATTTAAATCCAGCATAGGAAGTTACACAAACTGCTATATAAAGAGGTAAGTAAAGAGTGTGAAAACATTTAATGGGTATTACAGAATGATGCACACAGTAAATGTCTGGGGTTACACAATTTAAAATTGATACACTTTATTATTAAAGCTTGACATTTGTGAACCAAGGGTCCAAAACTGAAAACTTGCCTAGCGCAGAAATAAGATGCTTTAACATTAAGAAGCTGAATTCGATGAAAAGCAGTAGGTCAAGCAGAATATTTCATGTCTCAAGTCTCTGGAAGTTATTTACTGCACAAAAGAAAAATTAGGTTTGTCTGAAAGGTGGAAAATCTATCTTAACTGAATCCAGGAAATAGTTGGCCGTAGATTTTCCTGAACTCAGCAATTAAACTGGCACCCAACATGCAGCCGAGTCACTAAAAATATTTGGAAGTCAACCCAAGTTAACACCCCGCCCAGTAATTAATCATCTGGCACCCCACTGTGCTGCACCCATTCCCTGACCAAAATCCATGTAGACAGTACTACGAGAATAACCATCAGTTCATTACGAGTACTCGCTTAGCTACCCGCTTGCAGACAGTCTGGCCAATAAAATGGTGAAATTCATGCTCATGTGCACATTTAAAAGGAGTACTATTTGCCCTCTTTTTTTATTTTTTATTTTAAGTCAGGCTTTGTAAAAAGTTCTTACTTTTTAGTTTTGTAAATCTATGGAACACGTAGGGCTTTATTTCTTTTGTCTTAAGAGCTAAATCTTTACAGCTACACTCTGGTTTGGCTATCCTTACTTCTTGGACCAATAACTATTAAATCATAAGAAATGTCATCTCCTGTTTTTTAAGTAAACAAGATGAGATTTTACGCTGTTTAGGACTTTGGGGTTATATTTGGATTCCTCACTACAGGTTAAATTTCTATTCCTGGACACAAGCTGACCAAGACCCAGCACTCTAGGGGCAGTCTTTTTTTTTTTTTTTTTTTTTTTTTGCGTGTGCGCATTTGTTTTTGTTTCTTTTAAGGGTTTTGTTTGGATGTATGTGCACGATTCTGACCATCATTTGATTGCTGGCAAAACATGTTGGATTCAACTTAAGAATTACATAGTATTCAATATATGATGAATCTTATACAACAAATTCATGCATTGTTACCATGATTACTTTTACAATTCTGAAGCGCCTCAGGCAAGGCATTGTAGCGCCTCAGCGCCTCAGGCAAGGCATTCTACAGGTCAATTATATCACTCTATTTCAAGTCTAATATTTGGCTCTTTCTTTAAAAAAAAAAAAAAAAAATCAAAATTCGAAAGAAATCATTTAATTTCATATCTTGATATAACACTGATAGAATGTATTGATCAGAAAGATACATTTCCTTTTGGGGAATTTATTAAAGGGTGGAACAGATTAGTGATTTCCTCATCTGCACTAAAACTTACACGTTCTCAGAAAATAACTTTTATGCACCACAAAATTTAATTAATGACACACATTTGCACATTGTCTCTCTCTCTCTCTCACACACACACACACACACACACACACACACACACACACACACACACACACAAAATCAGGTCTGCGCCTCTGTCATGCATGCTTACATATGTGCACGTGTCCTAGTTGCACGCGGATTCCCCCTCACACCTCTCTCTCTCTCATACACACACACACGCACCAAAACTGTAGATTCACTGATGACGAGTGTACATAAACCACGACAGAAAGACACTGTTACACACTGACATAGTTGGAATCCGTCCTATCTAAGTCGTTAGTGACCCACATCCACCCTACCCTCTCACTGTCACCATGGCAACAAATTCCAAACCATCATCTCCTTCATTGATGGAGCTGCAGGATCATTGAATTAGCCAGCTAGCAAACTCTGAAACCCCAAACAGGTTTATTCTTTTTGCCTGAGACTGTATCCACGCATCCACCATGTTGACCTCCCTCACTGAATAAAGGCTCATCTGTTGCCACCCATTGCTTTGTGAGTACACAAAAACCCCATAGACAGTAAAAACATAGTAGTAATGTGGTAATCAAAAGACAGCAATAAGAACACAGGGCAGTTTGGCAGCTTCTAAAACGTAAACATAAACAGACCTGACTTACCCAGAATTTCCCCACCTCACCCCATTTTATACGTATGGCCGACTCTCAACATAGGACACTGTCTCAAATAACCTCCAGCATACATTCTCTGGCATGGATGGTTGTTGAGGCCGTGACACCCTGGGCACAGACGAGATGCCCACCCACAGCCTTCCCGTACAGGAGCAAGTCCCCACACTGAAAGCTGTAGTCACTTTTATGTCGTTTTTTTGAGTATTTCACCTCTTCAAGGACGTTTATTACTGTCTTCAATCTTTTTGGAGCTGTCTTCTTTGTAAATTTGGTTCTGCTTGTGGGACTTTCTCATGTCTTTGTAGAATTAATTAATTCATTATTGTCTCTTCTGCAATTTTTGTAGTGGGTGCAGTCATGATTTTCCAACAGAGTCACCCTGAACCTGCCCCTGGTATATCCAGTAATCCATCCATGCCTGAGACAGAAATGTATAACAAAAGTGAATTGTTGTAGATGATTGTTTCCTCAATGATCAAAATGTGGAAACTGACTGGAATCACACATTCAACTATTGTGACATAGTACTTGAGGAATATTTAGCGTTGTGACACTGTTTTCCTGAAAAACGTGATAAAACAATGGACAAGGAAGACTAAAAATAATTGCTATAACAGGTCATCGACTGTACTAATTATCTACAAATTAGCAACAAGCTTTGTGATCGCTTCAACGCAACATCCGTATCTGTCTTCACCAAAATCAACCATTTAGAGAAACAATCTCAATGTGTCACATTTGCCTGAGATTTGTGAGTACAATTGAAAGACTGGTAAGCCATTTGAGACAGTGCCTAAAGCTGGTCTAATCTGACGTTAACTATAGTACAGTATATACCTACCTACATGAGAATGTGAAATATTGCACTTAGTCACAAAACATTGTCTCATTATTGTTTTTGGATTTTTTTCGGTTTTTTTTTTTTGTTGTTTTTGTTCTGTTTGTTTTTTGTTTTCTTTTTTTTTTACAGCATGTGGAAATCTACTAAATTAAGTCACTGTCTGAGACACACAGTACAGTATGGCACTTAGTTGATCTCTAAGTTTGGAAACATGCAGATTCAATACACATGATTTCTTTTAACCGCAGCAAGGAAAATGGGGTGGAGAAACCAGATCTTACTGAAGCTGAAGAAACATTCCCTGTCACTGTTTGGCATGAACGGGGATTCGACACTTCAGTGAATGAAAAGAGGAAGATGAAGGTGTAGCGAGCACCCTCTGCGTTATATTTCGTAGACTAGTACCGCTCTGTGGTGGAATCACTCGTTAATTCTCACTCGTATTTTTTTTTTTTTTTTTTTTGTTGGTGTTAGGGTTAGACTAAATTGTGTTTGAGTAAAGTGGCCTTCGTCTCTCTTATTTCCTCTTCTCGTTTGCTTTTATTTTTTTCTCTCTCTCATCTGCTCTGATCCGAGGACGCTGGATTTGCTGAACTTGGAAACTGGGTTCAACAACCAGGTCTAGAAAAGTGACGAGAAAGCTGGAATGTTACAGAAGGACAGGGGAACGAGAGGAGGAAACAAGAAATAGAGGCCCATTTTTGAATGCTCATTGAAAACTCAGCTCAGATCGACACAAACAGCTGCACGTGTAACATTAAAAGAAAGCAAATTCTCTTAAACTTTCGTCTCCTCCCTCTCCAAAAAGCTCCTCTTCCACCAGCAGCTCTATCTAAACTAATAAATGGGAACCTGGTATGTGGGGGCTGCGTTGTTTTCAGTGAACGGTGGGTTCTGGTAGGCGTCTGTGGTCTCGGTGTTGCCACCTCCTGGTGAGTTGGATGGGTATGGCTGGGTGGGTGCCCCGCCATCCATGTGCTCCGAGGTGAACAGGGTCATGTCTGTACCGAGCAGATACTTTTGGACTGCACGTACTGTCAGACCAGCCTAAGAAAGGAGGGCAATAGGTGGAAAACCAGAAAATTAGTCAGCAGAAACCACTTGAAATTACATTTTAATAGCTTAGCACTAGTCAGGGAAACACCTTCCCAAGCTTAAGTTCTGTTATAAATCAAAGAATGGAATTGTCTATATAATGCTAAATCAGTTTACTGATACTGCTCACGTTCAATATGAAGCAACAGCTAACAGCTGGTTAGCTTAGCTTAGCATGAACACTGGTAACAGGTGGAATAGCTAGCATGACTCCACTACACCTGATCAGTAAATCTGCGGCTGTCACATAATCAGGTGTAAAGTTTGGTACTTTGGTAAACATCCTAATCTTTTTATACATTAGAAAGCAATGTGGGAAGAATATAATGTTATCAAGATTTAGACGTACCAGTATGTCAGTTTTGTTATCTTTGGGAGAGTCCGGGCCAAAGATAAGAGTTTCTCCTTCTATACAACTTTTGTGCCAAGCTAACTGGTGTCTAGCTGTACATTCATATTTTACAGTAATGTAAAACAGTAGTTACAATTATTAATGAAAGTGGGCTCAGTGCACAGAGCTAACTGTGAGTCAGCAGATACCTGACCAGTTTCTCACCTTAAATTCATTCAGAAATGGATTACTGTCAACAGCTCAGGTCAGAGATGGATCAAATGGACCCACCAGGCACAGGCACTGTGGCCTGGGAGGTCTTAATCCTGAGCCTTTGTTTGAAGTGTTGTGAATTTTTCACTTTGCAAAGAGGAATCATGGGGATGTCCTCGTTTTTTCCCCTGCTCCAGATCCCAGCGTTTAGTTAGGTTACGTTTTTTTGGCCCAGGGGGTCGTATGAGTGAATGAGAGGTATTTGCTCAACAACCTATGTCAGTATCTTTGAACTGCACTCTAGATTGTACCTTCAGTTACTCAGTCGGCTGGATGTAGTTCTATAAGGTCTCATCAGCTTTTTCTCACTATTAATTTTGTCTGTCTGTATGGTGGATGTGTCAGTATGAGAAATGTGTGGAGATTCTTACCCAGGTGATTATAGAGAAGAAAGAAAAGGCAATTGCTGCCCGAGCTGCATCTGCCCCCTGGTTGAGTGGCAGCTCATCAGGTGTGGTCCGTGACCATTGATTGGCCAAGAAGCAGAAACTTACAAAGTACAGGAAGGTCCAGAAACCTGCAAGAAGCCAGTGGAACAGTGACAACAGAAACAAAGATTGCTTCCCGTTTAACTCTAACCAAAATGTGTTGAATCTTCAAATCCCAGCCACCTGAAGCAGCTCTTTGTTCTCTTTAGAAATATCCTCATGCTCATATCCTCAAAAGACTGAGGGTTTCGGTTCTCTTCTGGTGCTTCAAAGCAGCGAACTGAAACAAGTGTGTTTAGCTGGTCTTTCAGGGAAATCCAACCCTTTGAAGACTGAAGACTTGAAAACTTTTGTCATAATCAAATGTGAGCAAGAGACCTGTGGTTTATATATCGCTGCAGTTTAACTGAATATGTATAGGAAAGAGCCACTTCCATTGTTGAAGATCAATCACACCTGGCCATTTGACAAATCACTAACTATGAAATGGCCAGAGTGCACTTCCTAACTCTATGAATTTTTTTTTTTTTTTTTTTTTTTTTAGAAATAGATAAAAAACTATCAACAGAACGTTTTGCTGTCACCTCCGTTTGTTGTGAAAACTGCCCATGGTTGCCTCACCTGAGAAGCCAATTTCAAGCAATACGGCCTTCTTCCTGTCTTTGACAGAGCTGATGGAGGAGAACTTGTAGTCCAGCAAGAAGAAGAAGGAGCAGGCCAGCAGGCCCACCAAGCCCACAAACACCGCATAGTTACAGGCGTCTGCGTTCTTATTGAAGACACAGTGGAGATACTCGCTGCCAACGTTGACATATCCCTCGTTCACAATGGAGGCAAAGACCACCAGCGAAAATATCTGTAGCCGGGGACAGAAGAAGACAAGGAAGAGCGGAACAAGAGAGGATGGTAGGAAAAAGCAGAAGAAAGAGAAAGATATCAACAATATTGTTTACAGTCGTCATATCTCTCATTTTCTTTCCGCCACCCTCGGTTTAATGAGCACACACACTGTTGCAGGATCATTGGAAACAAGAATGTGGTGGCACTACCAGGGAGGGCTTCTTTGAGCGTGCTCTGACCAAAAGCATTAACCTAATTTCCTCTCTTTCTCTCTGACTGACTGAAGAGGTGGATGCTTCACTTCCTCTTAAGAATCACATCGTCCCGAGGCAGTGTGTTTGCTGAAAGAGGAATGGTGATTAAGGTTGCCATACCTCATGCTATAACACTTTTCCTCCATTAGTTCATCCCGTTTCTCTCAATGACACACTTCTTCACATTTTATCTCTAGTTTATTCTCTGTCTTTCTGCCTCCCTCGTTTCTAGACTCGCACACTGACACTGATCAGCTGACTAACACACATTGGCAGAATAGGGCCATGTGATGCACATGCACCCACACTTGGGGGTTTGGGTCATATGATGGCAGAGGTGTACACAATGGGATAATGTCACATCCACATTTCAAACTAATCACGTGTGGAAATAATCTGGACAGATACACACTTGGGTGGCTTGAAGCATCGAATGTAAAGAGAAACTTTCACCACCATCGTTATTACCGTTTATTTGCCATAACTGAGTGTAGAAGACCGTTTTTAGCTCAGTTAAAAGGAAATTTACATGACATTTACATTAGCTTTCACTTTTACTAAGGATGATGTAAGGACTGGCTCTAACAGTATAAGAACAGTCTAAGTTGTCTTTTAGTCAAGGAGGTAAGAATACAAACTGGACAAAGTGGCATTGGTTTCTCATGTACATTCTGCAGCTAGCCTCTAACTTCATCATTCTTCTGTACTCATACAATGTTAACAATCTGATTTCTGTTTTGCTGCTGTAACTGTTGTATTGTCACCTAAAGCAGCTGAACAATAATTACCAAGATGTGACATGGCACAGTGACATTTTGACAGTTTTCAGCTTTGATGTGAAAAATCCATCAACAATTAACGAAAAGATGAAATGAAATTACAAAGCACATCAAAACATGATGTGATGAAACGTGTGGGCTGTTAGCAGCTGCATTCATGTAGTGAACCACGTTCAGCTAGCACTTGAACTTCATCTTGCAGTAGCTGGTTGGTAGTTTAGCTCAGTCATGTGTCACAGCTGGAACACTGTAATGGCCTGAATCTCTGACTCACCGTGGCCTTACTGAAGCAGCACCAAAGTTAGTATTAAGGATTTTAGTCTTTTGTCACAAGTGAACTTTGCATTTTTTTTTTGCCATAAATTAAATATTTTGCTGGCATGACTTTGGACAATTTGTTCCGACTTTTCTAGCATACGGACATTGTAAATGTGGTCATTTTTCAAAAGGTTTAAACAACTTTTTCTGAACAACTTCGGTAACCCAGCGAATGTCTAACAGACATTCATTGCGGTGGTGCTGTAATCATCTCCGGACCAACCGGCAGAAAAGCACACCGGGCCGGTGATCCGTGCGGCCAGAAACCGATGAGGATGAAGTCCTTCCCGCACATCCCCGGCTCCTGGCTGTGCTCCACAGATGGAAGAAGACCTTCTCCGTGTCACCCAGAGGTGACGCGTTACATCAAACGCCGGGGCACGACGGGTCTCCTCTGCTCTGCGTGCGTAATGATGTGTTTACGAACCAATCACAGGTGGGCCGACTGACGACGGCCGTTTAGGATAAATCAGCAAGATCATTACTGGAAACATAATTTCAATTAAAGATTAAAGAAGCGGGGTTGCGTGGCCGACCATGCAGACGTGTTTTACTAAAATGAAAACAGCGATTGCCACCAACGATGGGGCCGAGGAGGTGGCACACAATCCGGTCCGGTCTGCTGCACATTCCAGGATGATTGGCAGATAATATATATAAATATATAGCTATATATACATATATTTATATGTATTAAAAAAGAGCGTCAGTGAGGATACAGCGGTTTGTGCCCCCCCCCCACACAAGTAAACATCTGTACTAAAAGCAGTTTGATGGCCAGGGTGTCAGAGAAGCTCCGGGCCTGGGTTACACCCTGCACGGTGCGTGTGCGCACAGCCCCAAATACAAACAAACGCTGATTTCCTCAGTTTCCACACACACACCCTGCTCATCAGTCATCGGCGGATTTCTGAGGGTCTCTGTTTGCGGTGAGAACAGTCACGGGTCTTGCGCCGCAACGACAACAGCGAGGGAACCCCCCAACCCCCCTTCCTCCAACACACACACACAAATAAATCCCCTACTCTCACCCAGGACAGCACTCTGAGGATGGTCTGCGGCTGTTTAGCGAAGGTGATCGGGTCGATGGTGGACCCGGTCCGGCCCGCTCCGAACGATCCCCCTCCGTCCATCTTCTGCGGTTCTCTCTCTTTCTCTCTCTCTCTCTCTCTCTCTCTCTGTGCGCTCCTGGCGGCGGCGCGCTCCCGGCTCCACGGCAGGATAGGCGCGCGGCTGCTCCGCTGCTATAGGGACTGGTCCTGCGCGCGCCCCCTCCTCGGGAGGAGATCGATCGTGCCCGCGCTGCAGATCGTAACGGGATTCGGCGACTGAGGCTTTGACTGCACATCCTTCCTGTAGAAATATGAAATAATTGGGAGCTGACAGAAGGCGTAAAGCAAAGCAGCACAATAAATAAGACTGCAGACTGAGCCGGATTGGGACGCTATCATTTAAAAATATTAATGGTAACATTTTACTGCAAAGCTGTCGATGCCTTAAAGGGCCACTCCGCGATTTAGTAATAGATATTGGGCAAAAAAAATCCAAATCAAAGCAGCAGACATCAAAATGCGCTAACTTTTAGTCTAGGATATCCAGGGTTTTTGAATTGAAGCTGCATTTATATCAAGCGTATGTAAATTAATGTTGGCAGAATGATTCTAACTTCACATCCTCTGTTGGCACGTTATTTCAGTCCTGGTACTACCACATTTGATGAATAGACAAAATGTCTACTTTGGCTCAGTCATGCATCTGTGGCAGTTCAATACCTAAACCCAAATTATGAAAAGCATGATAATATCGTGATGATTTCACTTTTCAAGACTTCAGAAAGATCCCTTACAATTTGCAATAGCCTTACACAACTCCAAGTGCTCCACTAAACCGATCTGATCCTTTAGGACCTGCAGCATGATCCACATTAGTTTTTGGAGGATGACTATTACCTCACTTTAACTGAATAAGTGAACGTACTAATGACACTAAAAAAAGTGTCAACAGAACCAGGCTACAAACAAAATAGTGAGAGAGAACCCAGATTACTGTACTGTAATGTGATGAAATGTAATAGTAAAATATAAATATACGTTAAATGACTACAAATAAAATATAAATTAAGTACAAGTCTCATCGAAGTCCAAACACAGTGCAAAAATGACCTCCTTAAAGAGAAATAATAAGCACAAACATTCACACGAACTGCTGCACAGCGGCTTGTACAGTCCTGTACATTGATGCTGTGAACCCAGTTAATTAGCCTATATGGATTCTGTTATAAAAATGGACTCCTGAAGCAGCAGTGCTTTACATCATGCATGCATGGTTTAAGCCACTAGGAGGCAATGATGTCATTTTAATAGTAATAAACTGTTGATTATAGATGAGGAAAAATAAGCATGTTGGCGTATAAATAGGTAATACAGATCCTGGATTAATCCTTTAGAGAGTAACTAAACAAATATTAGCCTTGCAGGACTAGACTTTTCCTAGTGCATATGTGCATCCTTTACTGCTTTCTTAGATATCACATTCATGATCAGAATGTTTATTAACAACGCAAACGCAGATCAGGTCACATGGCCAAAGTGTCAACCTGAAGGCCCTTGACCATTGAGAAAGGTTTCACATAATGCTGAATCAAACATCTCTGTACTGAAACCCAAAGTTTCTTCAATAATTATCGTCTGATCAAAATACTATTTATACGTACATGAAATCAAGAAAAAGAAGCCAATGACCACACTGATTTAATTAGAAAATTAAATAATTTGTGATTTCACTACTAAATTCTGATAACAAATCAACATAGTTTTCAAACAACACACAAGCCTAAAGAAAAAACCTCTTTCCACGATCATGTAATATGATTGGGATGTACAGTTCAAGTATATTTTTTAATTGTGGATACTCTGGGACAAACAAGATATACTAGAAACTCACCAGACAAATCTGTGTGTAAAAGTACTTCTCATTCGTGCCTGAGGGAAAAAGGAAATTCAAAAATGAAACTGGTCAAAAAGAAGTTTGAGTCTGGAATTCGATGTTAAAATCAATCAAAACAAAACACTGTTGTCCGATTTTTATGGTCAGCTACAGTCAGGTTGGTACTGATGTAAAGCAGCAAAACAGCAAATAGATCTTTCATAGAGGATGAGAAAATTTTCTCACCCTACATATTTTCAATTTCACAGAAGACTGTATGCAGAATTTTTACCCCAAACTTGAAAAACCATGAAACAGAAGCAGGTTCATTGAAACTTGCTTTACTCTGAATCTTGGTCCGAACTTGGGAAACAGAGAGGAATACGTACACATTTTCTATCCTTATACTTTACGACCACGTCCATTGTATTAACCAACCACAAACCAAGACAAGTCATTTGAGGGTTTTCACACGTCTTATCACATCCACCACAGAGATTGCAGCTCCATTTTGAGGCATTTCCACACAAAGTTCTTCACCACTGTGTATAACATCTCCTGTCAGGTCCCTGCTCCGTCCTCCCATCTCTCAGCACTCCTGATCCAATCCTTCAATCACAGGAACCATCTTTCCATCCATCTTTCCACCTCTCATCCACACGGGAGCAGTCAAACTCAGGCTTCCCCAGCCGGATGTTGACACCATTATGGAGACGACAGAACCACTGAGACAGAGCGTGGCGACTGCTGGTATCTGGCTGATTGGTTTTTAATCTGCAAAGGAGGAAATGATGCCACTTAAAAATTACTTTCATCTCATAATAATTCAAAAGCCAGAAGAAATGTCAATGCTGAAGATTTCTTGTAAAACTAAATAACAGCCTCTGGCTCTAAACTGCATTTTAATTAAAGAATATTGTAATTGTGACCAAAAATGTTGAGCTGAGTTAAAAAATTTAAACGTGAAGTCTCTGTGTGTTGATATAAATGTCAAACTAAAACCAGTAGAATTTGGATTAAACATAAAGGCGTGAGATGTGCAAAATCACTGCTTAGACCCTTTCATTGTGAGCCAGTTGTACAAACCCAAAGTGATGACGCTAAAACACCTGATATGTGACAGCGTATTAAATCTTCAGGAGAACAGTGGTCTGACCTTTCTCTGAGGTCTTCTGCACATTCATCACAGGGGAAGAACTTGGAGAAAAGGTTGATGAACTGCCCCATCTCATGTTGCTGGGTGGGAGATGGATGGTCAGGGTAATATGCTGCCATTGTATGCAGGAAGGACCAGGTGTTACGCCCCAGCTCTCCCCGGTCCAGCGGACACTGCAGGTCTTCTTGGGACTCTGACTCAGCAGGTCTGGCTTCCTGGTGGGTGGAAAGTGATGTTCAAACACAGCCACACGCAGCAGAGTCAATAAGCTGGTAATTCATATTGACACGGGAAGGAAAGCACAGTGCATTATGTCTTTTATTGTGGTTTATATTGTGGCTACGGCTCGATCTCCAAGCCAGAGTGTCCTTTATGTCTTTACTGTCCAGACCTACAGCTAGTGTCTTGGAGGTCAGTATCTCATAAATACACACACAAAAAATTATAAATACTTGATGTTATGACATTAAAATGTTTTGACCAAATGTGGAGACAAGGTTTTAGAGACAAGTAATTGATTTGTTGATAAGATTATGAGCGGGCAACTACTTTCATATATTATTAATGAGCAGTTGGTGCTTTTTCTGTGCAGATATGATGGTGGTAAATAATATCGAGGTTTGAACTTTAATGAAACATGAGAGGGTTTCACTTTAAAGACTAAGAGACTTCGATCATTTATTTTCTCTCTCTTTTTTGCCAATTTGGTGACATTTTATAGGCAAAGTCAATTCGTGGCCTCTGGCGATAGGATCAACAACCATGTCGTCCTGTCTCAGCAGAGGATCCTTGAGCTCACTGATGTCAGATCGATCATCGAGCTCCCCCCTTTTTCTTTTATTTATAACTTTAGTAGTCAAACAGTTCCTCCAAACAACCTGTCAGCGCGCCTTGACCTTATGTCACCTGTGCAGCAGCTGTCGCCTGTTTCTTCTGGGTCTTCATCCACGATTTAAAGTCCGTGCAAGCCCTGCAGGGCTTCTTCTTGGCCTCCCCGGTGTGCTCCTGCTGTTTCCCGGAGTTGTCCTCCGCTGCTCTGTCACCCACTGCTAACGGGAAAGCCCCAAACCCGGCCGGCACGGAGACTGACGGTTCTTTAGCTCCCGTGGGCGCAGCCATGTTTGCTCCCTGCATGAACTAATACCGGACTGAGCCGCGACAGTGACACACATCAGGAAACACACAGCTTGCGAACTGGCGCGTCGTTGTTATTTAATACCGTATTTGCGTAATGGTGAAGTTGCACACTTCCGGCATCCTGGGCAACGATGCTAACGAGACAGCTGAACGAGGTAAGCTTTCCCCGGAACGCGTTTCCTTGTCCCCCCCCGGACCTTTGAGGGGCACGGAACGAGTTCCGGTTGGTGAAAGTGATGAGTGCGTGCTGCGGAGTGTAGCCTCTGTCAAAGTGTAAATATCTATCTTTTTACTTCATTTCAGACTCTTCACATTACTGGTGTTTTGTGCGGATACTCATTGAAAGCTCAGCTTTCTGACTCGCTGCTCTTGTTGCTGGTCACCAACAGTTTAGCAGCACTGTTAGCCGAGAGGCTAACAAAGCTAACAGCTGTGGAGTGACACGTTTTTATTCCTGTCTTCTTCCCGACAGCGAAGCTGCAGCTACACTTGAACCGCCGCCATGGGGATCCTGGAGAAAATCGCAGAAATAGAGAAAGAAATTTCTCGGACACAGAAAAACAAAGGTGAGGGAGCTCAGACTGAAGTGTTAGCCACATCATGGATGCACTTGGAGCCAGCTGTGTGTGTGTGTGTGTGTGTGTGTGTGTGTGTGTGTGTGTGCGTGCGCGCGCGCGCTGTCACTGTTATGTTGATATCTTAACGACAGACGTTCACATTGAAACCTTTGACTTTATGACAGTGATCACCAAAATTAAAGAAACTATTGTCACCTCTTATTATTATCTCCTAGTGAAATTCTTACCTGGTCTGTTTGATGACTTCATCAAGCTACACAAAGTAGGCCTGTCAGTTCCAATTTGTTTTTGTCTTTCTCTCCTCCAGCTACTGAGTACCATCTGGGTTTACTCAAGGCCAAGCTAGCCAAATACAGAGCTCAGCTGCTGGAGCCCTCCAAGTCAGCAGGGGCCAAAGGCGAGGGCTTCGATGTAATGAAATCAGGAGATGCTCGTGTCGCCCTCATTGGTTTCCCCTCTGTGGGTAAGGTACGTAAATGTAGTCGGCGATAGGTTGTAGCTCTGGATCCAAAAAAAGGCTGTATCATATGCTGCTCTTTCTTTCTCAACCATGTGTACTTAATCTTATACTTTATCTCAAATACAAACCTGCAGTCCACCTTCCTCAGTTTGATGACATCGACAGCCAGTGAAGCAGCATCATATGAATTCACCACCCTCACCTGTATCCCTGGCGTCATAGAGGTAAACGTATATCCTCTCATTTCATCAATTTTAAAATGCTGATGAACAAGTTTAATGAGTCATTCATGCTGTAATTTATTGCTCTGAAGTACAAAGGAGCAAACATCCAGTTGCTGGATCTGCCGGGAATCATTGAGGGTGCTGCCCAAGGTATGATAACCTTCCATGTCAATTACTTGAAGCCTGGGTGAGCAGGACTACTTAATGCATCTTATTTATTGTTATGCTTTAATTTTATTAGTGAATTATTAACGAATCGGTAATCATTGGGGTCTGTTGTGACAACTAATATTCATTAAGTGTAGAGAAATAACCTAGCCTCCAGTTCCTGGTGATATACTGACCTTTAACCTCTTCTGTAGGTAAGGGTAGAGGTCGGCAGGTCATTGCTGTTGCCAGGACAGCAGATGTTGTCATCATGATGTTGGATGCTACCAAAGGAGATGTTCAGAGGTGTGTGAGGCTTTCTGTTTTTGTATTTTAAGCAAGTTGGTTAGAGGGAAATATATCAGCTAATCCTTGCAACTGACTTTTCAAATCTCTCTAGAGCACTTCTAGAAAAAGAGCTGGAGTCAGTGGGCATCAGACTCAACCGGACAAAACCCAATATTTATTTCAAGGTATTGCCTTTTTTTTTTTGCATCTTTTGGGGTCACCATATTCATTTGGAGGGAAGACCATGAGCTTCAGCTGCCAATTTAATGAAGATCTGGCCATTATTTTCCAGGATATGATGCCATGTTTAGTCTTGCTGTTGGTATTAGTTGTCCAACTACCTTGCTCCATGTTTATGCTTGAAGGACAAAACAACATGAAAAAATACAAACCAAAAAGGAAATCTTAGTATGTGTAAACACTTGAATTATGATATTGAACTTTGTCAAAAGAAATATACAAATGTATATTATTATTTTTATTTTCCTCTGTCCTTGCAGCCCAAGAAAGGTGGTGGCCTCTCTTACAACTCCACAGTTCCTCTTACGCACTGCTCAGAGAAGCTTGTTCAGCTTATTCTTCATGAATACAGTATCCTTCATTTTGGCAATGACACACACTGTCTACCTGTCCTTCTCTTTTGCTGCCTTGTTTTCCAATCGTAAAATGATTTGTGGAATATTATTAAGTTTAGAAATGTAATGCAGACAAAGAAATCTGGGGACAGAGCATAAAATTGCATGCTTGCATTTTAGATACATTTGCAACACCATTCAGCTACCACATAAAAAAACATACTAAACTAAATTTCAATAAAAATTGCTACTTTGGGACAACAGTGGAAATCAAACAAGTTAGTGTATCAATCTGTTGTAACAGTGTGGAATTCAGTTTTGATTTCTTTAACTGCCTCTCCTCAGAAATATTTAATGCAGAAGTGCTCTTCAGGGAGGACAGCACGCCCGATGAGTTCATTGACGTTATCGTTGGGAACAGAGTTTACATGCCCTGCCTATATGTAGGTTCAATGCTTTTTGCTTTCAATGGGTAAAAGCCTCCTCTTTACAGCTTATTTCAAAGAAATGTTTTGAAAGGACCTTTTTTTTTTTTTTTTAGCTCAAAGACAGTTATGTTATTAACTGTCATTAATTAACTGTCAATCCACATAAAGCCATATTCCTCTTTTATAAGGTGAAAACATGAAATCATTATCATTGTCTGTGCATTTGTCACTCTCTTATACTGTTGATGTGCTTTACAGGTGTACAACAAGGTGGATCAAATCTCTATTGAGGAAGTGAACCGCTTGGCTCTCAGACCTCATAGTGTTGTCATCAGGTGTGTGAATAGCATGAATTTTAGTTAAAAAGTGTCACCCCCAATATCTGCATGTGTGTAAATGAAAATGTTTTGTTCTTTTATGGACTGAAGCTGCGGAATGAAGCTGAACTTGGACTACCTTTTGGAGACGCTGTGGGAATACTTGGCTCTGATTTGCATTTATACTAAGAAAAGAGGAGGTGCGGTCACATTTGCCATAATATACTCATCATACTGCTTTATTCACATGCATCCAAAACTTTAAACCTTTCTTTTTTCCCCCCCATTAGAGCGCCCAGACTTTAATGATGCCATCATCATGAGAAGAGGAGCAAGTGTAGAACATGTGGTGTGTAAAACTCATATGTAATGTTCATATCAAGATTAACCACATTAGGACATTTCTACATAAACTAAAACCACACCTGGGTAAATGATTTATATGATCATTAATATGCCTTTTGTCCTTGATCTCTGCAGTGCCATCGGATCCACAGAACCTTAGCCAGCCAGTTCAAATATGCCCTTGTTTGGGTAAGTTTAAGTTTTCAGAGGCAGTGAAATGTACTGTTTGAACCAACTCTCATGTGCTCAAGATTAAAAGGAAAGGTTTGTAACTTATGAGATTACATAGACGTTACTGGGTGCTGCAGTGGCTTGCAAAAGTATTCATACACATTGTACTTTTCCACATTTTGTCATGTTACAGCCACAAACATTAATATATTTTATTTGAATTTTATGTGAAAGACCAGCACAAAGTGGCACACAACTGTGAAGTACAAAGAAAATTTACATGATTTAAAAATTTTTTTTACAAATAAAAACTGAAAAGTGGAGTTTATTCAGCCCCCTTTTCTCTTAGTGCAAACAATTGGCTTCAGAAGTTGCCTAATGATTGCTGAATGATCAAATGTTGGCCTAATGACTAAATAGAGTCAACCTGTGTGTGATCTAATCTCAGTACAATTGCAGCTGTTTTGTGACGGCCTCAGAGGTTTGTCAAGAGAATACTGGGGAGCAAACAGCCTCATGAAATCCAAGCAACACACCAGACAGGTCAGGGATAAAGTTGTGGAGAAGTTTAAAGCAGGTGTAGGCTATAAAAAGATTTCACAAGCTTTGCACATCTCATGGAACACTGTTCAATCCATCATCCGGAAATGGAAGGAGTACGGCACAACTGCAAACCTACCAAGACATGGGCGTCCACCTAAACATACAGGACGAAGAAGGAGAGCATTGATCAGAGATGCAGCCAAGAGACCCACGGTGACTCCGGATGAACTGCAGAGATCCACAGCTCAGGTGGGGGAATCTGTCCACAGTCTGGCCTTTATGGAAGAGTGGCACGAAGAAAACCATAAGAAGTCCCATTTGCAGTTTGCCAGAAGCCATGTGGGGGACACAGCTAACGTGGAAAAACGTGGTGGCTGCATCATGCTCTGGAGGTTGTTCTCTTCAACAGGGACAGGGAAGATGGTCAGAGATGGATGGAGCCAAATACAGGCCAATCTTGGAAGAACACCTGTTGGAGTCTGCAAAAGACTTGAGACTGGAGCAGAGGTTCACCTTCCAACAGGACAACAACCCTAAACATAAAGCCAGGGCTACAGTGGAATGGTTTAAAACCAAACATATTCATGTGTTAGAATGGCCCAGTTATAGTCCAGACCTAAATCCAATAGAGAATCTGTGGCAAGATCTGAAAACTGCTGGTCACAAACGTTCTCCATCTAATCTGTCTGAGCTTGTGCTTTTTTGTAAAGAAGAATGGGAAAAAATTTCTGTTTCTAGATGTGCAAAGCTGGGAGAGACATACCCCAAAAGACTTTTAGTCGTAATTGCTGCAAAAGGCAGTTCCTCAAAGTATTGACTCAGGGAGGGCTGAATACTTTTGCACACTGCACTTTTCAGTTTTTTTATTTGCAGAAAAGCATATCATAAAAGGACTTGCTGTACACAGTAGAATTTCTTTGAAAACTCAAATTCCACAGGGATCACTTAGCAATATATTTTTGCACTAACTGATGGGGAAACATGGCAGAATTGTGGTGTTGTGATGTGAATTCTCCTCCAATCGATAAATTGAATACATAACTCTGTAAATAAGCCTTTTTGTTTGTTTGCAACTTTAAAACTGGACACAGGAACTGGGTTTCTGCCACACATTTCCCTGAAATGAATAATTGAGACATGTAAAAGTAAAAGCTTGGGGAGAAATGTCCTGAATGTATGGCACCCTTTGCGCTTTTAATGTTCCATGACATATGAAAAGAAGAGAAAAGTAGATCCAAAAGAGAGTACGTATTTAATTTAAAATTTCTTTAAAAAAAAAATCTAAGTATTTCTACAGTTCTTTTGTATGTTTCTTTTTTTATTTTTTAATCATAGTCTTACTGAGCACACCAGTCACTTATCAGTGACTGATAGCCCCCAAAAACCAGTCCACTGGAAACCTTTGAAACATGGCTTCTCCTTTGTTGTTTTGGTTCCTCAGGGAACAAGTACCAAGTACAGCCCACAACGGGTTGGCCTGACACACATCATGGAGCATGAGGACGTCATCCAGATCGTGAAGAAGTAAAACAAGCTGCTGACTGAACATGGGGGAGACTGAACAGCAGGACTTTACATGGAAAAAAGTACTGTACAGTTATGAAAAATAGCCACCATTCTTATTTTGTATATGATAATCAACAAAACAAAAAACTGAACAGAGGCCAGACCTGAGTTGTAAAATGGTGTATTTTACCTTTTTAAGACGAAGAAGATACACTGATTTAGAGAGAATACAGGGAAAATAAAGTTCATAAAACTGTTTGTGTTTTTATTTTATCAGTTTCATATTAATATATTGTTGGTACAGGAGAAACCTACCCTGATTCACCTTTTTATTCAAATAGTCACCTTTCTCCACTTATTTCTTTAAATTGTACATTAAACAAGAGCTATTGAAATGGCAAAACATATAGTTGAGAATAAGCCAATGGGAAAAAAAGTCACCTACTCTCAACAAGGATCTTGAAGTCAGTGTCCACAAAATTTCCCACACAGAGGAGCTCCCTGAACAGAGAAAAGCATCTGTGTAAATTCTGCCATATTGCCTTTGAGTGGAGATTTTATCTCTTGAATGAAGGGCAGATGCTCTTAGTTGACCTTCTTTCCCTCTATAGGTCAACACTTGTCTGTTTACATTGGACGGTATAGTTCTCATCAGGCCAAATACATAATTACTGAGGTCACACAACACCCAGTATTTCCCCATCATCTGAACAATCTCATGTCACAGCAAGAAAAAGTTAGAAAAAGTTTTTGCATCCTCATTTATAATGCTTTGCATCCTGAATGATCCCCTCAGATGGTTAAATTTTACTGCTTGTTTTTCTTCTACGACACAACATTGAAAAGTGAAAATTTACAGAAATATCTAATCTGCAGTAATGTTTTGGCTCTTTTGGAAGTAAACCTACACAAGATACTACACCAGATCTCCAGGTTCCAAACCAGCTCATTGAACTCTCACACAATCATGAGCGGGGAGCACAGAAACACTCCAATGGTGGGCGAAGCAGTCAGATCTTTCACTGAAGTAAATGCAACAATAGAAAGACCCTGTCACTGTCTCTGTTCTTCATATGAAGATGTTCTGTAGCATCAAATTAATCTCAACACTTACACTACACTAACATAGTAACTATGTTTGACACATAAACACAGTGGGGAAAAAAACTATTTGCCATATTTCCCTCAGAAAGCTAACGAGGCAGCTGGGTTCATAATCAGCTACATTCAGGGAATTACCAAGAAGCAAAGCGCATTATGGACAACTGAAGAGAAATTGGCTGGTTGTTCAATAAGTATACTGTTTTAGCTCAATAAAGAAATAGCTGTGACTTTTATAACAGGAGTCCTCTGGAGCAGGATCCTGTAAACCTTGATCTCTCCTCAGCAGGTGAGGGTTGGTGACCTCTGACCCCTGCCCATCCGTCACCATCGCTGCTGGCCTGCTGTTTGTGTCTCTGTCCTCAGATCTCAGAGGCAGGCTGACCATTTTTCACTCAAAGTATGGACTCCCTGCCAATGTCCCCCATTCACTCACACACACAAGCACAATAGCAGCATTAAATATTCACAAGCATCTCTTTGGTCTAGGAGAGGGGGACTGAGTGGGAGGCTTTATGAGGAAGAGAGAGACAGAGAGAGAGAGAGAGGATGTGAGTTGGCGCTGGTGGCTTTGAAGATGCCCTAAAGATGTCTCATCAGAGCGACTTGTGGATGGAGAGATTCTGCTTTGGAATAACCTGAAGAGGAAAGGAAATGATGGAGGGATAACATTGTGGAGAAAAAAAAACACAAAGGTATGGTCCACTGGGTGTGTATTGTGTGGAGCAGGCATGACACTTGATGCTTCTTGGCTCCATATGGCATGGCTAGGTGTGTGTGTGTCTGTCTGCACAAGCAGCAACCGTGTGCTTAACAGGAGTTATTTTTTATTGATATCGGCTCTGTTTTCTTGCAGTTTGTTTAAAAGGTTTAAATTGAATTTTAGCGTAGCCCTTTGAAGTCAAAACAACAGAAAAATGTATTCCTTCCCTTCTCATCACCTTCTCAGCTACAACTAGTGAAGTGTGTTTATTGTATCCTCTTTCCTCAGGCCCTCCCCTTCTAAAAAAAAAAAAAAAAACAACCAAAAACGCAAAAACAAAGCCACATCAATCCAACCCACAGAATTTCAACTGACGATGTTGGAGACTCAGCTGAAATTGTCCTCTAGAGTTTTTTTTAAAACAGCTGAATTTGTGTCTCATTCTTCAGCTACACAACTGAATCAAAGGTTTACTGTGCCTTACCATCCTTAGACATTAGACAACAGACATTTTCCTTGTAAGGAACTTGGTGACTGACCCAACATTTGTTCAGATTAGAGGCTGAGAACGGGATGTCAGACTTTCAGAACCAGCTTCCAGCTTCCATGATTCTTATCTGCAAGGTTGATTGACTGGAAGGAGCTCCTTCACCCTCATTTAAACAACAATGACATATTTTTTTTGTTTGTTTTATATTATGGTACAAACTGCACAAATTATAATCAGCTCTTGCTGAAAATGTAACAGTTATTTTCTCTGGTATGGCTTTGTCATGATTTGTAGAGTAATTCGATTTTTTTTTTTTTTTTTCCCCAAAACAGAAATGACAGTTACTGTAGATTGTTGAGAGAAAACCAGCCTCAAACAATGCTACACTGACAGAACAGTTTGATTTTGAAGTACTGGTCACTACTTGACTACTTTAGTGGGTGCAGGATTTATAAAAACACGATTTATTCAATATTGAAGGTGTCACCTGGTGTTCAGGACCAGGAGGGTGACATGAGGATTTATCTCTGATCACTATTCAAAAATAATTTCCTATCAGGTTTCTGTGTGTGAATGTTAGATTCTAATAACAGCCACTGAACATTCATCGACAGCCGAGGATACACCCTGATTACTTTGCCTCTTCTGCCCTCTTCTGCTTTATTGTGCTCATTACATGAAGCTGCCTCAGTCAGAACATGAGAAGAGGAAACGAGGAAAACCTTGACTTACCTTCAGCCAGTCATAGACTCATTGGAGGATGAGGAGTAAACGTTGCTTTGATAAATTACACTTTTCAGGAAATGAGTGGTTCATTTTTTTTTTACCAGGTGACAAATTCTTACTGTGCTTTCTTTCAAAATTTAGAGCATAATATTTCAAGGGGGACTTCAGTAACACAAACAAGCACAACTTTCACACCACAAATAGTTATCACTGATGTTGAAACCAGTCCTATTATACAATGAACATTTAGCGTATGATTTCACAATACAACAAGAGTTGTTGGGTTTTGTTGAGATGTACAGTTTCATGATTAATGTTTTCTTCACGAAACTAAAAGCAGCAGCTGTGAAACACACAGACCAGCAGAGCTTACACTTTATAGAACTGACAAATAGAACAAATAGCTGGTGTTGTGGTGGACTGAGCATATACCTAACTCTCTGCGCTGCACTACATTTCCCTTTGTGTTAAGCTAATCTATTTCAGGGCCTTTAACAAGTAGTCAGGTTGTTTTCTGAGCTTCCTGTCTGCTTATGTTTGTCAGGGGAATAAATTAGCCCATTGCTGCACATAAAGAAGCAGAGCTACACAAAGATTCACTAATCTGACGCAGTGAATCATTAATGAGGGAACCAACATGCCCATCCTGAACAATAAAGACAAAACCTATGAATGCATGTAAATCATGTATTTTGGTTACTCGTAATTAGAAATGAGTATCTCTCATCACAAAATGGATTTTTCTTAATTTTTAAAAACATTCAAGGTTCTGTTCATGCTAAAGTGGAACCTGCAGATGTTACGGCAAGCAGCCTCATGGAGTCATGATGCAAAATGAAATGGCTCCATATGAGAAAAGGTGCACATGAAAGTCATGTTATTTGATAGGTAGAGAAACCACCAATAACCATATTGTATGGGCCAGCAGCAGTAATGACTGTATTAACAAAGCTGTGTGTGTGTGTGTGTGTGTGTGAGAGAGAGAGGGAGGCCTTTTGTGTTCTGTGTCTGTGACTTCTGATAAGGCTCCTCAAAACACACAGATGCACCCAATGTTCCCCGAGCTTTTGTCTCTGCAGAGGTTTCATAAGATAATCACTCTTGGGGCCATGACGTTTGCCCAGCAGTGTGGGATGATGATAGCGCACTGTGTGTGTGTGTGTCTGCGTAATCCCGCCATTAACGCACAATGGACCTGCCCAAACAGCACAAGTGCAGCATGTTTACTAAGAAACCTAATCACAGCAGTTCTAATGATGCATGGATTGATGTAAAAAGTGGACTTATACCTGAACCACCTCCGCTCTCGCTACAGTCACTGTAGTGCATTTGTGCTGTGGATGTAAAGACAATCACTGAGGCAGAGCTCATGTTTACCATTGGAGGCCCATTGTGTGCCCGAATGATCTATGTAATTTAAGGGAGCAGATGTGAATTGTGTGCGTGTGTGTGTCTGGGCAGAGGGCTATAAAGCTATAAAGCAGAGGGTCCGCACGAGGATCAGGAGTCATTTTTAGGATCATCAGACATTTTAACATTTGTGGATAATGAACGCTCTAAATATCTGCCAAAAGAACAAAAAAGGTAAGCTGCTCATAATCTCAACGCTTAGTCATATGCACAAATATACTAATATACTAAATACAATGCATTGCAGTCATGGCAGGATACAGCACGTCTGTTTGACGTGCTTGTTATAGTCCAGATGGGTTTATACTGGCTAGCTACATGAAGCTGCTCTCTGTACAAACAGGAAACGGAGAATGAACAGTTCATTGCTTCGATGTGGCTTGGAGAGCCATCACTCATTTTACAAAGAGGTGATAATGATATAATTAACAGGAATCCATTTTCTTTTTTTCACAGAAATATATACATAATCAATAATAAATATCTTTATCATCTTTATTTTTTTACATTTTATGTTGAAATGATCATTTGCCACAGTTACGGTGTTATAAAAGCTACCAAAGTAATCATGAATTTATAATGTGGTGGTTAAAACACTTTAATTCAATTAACTTTGGTATTAAAATACAACTTATATTATGTGATCAGATTTTCAAACATTCTGAGTCACTGCACCGCAGCTTTTTATGAGGTTCAGAGATATAATTAACCTTTTTTTATTCTTTTGAGTGACTTGTGGATATTTTGGAGTTGAAGTTGCAGGAAAAGTTGTCACATCGGGTTTATTATTTGTTACTAACGGGGCATATCTGAATCCCCATCAGATGAATGTCTATAAAGAGCCAGCGCTCAGAAGTAGCTTGTGATTGTGCTGACCTTGGAATCTGTCGTGCATATATTAATATAAAAGTCAGCAGTTTATTCTCTGTGATCTTTCTAGTGGTAGACCAAGCCAGGAGTTACAGTGTGATCCCATGTGACAGGTAGTCTGTGTGTTAGCAGCTGCTGGTGTGTCTCCATTGTCAGGGCGCAGGGTATTTGGCAGCAGAGGTTAAGACCTGAATGGGGCTTAAAGGCTTACAGGAAACTTGAGTCTGGCCTCCTCATCCTCCCGTCTCACCTTGTCTGTGTAAAAGGACACACCCCATCAGTCACTCTGTCTCTCAGTCTGTCATTTTCTTACTTCTAGTTTGCATAAGACTCTTATGGGATCAAAGATCGTGTTTCCAGGGGCAGAGCAAAGACACTAAATCCTGTTGTGATGTGGTGAATCTGACCCGGCTTCTAGCCAATATACCTGCAAGACCCTCTCTGTCCATCATCAAGTCATTCATTCATTCATTCATTCATTCATCCATCTTCTACCTGCTTATCTGTTTCTGGGTTGCGGGGAAGCTGGAGCCAATCCCAGCTCACACTGGGCGAGGGCGGAGTCACTCTGGACAGGTCACCAGGGTGACCCCGCCACTCACACTCACATTTAGACCTACAGACAATTTAGAGTCACCAGTTAACCCAAACATGATGTCTTTGGACGGTGGGAGGACACCGGAGTACCTGGAGGAACCCCACGCAAACAACTCCACGCAGAAAAGTCCCAGGCCGGGAGCCAAACCCTCTTATTGTGGGGCAACAGCGCTAACCACTATGCCGCCATGCTGCCCATCATCAGGTCAAAATGTCAAAAACGTTTCCCAAACAAAGAGCACATTCCTATCAGCTTCTCACCCATACTTTGTTTTTAGTGCAAACATTGGTGCAGGAACCTGATTACTGCTCGTGGATAACTTTTCTAAGTGTATGTGGTATGTGCGTTTGTGTTTGTATTTGTATTTGCAGTGGTCACTCCCCTGATGATTCAGAGTAGATCCTGCATTCATTGATCACATGCAGTGGTTACCTGCCTGCCTGTGTGTGTGTGTGTGTGTGTGTGTGTGTGTGTGTGTGTGTGTGTGTGTGTGTGTGTATGTGTGTGAGCCTGCCTGCAGTCATTAAATGAGGCTGTCCTCTGCTCAGGTGATCTCCTTTATTAGGCTCGTGTCACTGAGTGTGTCTGCTGAAAGCATGTTGTCAGATGCTATCTCCTTCTCTCACTCATTCACTTGCCCTCCACTGTCCCCCTGTAACACTCTCTGTATCCCCCCCCCACCTGCCTGCATCTTCCATTTCTTCACATCATTCAGCTTTTTACTTTCAGTTGTCGATCTATTATTTCTTTCCATTTTTCTGTTTTTTTTTTCTCATATTTGCTACTTATAAATATATTTTTTCAACATTTCTATAATCTGCAGTTCACCCATCAATAGTTCATTCATGCACTCTCTCTCTTTCCCCTCCAGTTGTGTCTCTCTTCCATTTCTGTCACCTGCACTCGTATTCATTAACATTTCGCTCAATCATCAGACAGCAGATACATATCGCACATATCAGATAGATCCCTCTGTGTGTCACTTTGCCTGTTTGGTGATCAACAACTCTCACTGGATGCGTATCTGATGAGCAGGAGGGAACTTTTGAACTTTGCTCTGTGCCTGTATGCCAGGCTGCAGTTAGATGATACCATCTGCTGATGTTGTGGCTGTGGAGCTTGCAGGCAGTTTAGAGTTTTGTCATGGTCACTGCTCCTGGGGATACAGATCAGGTCAAGCCTATTAGCCTTGTGAAGTCTAGATAATGGAAAGAAATTTAGAGGTGGACCTGTTAACTGTCAATGGCATGAATGATGGAGATATAATCTGCTATTTCCATGCAGGTCAGTATTTAAGTGTTCATCTTTTGAGTTGTTTTTCTTTTCATCTATCCTCTGGCTGTTCTATGATGTCTGGCTGTTAACCCCTGATTCGAGCAGATATGTATAATATATCGGTTGGGGAGCAGGCTGGCGTAGGGTTGACCCTTTGTGATATATTTAGAGCAGGCTGCGATGAATGTTTTATCCAGGCAGAACACAGGGCAGGTCATCAATCATTCATATCTGCCACTGAGATGACCTCCTGGAATATCAGACCGTCATCAAAGAATCAACATTAGGCCATCAGCGATGCGCTAGCATCACACGGTCCTCAATGAATTTACATCAGCACCATCATACATGTAATAACAACGCACTTCATACCCACAACTCCAGTTCACACCTACTACTGATGGAGAAGGGGTGAATATGAATGTTGTTTGTGGTTTCTTTGTAGAAAAGCGAGCATAGCCATCAGTGACAGTGATGAGGAAAATAATGACAAGGTTTATATTAATACTTAATCAATGATAACCACTTTAGTTGTACTGAATCCCATACTTGTTCATTTGCATCCATTAATAATGAAGTTAAAAGCATAGTATGAGTGAACACTGCCTGATGGCCTCTGTAGGGTCAACAGGAGTATTTAGAAGATCTTTGCAGAATCAAGATGAAGACAGTGACCTTTGCTTTGCATTCTTTGAGCTCTATATTGGGCTCTAATCTATGAATTGCTACTGGTTGTTTGTGTGTGTGTGTGTGTGTGTGTGTGTGTGTGTGAGTGTGTGTGTGTGTTTTGGTTCTGCGTGGCTTCGCCTCTCAGACACAGTTTAGCAACAGCTCAGCCAGTCTACATTATTCATACAACAGCGAGCGTGCAGATAAGGTTACGCTGAGACAATATAACTGCTACATCAAGGCGCCGTTTGCAATTATAGGCTGGGATACACTCACACTGACACACATACACAGACAATACATCTGCTCATATGTGTTTGTGCATGCACTGGGGATATGTCGAGGAACATATGGAACAGGATGGAGTGAACGTGGGAAGGTATGAAGTCGCGGTAACCAGAGAGATGCAGAAGGTTGCAGGAGGTCACAAAGGCATGCTGACGTGGATGTGGGAGGATGCAACCACAACTGCTGCACACACACACACACACTCCACCGTAGACAAAGAGGAGGACACCCCTGAAGGCCAAGACTCGCACCGACGCACGCACATCGCCTCTCCTTGTTGGTGGGACATCCGGCCAAAGTTGGCACAGGGGCCAAGATGAGGACTCACTGCCGGACTCACAGGACGCACTAACAATGGAAGGCACACAAAGGACTACACAGACTCTGTCACTGGGATAGCAGGATCTTTTATTCATCCTATGTCCCTGGGAAGTTATTTACAAACCCAAGAGGAACAAGATGGATTTAGTTTAAATGAAACGAGCACCTGCTTTTCCAAATGTTACACGCATCGACAGGTGCCCTTTCCTTTTGACACACACAGAGACAACAGTTTTTTGCTGAAGATTGAAGACGTACTGTAACGTGAGCGAGCACTGATGGCTGAGATTCTGACTCTATTACTGGATTGTGTTTTGAAGGACTTCGGTTTGTGCTTGTCTCAGTGTGTTTTATAGAAAAACTCACTTGGAGCAATTTGTGCCACAGTGTATCCTTCTGGACTGCAGATGGAAGAGAAAGGAGAGAAAAAATGAAAGAGAAATAGGACTAAGAGGATGCTGCTACTACTTGGACTCTTTTTTCAGGAGGCCATATCAACACATAACTTGATATTGACGGGCACTTTTTGGGAACTTGTCCTTCCTCATCTTGTCTAGAATGATTTGATTTAGGACACAACATGCCACCTAAAAAAGGTGACCCAAAAGCAGCTGCCAAGAAAGGTAAGACAGAGGAGCCAAAGAAGGGAGGAAAGGATGATAAGAAAGGAGGAAAGAAAGCAGAGGAGCCACCAGCTAAGGGGAAAGGCAAGGATGATGGAAAGAATGGAAAAGGAAAGAAACCTGTCAGCGAGTCAGAGGAGGCATCAGAGGAAGACGAAGAAGAGGTGAAGAGTGAAGAGGAGGAGAGCAATGAGACAGAGGAAGAAGTTGTTACCAAAAAGCCAGCGCAGCTGGATAAAAGAAAAGGAAAAGCAGCTCTGAAAGGTGCATCCAAGGCCATGGCTATCAAGGGTCTTAAGCCTCCCTCTAAACAAACATCTGCGTCTAATGAGCAGGAGCAGGAGAAGGGGAAGGCACAGATGAAGAAAGGGATGGGCGCCATGAACCTGAAAAAGATGAGTGATTTCCACATCAAAGGAGCATCGAAGGCCATGATGGGCTTTGCTGCAGAAGGGCAGAAAAAGAGCATAGGTGCAGCAAAAGCGCAGAAGACAGCTGATGCCAAGTTTCAACTCAAAGGAGCCTCCAAAGCCCTCTCAGGTCTCACAGGAAAAACAAGTCCTTTTAGCTTGCCATCCAAACAGCAGCAACCAGAAAAGGCAAAACCGAAGAGAAACCTTAAAAGCACCTCTCGTCTCTTCCTACGACTTTCCAAGAAGAAGAAGCCCCCTGCTGATGGCAAACCACTTCTAGGCAACAGCAAACTTTTTGCTGGCTTCGGGGCTAAATCAACCGACAAAAAGCCAGGTCTTTCTGGCTTCGGTGTGTTTAACAAAAAAAATGACACAGAAAAAGAAACAACAGCTCTTAAAAAGACAATAAATCTATCCAGCTTAGAAGGGAAAGGGAAAATGGCAACAGAGGCAAAAGGACTGGGAAGTAAATTCAAAGGCATGTTTGGAAAAAAGAAGGCAGGGTCAGAGTTTAAGACTAAAAGCTGGATGTTAGGAAGGATTGCTGCAGCCACTAACTGGCTGACAGGGCGGTTCCTAACTTCTAAGGGCCAAAGTCGGCTGGGGGCACGAGCAGGAGGACATGGGCGAAAGCGTCTGTCATTTGCTAACAGGGGCACCAGAGGGAGACAGGCCCATTATTACAATGAGGCCTATGAGTATGGTCATGATGATGAGTATGGATATGAGGGAGAATACCAAGACAGGTGGAGACAGAGAGGCTTCCTGAGACAATCCATGGCTTATGACCCATACGACTCTTATGAAGACGGTATGGATTTCTATGATGATGATGAGGAGGAGTGGGAGGATGAATATGGTTATTATGATGATGAGGGCAACTTTTATTATGATGACGAGTTTTACTATGAAGATGACATCAGTTACCCTTATGGGTATTACAACAATGAGTATGAAGATTACTATGGGGATGAAGGGATGGAGTATTACTATGGTGAAGATGGCATGCTGTATGTAATGGAGCCATTTGGTTACTATGGTGATGACATGTATGGTTTCTATGACTCATATGACCCTGACCTATATGGAGAGTACTTTGACCACAATATGGGTAATGATTATGGGATTTCAGACCCTTATGGTGCAGTGAGTATTGGTTATGATGTGTCAGGACTATATAATGAACCATTGCTGGGATATACAGACCCTGCTGCTATCTTCAACCCCTATCAGCAACATTTCCTTATGGATCCTGGGGTGGAGCCCCCAGAGATAGGGCAGCTATATGCACGGCAGCAGCTGTCTTACACTCTGCCTGAGCCATTTTCAGCAGAACAGTTCAGGGTCCCTCGGCCCCAAGTTAAGATATTTGGAAAAGATAGACTAGAGGTGGAAAACCTGCCACCTCCTCCTGCTCATTCTCACCCTTCCTCCCCCATATTTACCTCTCATGCCCCAGCTCTTTCCCTCAGTAATCTAGAAATGATATCAGATATGCAATATGAGCAGCCTTTCCCCAGCTACATTCCCATGCCCCCCCATTACCCCACTGTAATGAACCAACAGCAAAACCCTATTCCTCCTGTCCAAGCCTTCTCACCAACAGGTATGATGGTTCAACAGGAGCACATCCCACTCCCTCAGCCTACCCACCCTCCTGTCACTGTTACTTCGAGCTACTTGTCCGCTTCTCCCCGAACCCCACCATCACAACCACACCCCCAAGTGTATCAACCTTCTCTTCCTCAGGAGCCACAATTATTCCAGATGGGTCAAATACCACCACCGGTCCCAACAACACAACAACCGATGCCTCCATTGATGCGTTCACCGTTGCATTCACCACTACCTTCACCTAGGCCAATGCGACGAATGAGTCCTCTTCTAACCCCGCAGCTGTCACTGCGACCTGGATCCGTGAGAGAAATTGCACCATCTTCACCTCAGCTCTCACAGCATCACATGCCTTTCCACACAGGCATACAGCCAGAGCCCCATTTCTCACCTTGCATAAATAGGAAAAGTCCTACACACAAAGCCTCAATGAGAAGGCCAAATTTCCCACTTGATAGGCAGAGACCACCGAGTCCACCTGTTTCTCCACCATACCACAGGAGAGGGATGCCAATCAGGGCTCAGCCATCCCTTGGAAGTGCAAGGGTGGGACCTGGGCTTGGCAAAGGTCCATTAACTATTAGACCCAGATCCCCACCTTCAAGCCCTCAATCTTCACCCCGGGGTTCACTGAGGAAGAGAACAAGTCCACCACCTTCACCAAGAATCTCTCCTAGACATTCCCCTTCAGATGCTGTGCCTCTAACACCTACCAGACAGCACTTGTTCAAAGGTAGGAGACAAACATCTAAAATGAGGCATTCCTCTTCCCCTCCTCTAACATTACCCCAAAGACAGAGCCCCCCTCTCCCAGACAGATCTCAGTCACCTCCACAAGCCTTCCGTCCTGCTTCTCCCCATCATCCTCCTTCTCCTTCCTCAATACGCATCACTAGTTGCAACCTCCCTACCCGATCCTCTACTCGCAGGTTGAGAGGAAGTGCAGGAGGTCGAGGTCATGTGCCCATGGGAGCTGTCAAACCCTCGCCAGCAAACCCTTACTTACAAAGACGAAGTAGACATGGAGCCCCAGCCACTCAATATGTAGCTCCATTCAGGTCTTCTGTCCATAATGGACCATCCTCTCCTTCAGGACAAATAGGGGGCATAGGTGGAACTACCATGTTAGCCAGGACAGGTTCCCGGCCTACCGGGTTAAGGGAGTCAAAGCGAATTGGTACTCCACAAGGAGGCTTTCACAGACCAGTAGGAAGGGGGCAGCCACTTGTCCGTATGCCCAGAAACCAGCCCTCTCTCACATCTAGGCAGTCATTTAGGGCACCTCCTCCAGTTCCTCCTGTCTCACCACAGCCTTCACTCAAACAAACTGGCCCTCTTTCTCCACAGCCATCAGTGCGTAGATTGCAGAGTAGGCCTCCCTCTCCACAACCACTGCAGCGTCGATCTCCTCTGCCCTCCCGTTCAACCTCTCCCATGCAACATCCATCTCACCCCCCTTCTCCCTTGCCCCGCAGAGCTATAAGTCCCCAGAGTTTGGGGCCAACATCCTTTCAGCCTTCAGTATCTCAGCCCAGTCTTCCACCTGGTATTTTCCCACCATCTCAAAATTTAATGCATTATGACTATGCAGTGATGGAACCGGCCCCATCCCCAATGCTTACCAATGCTTTACCAAACCCCCATGTTCTAGGGCCTCCCTTTCAACCCAGTCCCTACTCTGTAACTGGTTTCTCTTCCCCTTTACAGAGACCGACCTCCCCCCAAACACAGCACCTAGACCCCCCTGAAGCAACACCCTCATCACCTCATCTAGAACGAATCCCAACATCTGTTGGGCATGGAGAAATGTCAGCTCAAGCACAGCTGAGCCAGGATGTGAGCCCAAATGCCAGTCTTGGTCTATCCAATGCCTTGATGCAGAACTCTCGCTTGCGCAGTGCTTCCTATTCGTCTCCTTTACAACGCAATGTCAACCTTTATACAACCGTCCTCTCACCCTCTCAGGCTGAAGCCTCTCTTGCATCCTCTCTACCCTCCTTCCAACACTTGCCTTCTGCTATGCTTAACTCTCAGCTACGCAATGCTTCCCTGATAGGACCCCTTCAGCGACACCTTTCCCCCATGTCTTTTGCTTCACCTGTGCCTCCTCCTCCTTCCGTGACACATCAACAGGGGACCAACCAAGTTACATCCTCACTTTTCTCTGGTGGCCTCCAGACCTCCCAAATCCAGGGATCCATGTTCAGGCTTCCGGCTGGCACTCTGACAGTGCCTCAGGGCTCTGTTGAGGCTCCAGTTACTACTGATGGTGTTAGTGGTGAAAGGAAGGTGTCACCCATGATGCTTTCCAATGCCCTGCAGAACCCAAGCCTACGTCAGGCCACCTATCGACTACCTGATGGCTCGTTGGTCACTAGACCTGAATCTGCTGAACCTGCCTCAGGCCCATCACCACTCTCCTCCCCAATGCTGTCCTCTGCATTGCTCAATCGCAGTTTGAGACAGGCCACATATCGATTACCTGATGGCACACTTGTAACCAGGACAGAGGCCACACCTGCACCATCCCCTTCTTCACCCATACTTTCCTCTGCACTTTTAAACCCTAATCTATGTAAAGCCACATACCGTCTGCCAGATGGCACTTTGGTTAGGAAAAATGAGTCAGCATCGGAGTCTGCCCCCTCTCCTTCCCCTGTGCTCTCCTCTGCCCTTCTCAATGCTAACGTTCGCAAAGCCTCTTATCGCTTACCAGATGGTTCAATTCTGTCACATCCTCGTGAGGAGACTGTGGACACGATATCAGCACCGGGGCTATCAAGTGACCTCATGAATGCTAACCTGCGTAAAGTAAAATTCCAACTCCCAGAAGGATCATCACTGTTTTCACTGAGCCAACCTCAGCCTTCATCGTCTGCCTCTTCTGGTCCTGTCCTTTCTGGTGCCTTGCTAAATACCAACCTTCGTGCTGCGTCATACAAACTCCCAAGCGCATCATTATTGCGGCAGCCGCGTTCTGCTGATACTGCTGAGCCACGTTCTCTTGACCTTTCCAATGCTCTTCGCAACCAGAACCTACGTTCTGCCACCTACCGTTTGCCAGATGGAACTCTGATGACACGTTCTCAGCCCTCCTCCACATCCAAAACACTTGATCTGTCGAATGCTTTATCGAAGAACCCAAACCTTCGCACGGCAAAGTACCGGCTCCCCAATGGCAATATCATGACACAGCTTGGCGTACCTAGGGGCCCGGAACCTCGCTCCCTTGACCTTTCTGGTGCCCTGCAGAACCCTCACCTCCGAGGAGCCTCTTTTCGCCTACCCTCCTCATATGCTGTAGTGTCACCCCAAGTCCAGGGATCTGGCCCTGAACAACACTGGGCACATGGCTCCGAAGTGGACGGACTGGGACTGCAGCCAGATATGGATGTGTGGGACGCAGAGAGGGTTCTACCTCATGGGACAGTGCAGAACCTCAATAAATGGTCCATGTATAGAGATGGGGAGCTACTGGAGCCCCACAGCTTGATGGGACAGGGACAAGTGGGGCATGAACCAGGGGAGTGGAATCTCAGCAGGGAGGGGGAACCACAAGGGAACTGGTTTGACAAGGTAAACATTTTAATGACACACAGTAGCAGTAGCTACAATAGCTAAAGTACTATCCTGGAAATCTGCTAAATATTTCATTAATGTGTACTCATGTAGCTACAAATGTAATACAATCTTAATGTGTTAAATAAAAGAATTAAGGAAAAGAATAAAAAAAGAATTTTTGACATGTTGACAAGATAACATTATTAATTTCTAAGGGGCAACTGCTGATGATTTTTGAAAGAGCAGAGCTCCGGGCACGTTGAGAAAATACTGAAAAATGGGTGAAACAAGGTCACTGGTGACGAAACCACAAGAATAATTCAAAAGTAACAAGCGGTTACAATTGGTTGTGAGTGAATGTGTGTGTGCATGTATTCTTTGTGCTCCAGCCTATGTACATGCACAAAGTCTTAATTTCTTAGTATATGTACTGTATGTTATTTAGATGTACTCAATCAGAAGCCTGCCTACCATTGGTCATCGGGAGCAAAGAGTGGAAGATGGACTGGAGGATATGACACAGCTAGAGTAAGTCAAAGAAGAAAAATCTCATCTTTGAGATACCGAAGGACAACTACGACAGGTCAGATCCAAGTCCTGGACGTAGTGATAACTGATGGATCATACTGTGTATTTAACGCAGTACGTATATTGTCTAATGACGGGAGACTAAAAGAATGGCCAAGGGGATTAGTGAGGTCCTCTCTAAGGGAAGCTCTGATGTGAAAATAATTATTTAAAATAGTTATTGCTTCTTACCAGGGAGATGCATGAAGGGACAGTTCTGCTGAACATGAAGAAAAGGTTTGCGAGAGAGCTCATTTACGTAAGTATCTCAACTGTACATCAAGCATCAATACAGCCAACAATCAGATCTGATTATCATGAGCTTGTGTTTCATTTTACAAATGTATCTCCCCATCCCTCTATTTCTTGTTTGCTTCAGACATATATAGGTAGTATTTTGGTGTCTGTGAACCCATATAAAATGTACAACATCTATGGCACGGACATGGTGTTACTGTACAAGGGTCATGCTCTTGGAGAAAACCCTCCGTAAGTCTTGTTCACTCACTTAAATAGCAGAGACAGTAAACTGAAAGCATACTAATTGAATTCTAGATTTGCCGCAGCCGTCATATTTTGAAGCACAACAGAATAAATCAGCTGATGTAGTTTCATATTTTTTCTTGAAGCTTTCGGTTGGCTTGATTTCTGTCAAAGGATAAAATGAAGAAAACGTGATGTGTTATAAGTAAAGGGAGCAATAAAGGAAAGAATGATAAATAATATTTGTGACTGGAAAAGCTAAAAGAGAAGAAAAAACAAGGATTGAAAGAAAGGATCAACAATATTTTGACACTATTTGCGGTCATTGCTGGGATCTATTTAAATGTCAGATTGCTTTGTAACAACTTTTTTTTTTTTTTTTCAGGCATTTGTTTGCCATAGCAAATGCTGCTTACTCCAAAATGATGGATGCCAAAAACAACCAGGTCATAATAATCAGGCAAGTCTGAATCTTTAATGTTCACTAAAATCTTCTCTGACCTGCAACTTTAATTACTTTTCAGCCTGTAAATTTACACATCATACCGAATTTTGGGACTATTAAATAATGTAGTCTACACTTTACACTGTAGTTGCACACCAATGAAATACTCCCTGAATTCCAACTGGCACTTTAATATAGTTAGAATATAAAGAAAAGCAAGTACTGGAGGAAAAGGAGGAAAGTAGGTATTTTAGAGGGAAGGTGAGATGCTGCTTATACTCTTGTTACTACATAACAAGAAAAAGATAGTTAGCTCTATTTTCCTGAACCCAATTTTTTTCTCCATTACTTACAGAAATGCTCAGTGGCATTTCCTCTCTCCCCAAATACTCTTTTACCAGGCTCTTGTTTTGATCAGCTGAAGGTTTTACTTTGTTGCAAAAAAAAAAAATTGTACCTGAAACTTCTTGCATAGTGTGGTTTCCATCTCCAGTTAGATTAGTGTTTGTAAATTCATGAGTTGTCTGTGGTTTACTGGCCAGCACACCTAAGACTGGGTCACCCCTCGCTTCTGTCGTGTTGTCTCTCACAGACACCTCAAGACCGCTGAAGATGCGCACACAAACTGCATATTTAGAGAGAATTAGTTCATTTACATCCAACTCAAATGTGAGAATCAACTCACACATACTGTACATTCACACCTTTTATAGATACATGCATCTTGGAATCATCTGAAACAATCATTTACATAATACCCAAATACATCTATTTATATATTCACTCACTCGCACACACCTGGAACACTCTAGCTGTGTTTGGAAGGAGACACCTGTAAGGGAAGCCCAGCCAGGTCTGGGCCAGAAACAGGTTATGTTTCATGTGTTTGTGTGTGTGTGCGTGAGTGAGTCTGAGGCTGAGTGAGCATGTTTGGACTGTGTTTGTGTGTGTCACTGAGTGCGTGTTATGGGTGACTGAGATCTGGTGTTTAGTGACCAGTAATGGGCCGGTTTTTAACAAGCCCTGGCCATGGCCCATCCTTACCCTCCCATCAGGCCAAGCCAACATAATGGCGTTATTTAGCATTAAGCTGTTGGCAGGCTGGTGTGTGTGTGTGTTGGCATGTGTGCAGCAGAGCGTTTCAGGTGGTTTAGCGTAAAAGTGGAATTGAGGCCTTGCCTAATGCAAGATTAGCCAGGTCTCACATCACTTAGTCAATTAAGGCAAACACTCTCCAGCAGCAGTGAGAAGGATCATGCTCGCTCTAAGTGATTAATAAAAGCCGTCTGTAGTGGTGCTCAAAGTGCGGATAATGACCACACTTTGGCTTTCGCGAGTGGCAGCTTGGCCATTAAAACAACTCCCATTAAAGTGACTAGCACGTGGATTATCCAGCATTTTTACCACAGTGTGTAAATTTAGAAAGTCCAAGCTGCTGACTATCAAACAAATGGCACAAGTTCTGAAACCTCTCCCCCGCTGTTTTGTAATTTATTCTGAATACGTAGCAACACAAGTTGTATTTTATTGACTGAACAAACACACCTACAGTGATACGACGGTTTTCTATTCGTTCTCATTTTGAGATACTGGAACTAAATGTATTATATGTTTATAAAACTGACATCATAGTGCAGTGTTCTACTGGACTAACTGCACTTCACATACATGATGGGAACAGACAACAACACTTCATCTAATTTTTTTTTTTTTTTTACCTTTAAGATCTTGCAGTAATACAGGTTTCAAAACATCACTGTCCTAATATTCTGATTTAGGTTTTTTCAGACAGACTAAAGGATGCAATGTTACATCACTGAGAACGCCAAGAATTTGTTTCCTCTTATTAAGATAAAAAATAAAATAAAGACCTTTGGAAAAATAAATTTGATTTATTGATTTGATTTTCCACGGCTGCCAATTTGCAAAGATGAAACATCAACGTCATCTTTGCACACACGCACAAAAAAGCAACCACTTCAGCAGCGTCCTGGGACGAGTGATGATGTGTAAACTGTGTAAATCATCTAATTGATGGCGGTTATCTGTGTTCAGTGAGTGTGTGTTACTGTGTTTCAGTGGGGAGAGCGGTTCGGGGAAAACCGAGGCTACCAAGCTTGTCCTTCGTTACCTAGCAGCAATACACCACAAATGCAATCTTGTGCAACAGGTACACACACACACATTGCCAGCAGATAGACTCGAAACAACTCTTTAACAACTGTCTAAACAACAGAGACCCATTCCTACTCCTGCCATGAGACATGACTAATACTGTCCTCTTATTTGTTTCTCTCGTGGCTCCCCCTGGGTGCAGATTGAGGTAGTGGGGTTTCCTGCATGACTTGTGCTTTCATTTTACAAATCATCTTCACTAGTGGCCATAAGAATAGCAGGTTGCTGTGTTTTGCTGTGTTGTGTCACATTACTCATTTGAGATGTTTGTTTTGTGAATTTTCTTTTACCTGTAAAATCTGTTAACAATTTCAAAGACCAGAATCTTAGTTCTTCAATGTCTCAGCTCAAACAGATGTTGAATAGTCTTTCATTTGATTGTATTTGACAGAATTTTAGGTTTGCAATTTAGTTATATTCCTTTTAGCAAGAGTTGAACATTGATGCTATACACAAGCCAGCTTTAAGACGTGGGTCTAAATGTGCTGAACATTCTCTCATGTTGCATATTTGTTGGCTGTTGATTTATTCTCTGTTTGAATACCCTGTAGATACTTGAGACAGCTCCTCTGCTAGAATCTTTTGGAAATGCCAAAACTGTGAGGAACGATAATTCAAGTCGCTTTGGGAAATACATTGAGGTCTTTTTGGAGGAGTGAGTATAACATTAATACATAAAGGTTTACCCATCTCCCTCCATCTCCTCCTTCGCTCTAACCCTGCTGCTTTTTGTTTTTTTTTTCTCTCCCTTCACCCTCTCCCTCTCTCCAGTGGTGTGATCAGTGGTGCCATAACCTCTCAGTATCTGTTGGAAAAGTCCCGTATTGTCTTCCAGGTGGCACAACACAATAACATCTGACACATTAAGCTTTTTTTTTTTTTCTTCCTGTATGTCGAAGTGTTTAGCTGATTGTGTGCTGTTCACTTCAGGCCAAAGATGAAAGAAACTATCACATCTTCTATGAGATGCTGGCAGGTCTTCCCTCGCAGCAGAAGCAGGCTTTCTATCTACAAGAGGCAGAGACCTACTATTATCTCAACCAGGTAGAAGACCGGGTCTCCAGTCAATCACATGGACACACAGAGAGACAATCATTTACACCAAAGACATTTAGATACAATCATTTAAGCTCACACTCACAGTTACATGAACACAAACTCCCTCAGAAAGCTCTGGGTTGCACAGTTTGGCCCACCAGATCAAGACGTAAATCACGTTTTGCTTGTTTTCCAAATACAACCGCAATCCCCCTCTCTCTGTCAGGGAGGGGATTGTGGTATAATGGGAAAGAATGACGCAGAAGACTTCCTGCGTCTGCTTGCTGCCATGGAAATCCTTCACTTTAGCACCGAAGACCAGTCAGCCATCTTTAGAGTTCTTTCTTCCATACTGCACCTGGGCAATGTCTACTTTCAGAGACATGAGGTAATATGCTCTGTTCTCGAATTATGTTCTCGAATTTAATATGAGAGATGATGGAAACATTAAACAGCAGAAATTATTAGATACCATTATTTAGACACAAGCCAATGAAGACTTTTAAAGTAAAACTAAAAGATGACATAAAATGGCATTTTAACACAACTATCAAAGGCAAGATGAGCTAGATAACCTCAGGGGGGCTTGCTGCTTCAAGTAAATCAGAAATTTTTTACTTAATTAGCAGGACGTGGTTGGATTTTAAAATTTGTCCATTGACTCGCAAGAAGCCAGTCAGATTTATAGAGTGGTGTCATGTGTTCCACTGTACTCAGATTTTTCTCTGCTGTTTAGAAATTCTAGTCATGTTTTTTTTTTTTTTTTTTTTTGTCTTTATAAGGCTGTTCTCGTTCACCAAAGCATTTGGCTTGATTTGTAGATTTAGTGTGAATTTTAGCCTATTTTTCCATCTTTTATGATTAATCTGGACGTTTTTAACGAAGGTAAAGTCATTTTTCTGTTTGTCTTTCCTCGCGTCACTGCAGGCTGATGGCCAGGAGGTGGCATCAGTGGTGAGTGCTCAGGAGATCAGAGTGGTGGCTGAGCTGCTGCAGATCTCGCCAGAGGGACTTCAGAAAGCCATCACCTACAAAGTCACAGTCAGTATTCGTTATATAAAATAATCTAAGAAAACGTGCATTCATATTTCTGTATCTTACTGACATATTTAGGAATCATTTTTTCACTGAGTGCTTGAAGGTATTGATGGCTGGAATGTGATTTATGCACTGGGTGGTTCGTATATTTATTGTGTTACGCTGAAACAATCTACTAGTGACAGGAGCAAACTAATGGTGATGGGCAGGTAACCTGACAGTTCCCCAGTGTGTTTCCCTCTTGTTTACACATATACTGTATGTACTGATGTGAAAGGCATTGTATGGCTCTCAGTGTCAGTTACCCGGACACAATGAAAACACATCTGGTGATCCCACACACAGAGTAGATGAAAGGGCTCTCAATCTCAATCTTCTCCTTGTGCGGTTTTCTTGTTCCACTGACTTTCTCTTCCTCTTTACTATGCAAGCATTTATCTATTGGCTGCTCTCCCTTTCTTAAGTAACATTCATAGATCCTGGATGGATTCTTCTCTAATGCACCTTATACTCCTCCGCATTGGCTACTGCAGACGGATTCTCAGGGCTGAGAAGCAGATATCTGGTTTCTGCATACAGATGGAAGGTTTCTCAGTCTGACTGAGATTAGTTTTGAAATAGGTTTGGGGAAAAAGTGTCTGAGTCTAACGCTCCAAAGACAAACTCAGTCAGCAGGAAAAGAAAGAAATGGGGAGGCCACGTGGTGAAAAGGTTTTTGCTTTTCTAAATTGTTACTCACTTTGAAATGAAGGAATTGTAGCTAGAACTCTGTGGTTTTTGTTTGGATAAACTTCAATGCCCGTTGTCCACAACTCTCAGTGTTTTACTGTCAGAACGCGTCAACCTTCTTTGGCCTGCCCAGATATACACTACAGTGAGTGAGTGAGCGATCATAGCTGAAGTTTTCCCACTGGAGGTTGCTGTTTCAACGTGAATTGGCACAAATTATAGGTTTCTATTATAGGGGGGCATTTACAGCTTGCATTGTTGCCAATTCTGGGTGTAATCCTAGTGCATGGCTGGATCCTGTCTGGTTGACTAATGGGGCCTTTTGTTACTGGCATTCATTTTTCCACCTCATTTTTCGGCATTGAGTCTCCCTTTTATTATGTGTATCATTATTACTGATGGAGGCTGATGGAGTATGAGTAGTGAGGGGAGCAACCCCGCCATCAGTAACTGTTAAAACAAAATAACTAGCAGGCCTGAAAAGTGCACAACAGACACAATACCTTTTTTAAAAATTGAGATCAAAGTAGAAACTGAAAATAACCACCTGTAACATCAATACAACTTCAGTACAAGATGACTTGTGTCTGGACCTCTGTTACCCGTTCCTGTATGTATCAGATATCTGAAGTCTGACCTCCTGCGGGTCAAATCTCAAATCAAATCTAACCTCATGTCGCGCAGAGTGTCTGATTAGGTGACGATGAACAGACAGCGGGAGGGGCTGAATCAGTAGTCTATGTCACAAGTAAAAGAGAAAACCCAGCTCATGAAAACAAAAATAGATATGAGCATTTTTAGATTGCAGAGAGTTGTTTAGAAAAGGTTCATAATGCTTCTTCCCTTTGCACAAAATTACTTTTCCTTAATGACCTAACACTTTGTTATGAAACACTTCTCCACAGGAGGCGATGAGGGACAAGATCTACACGCCTCTGACTGTGGAAAGTGCAGTTGACGCCAGGTAAGAGACAATACCCACACCATACACACCCAAGACACGAACTGGATTACAATTTCCCATCATGATATATTTTACCTGAGGTACCATTCGAAGGAAATTCCATTCAATTAGCAACTCGTATTTAATAGCAGACTTTTGCCCTCCAGAGATGCTGTTGCCAAGATCCTGTACTCGCTGCTCTTCCACTGGTTAACAGAGAGGATTAACGCTCAGGTGTACCCTCGCCAACACGCCCTCTCCATCTCCATACTGGACATTTATGGATTTGAGGTAAGTGAGTTTTGTCATGAATGAGCATCTTCTTACCTGTTTGTCACCCTCTGGTGTTACAGAGTGGACAAAGCACTCTTTAGATATGTAGGTGAGACATAAGGAATCAGCTATGTGCGTATGTGTGTGATACAACAGGATCTGGCCTTCAACAGCTTTGAGCAGCTATGCATTAATTATGCAAATGAATACCTGCAATTCGTCTTCAACAGGATCGTATTCAGGGAAGAGCAGGTGAGTCCATAACACACCTGTGGACGCATTTAGTCACCCTCACACTTTCACATGTATCTACACAGAAATTATTGCACCCACACACACTTGCAGACAATATAAAACTATCACTTAGAAAGAAGAAATTGTTAAATTAGAAATGCAATTCATATGATGAAACACAGAGTCTTATCTAGATTATGGATGTTATGCTGTACCTGACATTGTGTTGCATGTGATTCTCCCCACGCAGGAGGAGTATAGCAGGGAACAGATCCCGTGGCAGGATGTCCCATTCAGTGACAACCAGCCTTGCATTGACCTCATTGCTGCAAAGCCTCATGGGATATTAAGAATCCTGGATGACCAGAGCTGTTTCCCACAGGTGAGCCATTGGGAACACAGCTACTCATCTACTCATCTATTACAGATTACAATACGTTACTGTACATGACACTTGGATTGTGGTGATGTGTTGCTAGGCAACGGACCACACTTTTCTCCAAAAGTGTCACTATCACCATGGCAACAATCCACTGTATCTGAAGCCAAAGATGCCACTCCCAGAGTTTACCATTAAGCACTTTGCTGGCCGGGTCACCTACCAGGTAAATGACTCCTCAGTGGATTCCATGTGGTGACGACAACTACTGTTGGCAGTCAAGCCAACCAATGCATTTGACCGGCTTACTTCTATGGTCAGGCTGAACTACCTCAACAGCTGTTGAATGCATTGTTTTGATGATCAAAGTGGTGAGCCAACTGCCAGTAGCATGTCTAAAAAATGACTGGCATAAACGTTGCTGAGAAAGAGAAAATCCTCTCTTTAACCACACAAATCTTCCTATAATTTGTGACACAGGTTTATAAGTTTCTCGATAAGAACTACGACCAGGTCCGACAGGATGTCTTTGATCTGTTCATCCAGAGCAAGAACAAGGTAAGAGGAAGCTCTGCGTTCTTCTCATTCATGGACAACTGTAGTAAAACATGGGAGTGGTGTATCTGAACATGTGTGTGTGTCCAGATGGTCTCGAACCTCTTCATGGCTCACGCAGATGACATGGGTCGGCAGAGAGGGGGTCACATGAGGAAAAGCAGCACTGTCACCAGAAAATATCAAGCGCCCACTGTCAGCAGCAAGTTCCAACAGTCCCTGCTCGAGCTAGTGGAGAAGATGGAGAGGTGAAGTACAGAGAAACGAAGATAAATTATTGGTAGCACATAATTCATGTCAATGTTTTGCTATATCCTGATTGTAGGACATGTTGCAGTTAGTGCTCCAGTCTGCCAGTGACGGGATAGATAAGCCATGATGCAGACTCTGATTTATTATCTATTTTCCTCCAAATGGGACCATTGCTTATGAAATTAACATCATTTTGTATTGAAGACGACTTGTAACTGGTGTTTGAGATCATAAGCTCATTAATGAAACATTTGCTGAGCTGATAAATTGAGTGAGAAGTAGATTTCTATGTCTGTAGCCCTGTCAGTACGCACAGTCACCTCCTGATGGTCAGTAGATAGATTGTATGTTTATGGCACTTCGGCGTTGGCTTCACTTTACAGCTCTACATTCTATGTCCACACTCACATCCAGTCTATGGGAATGAGTAGCAATGTGTCTATAATTTAAGCATTACATGAAAAAGTTGACTCATGTTATTATTGATTCGGCTCATTCTTTCATTTCAGGAGCAATCCTTTTTTTGTTCGCTGCATTAAGCCAAACAATATGAAGGTAGAGTGTCAAACATTTTCTTTATGAAGTGACTATTTGCGTGTGTGTAACATGAAGCCAAAGACATCCATCTCTTACATTTGTGTGTATTGTCTGTGGTCAGCAACCAGGTGTGTTTGAAGATGAACTGGTGAGCTGCCAGCTGCGACACTCTGGTGTCCTGGAAACCATCAGGATCCGTAAGGAGGGGTATCCTGTCAGAATGCCATTCTACATGTTCCTGTTCAGGTAACCTGCACACAGTATTAAATAGCTGAAGCCTGGTAGGGTTTAATACAAAGCAGGTTATAAAATACACAAACTCCGATGCATTTTATTGAGTTTATTGAGTTTCTTCGGGGGGAGCTGTGCAAAACGATATTATTCAGTGTTGACACTGTTTGAGAGGCCTCGATTGGCCCAACACGGATAAAATTTTATTTGAAACTGAAACGCCTCTGACTGATTGTTAATAGACCTTTCCACATGGGGGGAAATATGCTTTTCTTTCTGGCAGAAGCATGAACAGTTTGGGTGGGACATATAGAAGAAGCATTCCCAAAAACACTGCTTGCAAAGCCAAATCCACAACAACTTGTTTATTAGAGATAATAGGGATAACCAGAAAGGCATGTTGTGAGATAAATATTTGAAATATTGATTTTGATTAATGTTTGTCAGGTATAAGTCCTTGGTGGGGATTCGAGAGCTTCCAGCACCAAATGGAGACAACTGCGTGATCATGCTCAGCAAACTGAGTCCCCTCAGACCAGGATCCTACCATGTTGGAGTGACGAAGGTGAGTCTCTGCTCCAGGATAGTGACACTTTCAAATACAAGAAAAACCAGTGCTAGCAGCTCTGGTGATGCCATAGTGCTGAGGGAGAACAAGAATTAGTTTGATTTATGCTGCATTCTATATTTCTGCCAAATCCATTTCACTTTCATTGTGCTTGAATGTGACACGTATGCATGTGCGTGTAAATGCCAGATATTTCTGAAGGAGGACATCTACCAGTTGTTGGAGTGTAAACGGGAGCGCTCCCGTCACCTTGCAGCTCTCACCCTGCAGCGTTACACCCGCATGTTCTTTGTGAGGAAACGTTATGTGGCCTTCCGCAACAAGATCATCAGGCTGCAGGCGCAGTGCAGAGGCTTCCTCACAAGGTGAGTCATGCCTGTTGTCTGCTTCTAATGTGAAGTAATTTAGTAAAAAAACAAAAACAAAACCCAGATCTGCTGCTTTGACAAGCATTTATATGGACAAGTCGTGTCATATTGTCTTAACTGTATACCGTGAGACAGTCAAATTAAAATATACTTGTTTTTTTTTTATTTATTTACTTTTTTAAAAGTTATTTATTTTAGCTGTTGTTTTTCACTTGTATATGCTCCTTATAGAGCTACTGTATGAATGATGCGGGTTTGCATTTTAGTTTTGTTGTACATGTTACAATGACAATAAAGATCTATTCTATTCTAAAAGAAATTATTATTTCATTTCACAAATTTACATTTTAAATTAATCCAATTCAGAACGAACAAAATAATTAAAACTAGCAAATCTATCTAATTTAAGTTTGACTCTTTGTATGTGTCACAAATTCTCAGGATACAGGATCACCACCCATGTTGAGGTTATTTATTTGGCGGGTTTCAAGTGTGATGTGGGATGTCATAATTTCTTCTGTCCTGTAGGAAACAGTACGAGAACATGCGGGAGAGTCTGGTCCGATTCCGTTCTCTGGTTCACATGTACGTCAACCGCAAGCAATATATCAAGGTACATGTGGTGTGTTTTAAAAGGTTTGTTTTCAATTTTTTGGAGAAGAAGCACCCTATTTTTACATGCCCACTCATGTGTGTAGCATTGAAGGAAAATCTGTAAATACATTAGGAAGCGTTCCACACTGACCTTTGTGATCCATCTGCAGAGGAAGTTTGAAGCCCAGAGGAAGGCTGAGGAGGACAGGAGGAGGAGAGAGATGGTGAGAAGTTTAAAGAGGATTGATACAGTACTAACATTAGACAGATCAACATGAGAGATCACCTGAGATTCTCTCTGAATTCATGATCACTGTACAGACAAATTCAAAGCAGTAATTCTTCCAGGAGCTGAGCAAGAGGGAAGTGGTCAACGTCACTCACCTGGTGATCCCTGCAGAGCTGGGCGCTTTACTGCAGATGGCAGGAGGTAAGTCGCTGTTTGTCCATTGGTCTCTTCTGAGATTTTGGAATAGATTGTTTTCCATATTTTGAATAATTGACCTGTCCATCTTTTTTATGTAAAAGGAATGAGTTATTTCATGTGTCTGAAAAGTGATACATTAAAAACAGCTTATTCTTATTAAAGTCCTAATATCTGATAGTCTCCATACAGCTACAATTATGCTGAGCCAATGAAATCATTGTATTCTTTGTGTACTTGTCCCCTTAGTTATGACAGAGCAATTGGATCCTAATCAAAATAACAAATAGAAATAAAACTACAATATTGATACTATGAAGATAAATAGCAGGACTCCAGGGTTGAGTGTGCGGTGACTAACCAGTTGCTGACACTTCTGTCTCTAGTCCGGAGGGAGCTCCACTCCGACTGTTTGGCTCTGCTTCAAGCTCCTCACATCCAGGAAGAGGCTCAGCTCACTCTGCCTCTGGACATCAACAACTACCCATTCTACCGCTACGTACAGATCTACTTCAGGGTGAGATGTGCATCAGTGTAATGAGAGTACAGCGAGAGAGTCAGCTTCAGGACTGCTGATAAGCTTTCAAGAATAATTCTGTGTACCATTCATTCATTCATTCATTCATTCAGTCATTCATTCAGCTTATCTGTTTCCGGGTCATGAAAATATAAGAAAACAAAAATGTTGAGTGACAAAAAACACAGACCGTGCGACTATTTGGATTATTTTCTTTTTGTGTCTTCACAGAATTTCCATTTCCTGAATTAGCTTTTTTAAATCATTTTATATTAAAAAGTATCCAGTCTTAAATTATTTTAGATGCCGAAATGGAAAGTGCTTCCTAACAACACTGCATTTTTTTTTGCTCCTATAGGAACCAAAGTTTGGGATGCTGATGGCTCCTCTGGAGTCACCCATGACCCGTGTGGAAGAGGATCTCAGAGGGGAGGCCCTGGAGCTCTTCAGCATGGTAAGCTGGCTTCTTTTTGTCAAGTTGAACATTTGAATGCAAGGTCCAAAGACCTTTGCTTTCTATGCCAACCTCAAGTGGCCTTTGGAAGAAACGTCTTTGAGACCTCCATGTTGATTTCTTTGTTCACTCATAGAGGTTTTCTCCTGAATATCACACATCTAATTAGATTTAGCTGTAACTGTGCGTACCTATTTGTTTTCCTCAGATATTACGATTCATGGGGGATCCGCACCTGAATGGGTCACAGGAAAATATGTTTGGGAATTACATCATACAAAGGGGCCTGGCATCTCCGGGGTTACGGGATGAGATCCTATCTCAGGTTGTCAACCAGGTGTGGAGGAACATAAACGCTGAGAACGCTGAGAGAGGTTGGCTGCTGCTGCTGGCATGTGTCTGCAGCTTCACCCCGTCACCGAAGATGGACAAATATCTACTGAAGTAAAAAATAATAATGATCACTTTTGTTTTCACAAAAATTTGCTTTTAAAAATAGTTCCAGAATATCTATTTTAAAAGTATAAAAATTAACATTGTTGAAAAGTCTCTCAATTTTTGTCTAAAAATTAATGCATTTCATGTTCAGGTTCGTATCAGACCACGCCCCAGCTGGTTGCCAGGCGATGCTCCAACATAGACTTATCCAAGCCAATCAGAAAACACAAGCAGGCACAGGCTCCACCCATGAGATCGCAAGGACATATCCGTTGTCACTGCTGGAGTGGACGGCCAATAGGAAGAAGGCTAACATGGTGTTGCATGTGCACTGCTTTGATGGTGAGCTGCATTACATTATATAGTTTAAACATCAGAGTACTGCAATCAAACTGACAAATATTCGACAGAGTCGCAGTTACTGCTTGTAATTCTGCTCCGTTTATTCTTAAGTGGTAAATATATCTTAATATTTTTCAAATGAACATCATTAAGTATTGTAAGTGTTACGGATTAATAAAGTAGTTGTTCTCACATACAGTTTCAATGGCCGTACATCTCAAAGTGTGGGAAACTGCATGGATTCTTCATGATTTATTTCCAGTCAGGATCAGATGATGGATTTCAAGCTGTCTCAATTTTTGCGTACTGCTATTATTTTGCATTAATGAGTCTGGTGTGATTTCCAAACTACAGTGAAAAGCTGGAGACGCTGTTTAGTTTCCATAGTCATTCATTTCCTTCTATAGGACGGTCGTTCCTGTGCCCGGTGCATTCCTGGACCAGTGGAGAGGATTTAGCAGGAGATATTCTGCACCACAGGTATGTATGTTCATTTAAGGCTTTTTCAGCTTTTTTTATGTGTGATGGTGCCCCACATTTTTCTGTATCAGTAGAAATTAATCGCTTGGAACATTCGTCCTACTCAAACCTAAATGTCTGTTGTTTTTCTAAAGCTAATGCTAAATAAAAATTCCTATTCTTATGAGATTTCATTGCGAAACAGCCAAACATATGGCACCACAGTACAAACTGCTTTCAGTGCAGCAGTAACATGCAGGTATTTGAACTGTGTGGTCTTGCAGGGGAGTGTCTGACTGGTGGAGAGGGAGTTCAATTCTAATGAAGGAGCGTGGCCAGTGGGTGGAGTTAGCAGGTCATGACTACGTGATGGACCTGATTGCTGACCTGGAGCTTCCAAATGACTTCCCCAAGCAGAAGAGCTACTTCGTCATCAGCACTGATGACCCAGCTCGAGTCAGAGCTAATGCCAGTCTGTCAGTACACAAAATACATACAAACACATCTGTGTACAAAGAAACAGAATCAGAAGTTTAAATAATGAATCTCTCCCCACCTTTTGCCTCTCCTCCCAGTGCTCTGGTTGGCAGTGGCTTTGACTCAGATGAAGAACTCGTTCCATCCTTTCCATTGAGCAGCACCAGCAGCAGACCAGCCTATAGTCTGCCTGACTCTGATGGCTACTACAGCCATGGTACACACACCCAAATCTGTACAAAACTTTATTGCTGTGGATGCACAGTTTTGTTCTAAAAGGAAGAAGAAAATGAATTGTGTTTTGGTACTGTCGTCAAAAGTCCCGATTGTAGAGTGAAAACTTTGCTTAAAGCTTCTCTCCTTCTTTACTCTGTCCAGGAGAGTCAGATGTGTTCAGTGATGGCCAGACTCAGCGAGGAATGGATCGCTACTTGGACAGTCTGTTTGACCCTGTGCTGTCAGACACCAGCATAGTGAGTTTTCACACACAGGAACAGCTTTGATGCCACCAAAGTTAAGCTAAAATCAAAGCTTTACTCCTTCAGTGACCTTATTAGTCAGAAATGTCAGGAGGCTGATGCAGAATTCATGAGGCTTCATTGGCATTGTCCCTGCAATGTAAACATTGCACGCTGGGAAGTGTGCCAATAGGCTAATGCTGTTTATTTAGAAAGACTTAAGTGGACTCTAAGCAGTACAGTCATACAACTCAACAACTTTCAAGAGGTCTCATACCCCCCCCCCCCCCCCCCCCCCCCCCCCCCCCCGCACCCCCTGCCATGTGAGGGTGAATGGATGTGGGGTGTTGATGGATGGATGGAACATGTGAGCCGGTGCCTCTGTTTGTGTATGAATGGAGCAGACAGGAGGGCTGATTAGGTTACTGAGCGACTTACCGTATTTGACGATAACAACAGGCAGCTCTGTGAGGAGAAGTGCCCTATCAACATATTTCCAATCCTGTTATAGGACAAGTAAACAAGAGGAAAGTAAATGTATGTCTAGGCATAAAAATTGTGCTTGAGACTCTTTTTGTGAAGTCATTTTTCCAGCATTTTTGGTTGTCAGCATTGTTGCCAGTCTGAAAATGATATCAGACCATTTCCATGATTTGGAGATATAACATTTTTCCTTTTTTTTTTTTGCTGTCACAGTGGGGTTTGTTATATTACAGACATTTCTTTCAGAACTTCTCTTCCAAAGTGTACGGTACTTACCCGGGGAGGTATTGAATTCCTACAGTCCAGCTGACTCCTAGACAGAGAGCCTAAATCAACCTATTTTAAATGCTCTCTCTCGCTTCCCTCAGTCTCTCTCTCTAATGTTCAATCTTATAGTTGTACGCTTCATGTCTCTAAAACTCCACTTTGTCACTATATGCATTCAACATTTTTCCTCTGTTGAATCTCTGTTACCTGCCTGTCTTTCTTGAGCAGGACATGGAAAAGACTGGAAGTTTGTCAGCACGGATGAAGGGTGGAGGAGGAATAGGCATCACAGGAGAAGAGAGAGGAGACGGGGAGAGAAATGCGGCCCCGAGCCGGCCATATCCACCAGGAATACACCCTGGAGGTAAAACGTGTTTTCTGTTTGTCATGTCTGGGTTTAATGCAAATTATGCATAATTCATTTAGGCATCTGGCTAATTGTCCTCTGTCTCTACTGAAATACTGAAAACTCTGGTCTAGTTTCACATACAACAGGGTTAAATAAAATACAATGAGAGGTGGAGCAGCTCAGTGACACTTAACAGGACTGAAGTGTGAAGGTTCATGTGTACAGTTCACCAACCTTGATGTGCCGTTTAGAGGCTGTAATGAGCAGCCTGGCCTCATAGATAATTCATAAACAACCATTCACTGTAACCACAGATGATTCATTTACTCCCTGTCTATATTCTCACTCACGCTGCTCTTTCTCGCCACCAAACATACTCCAGCTTTTCCCTTCATTTTCTCCCTACCATTCTGTTGTGTGTCTCTTTTATCCTAGTGGCAGAAAAACGTCACGTCACAGATTTGTAACCCGCAAAGCATTTTTCATATTTACTACGTTGCCACTGCTACTTTTTGCTTTCTTTTGCCACTTCCTGTCACCACTATGATTTTTTTTCTTCTAAATGTTCTAATGTCAAAAATGTGGAATAAAGAGAGCATTTCATAAATTTTTATAGATATTAACCTCAAGAATACACACAAGGGAAACAATACATTTATAAACCTTTTTGGCAAGGAACCTCCAGAGGGCACCTTGGATGCCAGATAATTATGATTAAACTTTTACAAACACACTTTCACTCCTTGAGTCCATGGTGAAACATTCTCCACTGTCAGTGTGTTAGGCATTTATAGAATTACACTTTATGTCCCTCTGGTGTAAAATTGCAGAGTGCTTTTTGGCAGGTGTGCAATATCCTGGATGACATTTAAAACAGAGACAGAGCCTTTGAAACGACAGTTCCTAACTCTGTCCCTGTTCGCTGCTTGTTGCTCTTCAAGCTGTGCCAGTGCTTCCAGTAGCAGGAGGAATGATGCCCCCTGTCCCCGCCATGCCAATCCCCTCCCACCACCATCACCATGAACAACACCAGCAACAACAGCAGCAGCAACAGTACCACCAATACAACCGTCCCCAACACCCCTACCACCAGCAGACTTCTCCCTCCACCAACCCTGCCACGCCTGTAGGTCCAACACCGTCACCCTCTCGTGCACCCGCTGTTTCCCCTGCTGCTGCTAGAGATGCTGATGTAGCGTCCCATGTCACTGGCGTACCCGCTCTACAAGGGTTGCCTTCGCTCCCGGCCACACCTGTCGTCCCTGGCCTGCTTGGAATGACAGGTGTACTAGGTACAATGAAGTGTGCGTCAGGTTATCCAGCATGTTTGGCCTGAGGCGTGTGAGCGTGGTGATGTTAATTTAAATTAAATGCCAAATCAGTAATCAAAACCCTGAATATCTGCATCCTATCTGCTGTGTGCTGTGTATGACAGCGAAGAGTCACCACATCACGTGCAGGGGATTTTGCGTCAGATTTTGCTTCAACAAAATCGTCCTTATCATGTGTTGTCTTTATTTATATCTCTCCAGGATCAGAGCAGGCAGTGCTGACGCAACAACAGCAGGCCATTATCAACCAGCAAGCTATTATTTTGGTTTGTCTTACATATATATCCTCTACAACTCTGATGTTAAGGCTGTTGTTGATGTGGAATTTAAATACTGAGCAGCACTTTCCCTTGGCTGTCACATGTTAAAACCCAAATGAGAAGTTAGACTTTAGTTATTGTTCGAGCTTGTTAGCTCAGATTATACAAAACTCCAAAGCAACATGTTATATCTTGTCTATTTAATTGACACAAAAAACAGATTAACTAATAATGTTTAAATTTTTTGGGTGCTGAATTGTTTTTGTTCTCTTAGGACCATTTATTAAAGTAAAACCACACATCCAACAAATTCATTTTCATCCTCACGTACATTCTTTATTCTGCACATTCAAGAGTGTATACTAACATGATGCAATAGCATTGGTGGGGTTACATAGATATATAATTATGTTTGCATATTGTATGTCGCAGGCCCAGCAGATGACCATGCAGGCCATTGCCATCCAGCAGCAGATGTTGTCCTCTTTCCCCCCTGTTGCCCCTGCCCCCCAATCACCACCTTCACAGCATCACACACACATGCAGCAATGCTCCCACGCACCCAGTCCTGTGAGTAAATACGCACAGAGGATGTTCCCGAATTAGCAAATTATATATTGTCTGCATGAATACACACATTTAGATACACCTGCCAGTATGTATAGAAATCATAAATACATACCGTGCTCTCTCACTTTGTGTTTTTCTGTAGACCAAAGAGAGTGAACAGTCACCATACAAGTCTGGCCCTGCTGCTGTCCAGCGGAAAATGAGTATGTTTCACGCTTCACTTAATACTGGGGGTTTAGCTGTGCGTTGTGATTACGGTGGCGACAGGACAGAGAAACTCCAGGATGCCCTCTGGTTTGTTTTAGCTGTTTTGATTGAGTCTAAACTTTATCAAATGCTCCAAAAAAAAAAAAGAAAAAAACTGCCACAGTATGATGTAATGATCTGAGGTTGGAAAGAGCACTGCTTCCAAATAGAAAAAATGAGAACCACAACATCCTTACATTGAATGCAACAGGCAGCCTTAGTTGCAGCTTCCTTTCTCTTTCTTTCTTTCCTTGCCTTTTTCCTTGTACTTTGCTTGTCTAATTATTAAAAGTAAAGAAAAGTAAAACTGAGTATAATTTCAAAGTGTTTTTTTGCTGACATTGTGATGAATGATTTTTGTATTAACCTTGTTCAAGCTCAATTCACTCGACTTCTTGGTGGCATGTGATTCAATGAAGCACTAGAGAATTTGTGTGTCTCTGTTGTTGAATGTAATTGTTTCACACTGGTGCTGATACAAAGTTATATTCCAGGTCCAACACGTGGCCCCCTGTCTGAGGATGTGGTCCGTTCCAGTGTGAGTAACACTGAGCGCATGGAGCCCAGTCACGACATCAAAGACATCATCAAACAGCACCAGCCTGCCAGTACAACATCTTCTACTGGACCTGCCACACAAAGGTAACACACAGACACACACAGTACACATACATGGTTTCTGAGCTGGTAGACCCGAGACACTGATACTGTCACATTGCTGGGTTATTATGTCTGTTACTCTGATGTGTGTGTAGAAAAGGTGATGGAAAGATGTTTACAAAGAAGTCAGATCCTCATGATGAAGCTATGGAGATCCTTAAAGACCAGATGGCAAACCCACCACAACCGGTATCCTGGCTTTCCTCCTACAGTACTATACACATAAACACTTACACAAATGTGCACACAAACTAAAACAGTATCTTACTTTATTCAAAGTCTCAGTCTCAGAGGAAGCTTCAATCCTCCCTTAAAGAAGAGGGAGGTGCTAAGGCCACCAAGATGCACAAGTCTCGTCCTGTGGGCCCAGCAAGTAGCAATTTAAGCTCGGCCCCACCTCCAGGTCAATGTTTTCACATACTGAAAAGTCTCCAGTTAAAGTAGCACATATATCAGTAGAACAAGAAGATTCCCGCAAAATCTGAAAATCTGTGTATGTTGTTCCAGTCTCTAGAGAGCTACCAGTAGAAGAGGAGATCATTCAAACTCAACTCCACAGCAGGACCAGTGATGAATATTACACATATTCCAATGTTCCCTGGAAGCTTTACATGAGAAAAGAGGTTTATTTCATGACTAAACACACAAACACACAATGAAATGCTTATTGATCTGCTTCTAATTTACATTTAACCATGTTACTAAATGCTTTAATGTTGACATACGGTATTAGATAGATAATTCCCTGAAATAAATACTCCTATTGTTGATGTTTTTGTTTACAGGTTTTCTATCCTAGAGAGACCTTCAACAATCCACTTATTCTCGACCTGATCTTCAAACAGGTTGATTTAAGCATTGAGTCTTTATTTGTTTATTTACTAATTTCTTTTTTAGCAAGTAATTTTTTTTTCATTTGTCTTTTTAAGTCACATGTAAGACTTAGTTTTTCATTGTAGCAAAGGCCTCAGGACCTCTTGTCTACTTTAACATAACTAGACAAGTATTTAAGAGGAGAGTTAGTTATGTACAAATGTTTTATAATTCTGAATTATCCTATTCAGGTTGTACATGACACCTTTTCTGAGGCTTGCATCCGTATCACTCAGGAGGAGAGACAGAACATGAAAGCTCTGTTTGGTATGAGAAAACCAACATCCCTACACTCCTCTTTGAAAATCTTCAACCCCCTTTGCAACACAAGGAATCAGCTCATTAGGGTGTCACTTCACACTTAGATCATTTAAACTCTTCCTTTGTTTCATCAACAGTGGAGAACAAGGTGGATCAGGTTTCAGGAACATGTGATGAGAATGTAAAGAAGAAAGTGGTCTCCATGGCCAGAGACTTATGGGAAATCTACTTCTCCCGCCTATTTCCAGCCTCTGTGAGCTCGTCTCTCTTTGCTTTTGTAACTCAGCTTCCCTCTTTAGACATGGATAGGCAACTTATACTATGTTCCTGTTCTTGGCGTCATGTTTGCTGTGTGTGTGTATGTTGCAGGGCAGTGTTGGCACAGGGGTGCAGGTGTTGTCTGTGTCTCACAAAGGCATCAAGCTGCTGAAGATGGTGAGGAGCAGCTCTACTGCTTCAGACTACTTCAGAGTACTGAGGCCTTACAGGTGAACCCCGTGAACAAAACAAGACAAAAAACTTAAAACGCAGCATTCTGGAGGCTTCATATCTTCATATAATTGGAACATCCGGAGTGGTAAAATGCACACACATAATCAGTCAGGAGAGCTTAAATGGGACGTGACCTCAGACCCCTCTGCCTTTCTGTGTGACATTGACTTCCTGGCTTTGCGTATCACTTCCTGTGCAGCTACTCGGACATCCTGTTTGTGTCCATTCCATCTAAGAACATGCTGGAGTTCAACCTGACCAATGAGAAGCTGATCCTGTTCTCTGCCAAGGCCCCACAGGTCAAACACATGATTGACTACTTCCTCACAGAGCTCAAGAAGGTGTGTGCGCGTGTGTGTGTGTGTGTGTGTGTGTGTATGAGTAAGAGAGACAGTTATTTTGGTTTATTGAGGAGGATATTTGAGCAGAAAACAAGAAAAGTTCAAAAGAACACTAAGCTAAAGATAGAAAACAAAATAAGATAGAAAAAATAACAGTATGGCAAAAAACACCAAAAAATAGGAAAACAATAAGATCTTAGATCCCTCGTTGCATGAAATCTTCATTTATGAATCGCTGCAGAAACTTTTGCAACATCCAGAGTTTGCATCAGCTGAATGTAGTGCAGTAATTTTTCCTAATTGGGATTCACTCATGGAAAGCCCTTTTAATGGAGCATCCAGGTCATTTAACATTATGATTCCATAAAGCTCATGAGAATCATATGAGGCTTCAACACTGAAGCAGCAAAGTCCAAAAGCAAATGATTTTGGTATAATTTCACTTTGACTTCACAAAGAATCTCTCAGAATCTCTCTGTCAAACTACTGTAGGTTTCTCAGATAAACGCGTGATTGTTTATTATTTATTATTTTACCGTCACTATGAGCATGTTATGTTTGCTTCAGGACTCAGAGTATGTGGTGGCAGTGAGGAACTACATCACTGAGGACAGGACTCTGCTCAGCTTTCACAAAGGAGACATCATCAGACTGCAGCTCATGGATGGGCTGGAGGCCGGTGAGACACAAAGACACACCACTCTAACATGAACCTGCGCGGTGGCACCTTGGCAGACTTGCTCATTGCTTCTCTGAGCCATGTACTGTATGTCTTTCCATGTGTAAATGGTTTTGTGTGTGTGTATTCAGGCAAGCACTACGGCTGTATTGTGAGGAAGAAGGTCATGCTTCTGGAGGAGCTAAAGAGAGACACTGCTGAGTTTGGTGGGTTTAACAGGGCTGTTTCTCTACTTGGTGTGTCTGAGTGTGTGAACTTGATTTGTTTTCCTTTCAGAGCCTTTGTGTGTCAGCTCTTAAAAAGATTTATTTTACATTAATACTTCAACTGTGGTTTGATTTGCAGCTTTTTTGAGTTTTGTATCGTTGGCTGGACAAAACAAAGCATTTGACCATAACCTCTGACTTTTTACGCATGACGAATGTGACCATTTTTGTTTTGCATGTATCATTTGACACATTACCACAAATATCTTGGGTGTGTTCATCTTTGTCTGTGTAGGCTGGCGGTTTGGAGCCATATACGGAAAGTCTGGAGTGTTTCCCAGTGAATACGTCCGTCCTGTGGCTGCTCCAGACTTCTTGATTCTCCCTGCTGAGCGTTTGGAGCCCCGAGACAGACAGGGACGAGTTGCTGCCTCTGCTGCTGTTGCCGTAGCGATGGGCTCAGCAGTAGCTGCCCATGAACTTGACCTTTCCACAGAGGTGCACCACCCTGATGATGTTTCTGCACATTATTGCAGCAAATTCCCACATATAGTACAAGAATTATGATCACTACAGATAAACCAAACCTAAAACATTTGAATGAGTCTGAATAACAAACTCTAAGCCAGAACAAGTTGAGCAGCAATAATACATCTATATTATGGTATCATCTGGTGTTTGTACAGTATGCATTGGAATGTTTTGGTTTGCAGAAATGGAAATATCTTGTAATATCTTGAAATATCTTGATAATTATAGCTTAACAATTGCTTTAAGTGGCACTGTTGCTGTGCTTTTTATTTTGTGGGTTTATGTGCGTGCATCAGGTGGTAAATGAAATGTATGGGGACAGTCTGGGCATCGAACTGGACGATCTGCCTCTACATGGGGGCCAGTACCACATGACTGAGTTTGCCAAGAAGTACTTCAGAGAGGCTCAGAGGAACAAGAGGTCAGACATGCACATGCACACAAACTGCCAGAATGATGAGAAATGTTGGGTCTGATTTTGAAAGTCCAAGGGAAAAAGACACATTGAGATATATACTGTATTTTTTTCACAGTGACCAGAAAGCCAAAAAAGTGAAGGAGGGCAGGGCCCCCTTTGACATGGTCAAATTCTCAAAGGTAAAACACCTGTATTCACCTTTAAGCACAATCCTGAAACTACTTCTGTGTGCTTTTATGTTTTTAGACGCTTGTCTCAGTTTTCATCTGTATTTTTTACTGGGCTTTTTCAAATTTGTCTCTCCAGTCTCCAATCCAGGAGTCTCTGATTGACTTCTCAGACAGCGGGATGAACAGAGTTTCCGCTGACATCTTCTTAGGTATAGATAAATCTCTTTTTATGTTATAACTGAATTCACTTGTGTAAATGGTATTCCTTTTTCATGAACAATTTTGGTTCAGCCATAATGAAGTTCATGGGAGACTTCCCACTGAAAGGCCAGACTGAACAGGACCTGGTCACCACCATACTGAAGGTATATTCCCATGCACACACACACACACACACAGGGAAAAGATACTGATTTAAACATGATGCATTTATTAATACAATATAGTATCACTATGTGGGTTTCTTTTGAACACATAGATGTTGGTTTGTACATGTACATGTTTATACTTTTATGTCACATAATGCCTGTGATCATAAACTGATCTACTAGTTAAGTGGTGACCATGGCCTGATAAAGGATGAAGCCTACTGCCAGGTGATGAAGCAAGTCACTGCCAACACCAGCTCCAAATCGTAAGACTCTTCTACGTGTTACATCTAGAGCAGACTGATTCTGAAGACGTAATCGAGACAAGCTGCTCCTGGAGAGGCTGTAAAGTGTTGTTATGCATGTGTATTTTGTGTAGTGATAGTTGTCAAAGAGGATGGAGGCTGCTGTACATCCTGACAGCTTTTCACCGCTGCTCTGATGTCATGAAGCCATTTCTTTTGAAGTTTCTGCAGGATGCGTGCGCCAGCCCTGGGGTGCAGTACCAAGGTAGGCAAACCTCCATTCATCAACAAGCTGACACGCCAGTGATTTAAAGTGCTGACTGGCTGTTGTTCTGACTTTGCAGGTATTGCCAAGGCATGTGAGCAGAATCTGAGGAGGACTTTCCAATATGGTGGACGCGTACAGTATCCCAACAGCATGGAGCTCAAAGCTATGCTGGTTGGTGTCTTATTCCATGCAGTGCTCTTCTCATGTTCTCATGTTGGATTGATCATTTGTTTAAAGTGTTAAAATAAACCAAACAGGAAACCACAATCTTAAATAGCTGTTGATTCCGATGCTTCTATAACTGATATATGATAGATTAACATGTTAAATGTTGAAATGTGTGAAAAAAAAATCCCATTGTTGTTGTCAACATATTGATCAAAATTATGTAATATTGCAAAACTTGTTTCATACTAATTTATTTAGTGTTTACAATAAGCTAGGTTTGTAAATCTCATGTAATACTAATACTCTTCTACTGAAAACATCTGTCATGTTTGAATGTAACTTTGTTCAGCAGCTGCTCTCCAGCTGCACAGATGACAACATTTCAATCGGTTTGGCTGTTTGTGTGCAGGCTGGCCGGAGCTCCAAGAGGCAGCTGTTCCTGCTGCCAGGTGGCATTGAGAGGCACTTGAAAATCAAGACTTGCTCTGTGAGTGGCACACACACAATGAACAGATATTGTGTTGATTCAGAAGAGAAGCATTACATTATCGCATTGTAAACTTAGATAAAACAGAATTTGGCTGCAAGGGGACTGATTGTAACACTCAAACATAACAACCACACCTCATTTTGGATTGATTTTTTTCCACGTCAGGTAGCTTTGGACGTCATTGAGGAGCTTTGCAGTGAGATGGGGCTGCACAGGGTGGAGGCACTTGATGAATACGCCATCTTTCTGGTCACACACAGAGGTAACTTTGCAAGAAGTGATCAAGGCATTACAGAATTCATAGTAATATATGGATTACTATTTATTTCTGTTTAGGTCAGAACGTGCGTCCTCTAAACAAGCGCGAGTACATCCTGGACATTGCAACAGAGGCAGAGCCGGTGGACGCCAACTACAGTCTGTGGTTCAGAAGAGTCATATGGAGTCTGGCCCTCAAGCTAGACAATGAGCTCTATGTCACCATGCACTATAACCAGGTATAGAGCTATAATATGAAATGAAGCACAGCGGTTAACCCACATCACTGTCAGTGTCACAGTTTTAGAGCCATTCCCACACGCAGCATACAGGCAGATATTACCTCTATAATTCACTATTGCAATATGCCATTCCACTTTCCCCTCCCATGTTTCAACTGGAAAATGATGCCTTTGTTGAAATATGTAATTGAACATGCCTGTGTGGTTTGTAGTCGAATGTTGCAGACTATAACAGTCATTACAAGACAGACAAAACAATGTTGACGGTGTCTCTCTCCAAGGTGTTGCCAGACTACCTGAAGGCCTTGCTGAGTGTTGTTCCTCAGGGTAAGGCCAGTGAACAGCATCTGCAGCAGATCGCCAGACTGGCTGCCCTCCAGCACCGTGCCAAGGACAGCATCTACCTGCCCACCCTGTAAATATACAAGTAGCCTACTCAGCTCATTCAGCACATTAATTCGTTTGCATGATTGCAAAAACATTCTTTCTCTCTGTTCTTTCTAGCAGTGTGAGTGTGAAATAGCTGGACGTAATATACATAGGTGCACAAATCAGCACTCTGCTAACACAGAAAGCACCGGCTAACACAAATGTGCATACCATTGATTGGCTGCCTCTCACATATCCCTGGATTGCTCTTTGTGCATTTGTGCGTGTGTTTTAACAGTCGTGAGGTGCAGGAGTGTGTCCCCCCGCAGTTTTACAGCAAACAAGGTTCACAGCATTGGCTGAACATGACAACTCAACACATGCAGCAGGTTCAGCCCTTAAACCCACACCAGGCACGTGCACAGTTCCTTGGTATGTCTACTACCCATATTTGTACACACTTCTCTGAAACCAGTAATATTAGAATATTACTATTACTAATAATATTACTAAGCCTAACTCATAATTTAATATATAAGTGTGACAGCCGCCATAGATGCTTCTAGTATTAATCAGTTTTGCATAATTAACAGAGTGGCCAATTATATATTCTTTCTTATATGTTGTGGAATTAACATATTTGCATAAAAACAGTTCAAAAAACACAACCTTCAATGTCAAATATTTGTTTGTGTGGTAGATAGAAATGCTATACAGAAGACCTACTTCATATGCTTTATTTGGAAGTTATTAAACTATTTAACTGAAATCACAATTGATGCCTTTTGGGTTGTTTTTGCCAAGGTCTGGTCAGTGCCTTCCCCATGTTCGGCTCTTCGTTCTTCTACATCCAGAGTTCAAGCTCTGCATCCATCCATGCTCCATGCATTCTGGCGGTTAATCTGAACGGACTGCACTTTCTTAATAAGGATACTCATGTATGTTACAGATTCACAATCACATGTGCAGATTATCCTCTCAAGGAAAAATCCAATCTGTGGAAGGTTGCCTGATTTATATTCCAGGAGCAGCTGTCAAAATGTGGTAGTGAGCTATTTAAGTAATTGAATTTGACGCAGCCCAGGGGCTTATTTGACTTTAGGTTCATTGATACAGGCTAAAAACCAAGGACAGCAACAATTTAATTATTTCACAACCTGGTATTTAGCGCCCTCTACTGGTTTTGCCCTTTCATGTGTCTGATTTCACTTGAACCCACAAACCACACATAGCAGGAATTATAACCCGGACGTGTTTTGACTCTGAAAAGCTGTCAGGACAGTATGTGCAGTTTTGCAATGTCTATTTGTTTACACACTTATAAACATATTTTGTGTTTTGTGTGTGATCAGGAGGCCATGGTTCGTTTCCCTCTGAAGGAGGTCCAGTCAACTCGCACCCAGAGACCAACCTCAGGCTCTAGTTACCCGTATGTGGAGATCATGATAGGTGATCTGCTCAACCAGCGTATCACCCAGCTACAGCTAGAGCAGGTATGTGAGAGGATAAGACTCAATGGAATGAAATTGAAGAATTATAGGTTTATCCAAGAGAATTAGTTAGAAACTTGGTAAAAATATTTATGTCTTATCTGAACTGGCATTGTGTTTCTATATTTTTGTGTATGTCTGTTTTCCAGGGCCTGGAGCTATGCCGAGTCATAGCCATGCACATGGAGAACATGTTGTCAGTCAGAGAAAAGAGACTCACTCTACCACCCAGTGAAATCACACTGCTATAGCACGAACACACACACACGTATTGCATTATATGCCTCATTAAAGCACTCTATCTACCTCTGTTGTAAATATAGAATATTTAGAAATTTAGAGATAATATTTCTATATGTGATGATGTCATTTTTGTTGTCATTTTTATTTTTAAGAATCTGCCGATTAATTTTCTCACCTAATTTCATTTATATTAATTACATATTGTTAGCTTGTATAGTCCAACAAGCGGTCCAAGACAAAGATACATTACGATTGCTGCCTGAAAGGAGAAAGAACACCAGCAAATATATCAATTTAAGAAGCTGGAATGAATCACTTAAATCATATCAAATATTTGAGTTGCCGCTGATTAATTTGTTTGAGTGATATGCTCTAGATATTTATAGCTCACTCATCTTTCTGTACAGTGACCTGTTTTCAGACAGACAATTAGCAAAATTAATGTTTCTGTATATTATGCAGTTTAAGACGTTGAAAGAGAGATAAAATCATCATTCAAATTTTTCGACAGTTTTAGCCAAAGCTCCTAGAACTCTAATCTGCCATGGCTGCTTCAAAGGGCTGAGATTACAATGGGCAAGGCCCCTGTAATTAACTTGAATTTCCCCACTTCAGAGGAATAGTATGATTTCATTACCCTTGATCCTTTGGCAACTCTGAATTGAAATAGTTGTGGTCTTATACTAAACAAGATTAAAATCCCTGCATTGGTTCTAGTTTGCTCTGCACAAAAAAAAAAGGGGGAAACTTTAGCATCAGTGGATGCCTGTGATTTGGCAACACAACATTTATTAGGTTTGTACAACATTGTGGAAAATTCTTTATGAACCTACGACAATTTAGAATTTTTTTTAATTACCTTAATTTAATTATGCAGACACCCTTATTGGCCCCTTCACATGAAGACTTTGCACTAAGAAAAAATATTTACAATATTGGGTATGTTTTACAATGTATATATATACATTTTGTCAATAGTTGATGTACATAACTAATGAAGATATTAAAATGTACTTTAAAGTTTGTAACATAAAGTACGCTGGAGAATTTGATTTATTAAAAAACCCCACATATATAAACATTTACACTTTGAGTGATAAATAATATCCGAAAGTGACGCATGTCCCAGCCAAAGTTTAGCATCATCACAAAAACTCTAAGAGAAAATAGAATCGTAAATACTAAGAAATAGTCAGCACTTTACAGTGAATTAGTGAATTAGCTTTGCATTTATTAACTGTGACGCTTTCATTTGGCGAGACAGACGTCCCGTTTGTCGCCTCTCATCGACGTCTATATTGGACGTCCGTAGCCGGCGTATCCCGTGCCCCAAACCGAGCACCTCCTTCCGGAGCGCCGGGCCGCGGGGGCGTTTCTGTGTGAATTACTCGCAGATTTCTTCGCCCTGATTGGTCGACAGTAACGGGGGACGGAGGGGAGGGGTCCCTGCTCAAACCCACCGCGACCTAAACGGCTCCTGGAGGCAGAGGAGGGAGGAGAGCAGCAGCCGCCCAGCTCTCAGCCTGCATGGGCTAGTCCGTTAGCTAGCCTAGCATCGTCCTCTTCTGCCGCCGAGAGCCCCGGGCTGTTATCCCCGTCTTTTCCTCTCCGTTCCCCCCCTCCCCCCTACCCCTCCCTCCCTCCCGCCCCGCCGGGTCCTGCCTAACCCCCCCGGCCGGCTTCCAATATGATGAAGTTTCGGTTCCGTCGGCAGGGCACCGACCCGCAGAGAGAGAAGATAAAACAGGAGCTCTTCGCCTTCAACAAGGTAAAGTAACTGGACAAGAGGAGAGGAAGGTGGTGGGAGGGGGGGGTCCTCTCTCCCCCCTCCGCTGCTCCCCCTCTGAGCTAAAAACGAAACCGTTTTCTCTGTGAAAACCGGAGCGGATGGGGAGTTTAGCACCGTGCAGCTCATTTCCAGCTACAGACACAAACTAGCTGTTCATCAGTCTCAGTGCTGCACCGGGACTGTGTGTGTGTGTGTGTGTGTGTGTGTGTGTGTGTGCGCGCGCGCGCATGCACGAAGCTCAGATGTTAATTGGCGTGGTAACTGGCCTTCAACCAAACGAGGCCCGAGTTCAAAGTGAATGAGGGAAACTTCTCTCTGCAAAGCTGGCGTTACTGTAATTAATCACCAGCAGCTGATTATGCCAGTCCATGGATCATCAGGCTCCAGATTAACGAGATCAGTTTAAATAGTGTTGCAGCAGTCTGATGCTTCATGTGTTTGGTTTGGCTGACCCCTTCTTCAGATATTGAGCAAGACTGCTGTCGGTGGCGTGACAGTTTTAACTCTTCTGGGACTTTTACAGAGGCTGCCTCAACACTTGAGCATCAGCAGGCACAGGTAGTCTGCCTTCTGCCCTGCTGTGGCGCCCAGGCCTCTTTTTGTTTCAGTTTTTGAGGCTCTGAGGGTGAAACCACTAGCTTCAGATTCCTTACAACTAAACTCTGGCATCACATTCTCATGGACATAAACCAGTGCATATACAGTAGATGTCAGCTTTCTGAAACTTGGAATTAACATGAATATTGACGTTCACCCTGGAAAGTGCGGACAATAAGAGTTCCTGGCCTGAATAACTTTCTGATTCACTTTTAAGGAAGCTGTATGTTCTCTAGAGATGGAATTTAGTTCAATTTTATTTTGCATACTGATCTTTTCCTATACATTTTAGGATTCTTGATCAGTTTTCTGTGTAGGCCTTCACAGTTTTTGAGCATTGGTGCAACTGGGGCCTGAAAAGCTGTACCACCATTGTCTAAAGGGGATGAAATGAGGGATTAACCCTTGGTAACAGATATGCTGTTCATTTGTGAAGTAATGACAAACATGTGGCATTGCTTGAATTTAAAACCATGTTGCACAGAAAGCTGTTTCATCACATTGCAGGAACTTTCATCCTTCCTTGATAGGGCCATCTCATGAATATGTCAGATATTTCAACAACTGCATTTGCCATCTTTCATTGTGAAAATTAAGTCTCTATGGACCAAGAAGTCTTAAAGGTTCTCACTCATTCAGGTCTGAGAAAGTTGAATTTGGGGTAACTAGATTTAGTCATAGATTCTTGAGGATGTTTCACCTCATCCATGAGGCTCTTTCAGCCTTTTGACCATTCTGACCTCTGCAGCTTTGACACAATGCACAGCTGATATACATGAAACAATAAGCTTTAACTATCCCGATTCCACTGGTTAAATTTGGAACTTGTTTGTTAACTAAAACCACTTTTTGATTTCCACACCTCACTTTGATACTGTTGCTGAACTATTGCAAGCCTAAAAATAGGTTACAGCATGATTTTGGGAATGTATTGGTAAGTGCGCATGTCAAATATGAGCTACAGCAATCTTTTCAGAGATCTGAATCTCAGCCAAACACAACACCACAACGTGCACCATGTTAAGTTGTGCCCTGTGATGGCCTTGAGGCCACTGTCTGCACACTATGTCACTCAAAAAGTAGAGCAGAGTGTTCCAGAGAGCAGTGCTGTTCAACCTTTTTGATGTTGAAAGTCGTAGGTCATCACAGACAGTGGGTGAAAAATATACGCAGGTGCATGATTGAGTTCCCGGTATGACTACAAGAATTCTGAATTATAAATTAAGACTTGTAATAGACTGTTGTTTTTGTGGTGCGGTGGTTCACGGCTGGAATCTTTATAAACTTATAAAAAGTACATCCTTTTAACTCAGCACACAAACTAATTGAACATACAATGCCTTTGAAATACTGTGGTTAATATTAGTCGTAGTTTTCTCAGCTTGCTGTGACTCAGCTCAGGGTCTCCCAATACCCTTGATCACTTATGAGATGTTTCTACACCAGGATTGAAATCATTTGTGTCTGAAAAGTCACAAAAATTGACATCTTCAGCTTGTGTATATTTTAAAATGACAATCAGAAAGGTAACAGAAATGGCTACCTGGAGGCTTTTGACAGTATGTGTGTGGGGGTGGACATTTTTCATCACATCCCCACCTTAACAGAGTGCATTTAGGTTTGAAGAATGGTGCATAATGTGTAAAAGTCCATTAACAGTTTATTGCTCTCTGACAACACACACAAATTTCAAGGTTTGGCACAAGCTGCACTATCGCAGAGGTGGTCTTTAAATGAAAGTGTTTCTTTGATGTGACTGTGTTTGCCTTAGTATGGACTTGTGTAATAAGGTCGGTTCTTTAGAAAGACGAAGTTGAGGTTAATGTTTTACTTCACGGCAGAGTGGCCAAGTACATTTCAGATTTGCCGGTCACCAAATCTGCTCAGTGTTTCTTTACCTTTGCCACAAAATGTTTGTCCCCTTGATCTCTTTAAGAAAGCTTTAGGTTTCTATGTATGACTTCTCTATATTGTTTCAGTTTTGCTTTTTTTTTGTTTTTTTTTTGTTTTTTTTCCACTGTAGAGCTAAATGCTTTGCCAGCTGTCTTGTCAGATGGGCAGAAATAAAAAGTTGCACATTTATTTTCATCTTATTTAACAAGGTCTACGGGGCACTAGAATAAAGCATTGCTGTTGTCATTAGTCTTTTTTAAGAAATTTACTCGAGCTTTATGAAGGGTGGCCTCCCTTTTGGCCGCCTCACTGATTACACACAGCCTGACAGGTTGAGACAAAGAGGGGTGGATCAAGGGAAATGTCAGAAAAATGAACTTTTTTTTTTTTTCTTTCCAGGTGTCATCTCTTTATCACTCACCTGTTTGTCTGCCTCTCTCTCTCCCATAGACGGTGGAGCATGGGTTTCCACATCAGCCCAGTGCTTTGGCCTTTGACCCCAAGCTGCAACTCATGGCCATTGGCACAAAATCAGGAGCCATCAAAGTGTATCCTTTGTTATCAGGGAACTCTTGCATTTGACTGATCTTAATCACATTTAATTAAAACTGAGCACTGCAGTAACAACATGGGTCCGACTGCAAGACACAGAACTTGGCCAACTGCTACTTGCAAGTCAGAAACGATCTAAGCATCCCTCTGAGTGGTGGCTGATGGAGAACAGAAACAGTTTTTCTTCTGTTGTTGTCATTTTTAATTTTTTAAACTTCTGCTCTGTTAATCTCTACCTCAGTTCTACAGTACAGCTGCTGCGCTTTCTACTGGTGTAGTTTTGTAACAGTTTCATCCATCTGCCATACTCTGTTAATTTCACTATCTTGAGTGATTTCGTTTCTTGCACATGCTGGAGAATGAGACCCACAGCGTTGTGATCATTCTGATTCCAAAAAGCACAACTGTGCTTTGAAGGCTAATTGAGCGATAAGGTGGATTCCACATGTACTGTTTTCTTACATTGCTTTTGGGTTTTTCTTGCTCAAAGTGCTCCATGAGTGTTGAGGAAAAACTGATCTGCTGTATCTGCAGCAGAGCTGTTTATATAACAGTTCAGTAGAGCAGTGTGTTGCTGTGTGTGCTGTCTGTCTCCAGGGGAAGTTGCACTGTCTGCACCACTGAAGTGAGGAGGACTGATCTGTCTTTCCTGATTAAACTGACAATACATAACTTGCTATTCATAAAAATAATTTTTGTATTTTCATAGTTGCTACTGTGTTTATGATAATTTTCTAATTTACCAAATGTAAGAAAATCATGACATCTTGGAATATGGAGACATTACTAGAAAAGAGTTTGGCATGACAAGCAGCATGAGGGATCAGGTACATTATAAGTAAACCATGACTATGAAGACAAATTACAAGCACGTGCTACTCAAACAGTGTGACTGACAGAACATACTGAAGCAGTCTTTTTGCAACAAATCTTTTTAGATGCACTTAACCTTCAATGTAATCTTTGGTTAGAAGGTCTAGATAATATGGTTGAAGTGGCAGCTTGTTTACCTCTTGCGAGATGATCCTGCTGTTTCTGTTGGTGTACTGCTATACTCAGTCATTAAACCTGAGTCACTGTCACCACAACTGCCTATCACTGTAATCAAGGTGCTGTGTCTAATGTTATAATAGCCCATTGAACTGTCTGCCAAAACTATGAAAATGATGCTATGGTCCAAAAACATTGGAGGCCCAGAGAAACCATACATGCATTTTTGTAGTTTGTGGTCAGTGACACTGCAAAGTTGTGTCTGTTTGAATAAAACAGGACGAGTTAGAACACTGAGTGAGGCTCCGCTGGATATGAGCATTGGTTTGGCTTGGGATAGTATTTGCAATAATAAGCCATAATTTGGCTCCGGGTGTCACTCGTATCAAAAATTCCAGAAATTCTCATTTCTGGAGGCTCATGCACTGTCGACATGACACAACACAACTCTTATTGCTCTATGGTTACTTACTCTTTCATGATTGTAGCAATGGCTCTGGAGGAACGTTAACATCAGTCTGGCATGTTTTTGTGGCTAGGTTGCTTGGCATTGGTTTTCTAATTTTTACTGATGAAGCAAGTAAACCTCTGCTCACATCACTCTGATTCTTGGAAATGTAAAGGCGTGTAAATTCTAAAGCATACATATTCTGGTTTTGCATGCATGCTTCACATGTTCCATGCTAATCAACATGTTTTCATGTGTATAAGGCACAGCGAAGAGGCTGTCGCAGGATTTCTCAGCACAGACATGCCCATTTTTCGATCTTAATGCATGCTCACAAACTGTGTATGGTTGTTTAGCCATGTGTGTAACGATTTAACAGTGTGTGGAGGGATGGTGGTTGGTTGTGTGCAGACGCACAAGACTGGAGAATCAGCTTTCTGAGCTACAGTGTTCTCTCTCTCTCTCTCACACACACACACACACACACACACAGACAGACGCCTGCTTGGAGACGGAGAGGGAGACTGGTGGTACCAGGCACTTGGACCCTAGAGAGAGATGGCTGGAGAAACAGGAGGAGGGATGGAGATAAATAGAGGCAGTGAAGACAAGGGAGTGTTAGGGAAACGGAGGGGGAGGCTGAATACCTAGACTGCATGGTATACCTAGGAAATGGTACCACAGCCTAGTCATGCTAGCTTTTAACAAGGTCCCAGCTGCTGTTGGAATTTCTGGAAAGTCAGTGTGCATAACCCCAGGGAATATCTGCAGAGTTTATATTAAGAGTGTAACTCAGTGCAGCAGCTTGATTCACACACATCAGATCTAATGGTCTGAGTCACAAAATAATGTTTAAGGTTTTACTTATTCATTTAAAAAAAAAAAAGAAAAACATGTTCTCATGGAGTCTTCTGAAATTAGACGAAACTGGAATTACAGCAATTAATTAAACTGTTAATTGAATGAAAGCAAAAACATATTTGCTGCTTTTTTGAAAATTAAGTCATTTTTAAAGTAAAATCATCAAACATTTGATGGCTGTGGGTTTTCAAATCCTAACATCAGCCTGGCTACTTGTTATTAATAGTGATTAAGCAGTGAATTTATTAATCATGGAGATGTTTGGTAGAAATTCCCAGTGTTTCTTTCCCACCACTTACTGGACTGACTTGGATTTGACCTAGACCAGCTCGCCAGAATACCTGCAGATCCACGCACACACACACTATCCGTCTGTCTTGGCAGATATGTTGTTGAACTGTCAAAATGATGGCTGAGCTGGGCTGTTGATGGAAGCAGGAGAAAGTTTGGCCAAGTAGACATAGAATTTATTGGTTTATTGACTCAAATACAATGGATGAAATTTGCAGAGGTTTTTTTTTCTGAACTACTACTTTTCTTGGTGGCGAAATTTCTGCTCCTCTCCTCTTGTTCACATGTGCTATCTTTCAGTCTTTCACTCCAGTTTCTCACTTGTTCTTTCCCTTTCTTTTGCTCCCCGCGTGTTTATAAAGGCAGAGTCAGATTACGTCCTGAGAGTTTCTGCTTCAACCACAGAGTGGGGCTCAGCAGAGGGAAGGGGGACAATGTGGTGGTGTGGAGTGTTTTGTGTATGTTGACCAAGATCATGTGTGGGGGCGGTGGGGTGATCTTGAGGAATCTGTCTTCTGTCATGGAATGCATGTTGCGTTGCCCTGGGTTAACCCTCACCGTGTTTTTGTGTGTGTGTGCGCGCATGCACACACACAGATTGGGTGAGTAAGAGCTTTGTTGCTGACTCTAGTCTTAATAAAGGGGGCTTTTGAATTGGTTTCCAAGACAACCAGCCCAGTTGCCTGGGATGAGAAGAGCTTGCAGTCTGGATGGTTTTGAAAGTCTGCAGCTCAGTACACCAGAATTTGTTGGTAGAAATAGGTCAGTTATATGTAAAAATAAATAAATAAGTGTTTTTGTATATATTTTCATTCATTCATTCATCTTCAACTGCTTATTCGTTTCTGGGTCACGGGGATGCTGGAGCCAATCCCAGCACACACTGGGTGAGGGCAGGGTCACCAATCCATCACATATACATATAGCTAACTGTTCCTGATGGATACAGGTATGAAGTAGTATAAAATTGAGGGATATGATTTTATGTGGAGAATCCAGAACTTGCTGAATCACACTGAATCTTTATGGCCATAGATCCTGAGCATTGATGATCCAACAGCCAGAGGAACAAACTCGTCCTTCTTTTCCTCTGGATAAGAGGATTTTATTTTTGCCAACAGCTGACCCATTTAATCATGACTGTGGTCTAGCTGTTAGTTGCTATCTAATTTTGGACTTGTCTGAAATTCAAGGAAAATTTGTACAATCACAGGGAGAATCCTGCTGTTTTGCAGTGCAGTGATGCAGACTTGAACAGCAAATGAGTTTCTTGACCCGTGCCCCGAGTTGACTGTGACAGCTGCTTTGCCTTATTGTGAAGGAATCTTGAATTGTTTATCCATCCTTGAAGTCAACAGAATCTTTATAGTTGAGAGTGAAAACAGTAAATTCCCCATGTGTTTGTTGGTAACACTCATTTCCCTTTCAATTATTCTGAAGCTACAGTTTTTCATTTGTCACATAAATTTGTTTTCATGCTTAGTTGCAGAGACTAAGCTTGTATTACTATCCAATTCGTGGAATACTACAAAATACCACGTTATATAATCTACAATCTTTTCTGTTTGTTTTGAATAAATCTGTAAGTTGGTCTTTAATGGCATGGTTAGGAGCAAATCATTATGATTCATTCCTCTCACCCTTGATCTCTTCCTCCTTACTTATCCTCTCCCCCACACACTGCCTGCTAGCAACTTATTTTGCCATATAAACTATGCACTTTATTCTCTTTTTACTCACTTATATCATGTTTTTGTTTTGTTCATCTCTATTTTTATCTTCTTGTTTTTCTCCATTTGTCACTCAGTCCCCTCGCTACAGCTTGTCCCTCATTGATATTCCTGAAGAATCGCAGGACCTTTAAACCCCCCTGCCACACACACACACACTTCTCCTCCTCCTCCTCCTCTCTTCTATTTGGTTCTGTCTTACTCTGTCTCTTTGGTCTCTGCTGGCCTGTTCTTCAGTCTCACCCCCACACCTATACACACTGACAGATAAATGGACATGCTTGCCCAATTGGCAACTGGTTAAAGGGGTCTGCCTGTTGGGGTAGCGAAGGTGGGGTCTCTCCAAATTGGACAGAGCAGATAAGCTGCTGAATGAGAGAGTTGAGGGTTCCAAGAGTGGAAATAAGTGACTGGATGTTAACGGGGAAAAAAAAGTAAAATAATTATAGTGCCAATTTCTTAGACTGAGCTAAATGCTTATGTCGGCATGTTGACATGCTCTGTGTGTTTGTCAGAAGTCCCTGCTTATTGACTAAATAGTGCATTTACTGCATGTTATTAGAGTGTATTTGAATTGTAAATGAAAATATCATTGTGTGGGTGTGTGTTTGGCGAAAAAAACACAAGGGACAAAAAAAATGCATCCTAAAAGTTGAAAAATGTAATATTTACCGAATTGACCAATTTTTTTTTTTTTTTTTTTTTGTATGCTGACATCAGCAGATTAGCAACAAAGACGGTTAAGGTAAGACCGACATTAATACAGTTCATCCTGAGGAAGACATTTCACTCAGACCCCAAATTAACAGTGGCACTTAAGAAATAGTCAGGGGGATTTATCCTCATGGGAACCATGAATGTGTGAACAGAATTTGTCAACAATCTGACCAATAGTTGTTCAGATATTTCACTCTGGACAAAAGTGCAAGACTGACTGGTATTATAGTCCCTAGAGCCTCAACTTTGGTGTCTTGATCTCTGACCTTAATGTTCTTTCTTTTGTTTGTCTTACTTTCTTGTCCATGACCATACAATATACATTATACTGTGGATAAAGGTGTGCTCAGTTTTTCCTGTGTGTGATGTTATGGTTGAACACACTCTCTGAAATTGTTACAGTCATCAAAATCATTCCAATTCCTCCTCTGGGGATTGTAAATTTTGTGTGCTGTGAGGTTGGGGGAGGAGATACTCTCATTGAGTGGTACAAAAATGGGAAACTGGGAGGTAGAGAGGTACTAGTTGAAGGAGAGGATGCAAATGAGACTGGATTGTTTCTCTAGTGTGTGGGTGGAGTTGTTTGGCTTGTCTTATTGTAGACTTCCTTTTGCCAGACGTCTGAAGACTTTGTAACTATGTGTTGCTGTGTGTGTAGGGAGGAAAGGGAGTTGGACAAAATGCTTGCAGATGATTCCTCAGAAGTTTAGACTATTTCAAAGAACTCATTTAAACTTTTTTGAACTTTTTGTCTGGCCTAGATTCTGTCACTGTCTTAAAGTTCGTGTGTGTGTGTATGTGTATGTATATATATATATATATGTATATATATATATATATATATATATATATATATATATATATATATATATATATGTGTATGTGTATGTGTATGTTTATGTTGGATTTTTTTTTTTTTTTCCCCCCTGGGATTTAGCGACGCATCCTGTCTTCCTGTCCATACCTATTTTCTGTCACATTAGTGTGTATGTGTTTCGGGGTGTGCTGGCTTTGTGTCCGCATGGAGGACAATGCCTTCTGTTTGCCTGTATTCAGACCGTGAAATCGCTTTATCCTTGCTAACGCTCAGTCTCTGCATCACCGGGCAATTGCACTTGGGTGTGTGTGTGTGTGTGTGTGTGTGTGTGTGTGTGTGTGTGTGTGTGATTGTGAGTTACTGTAGGCCACCATTGTCTGCGTTTCAGGGCTGTTTGTTGAGCAATCCAGCAAATCTTTGTGTGTTATACACTCATGCAGATTGATGAATGGTTTCCTTGCACAGATCAGCACTATTACACCAGTGTATCATTCAACAGGTTGCTCAAAGATTTGTGTTTTTTTTTTTTTCAGATTTTTCGTTTCTCCTAGATTTCTTATTTTAACTTAACTAACATCCTGAATATTCACACACAGGTTGTGTAGCACTTGTGTCTCTTCATTAATTTAGGAAACCATAGATTTTACTGCTAAGAGTCAGTGATTTTAGGTCTTCACTCAGCACTTACCTAAATGCCTTTAGACCATGCTTTTATGGCCTATGTGTGAGCTGTGGAAGAGGTGTCTGAAGTTCTGGTGAAGCATTCTAGGAGTGTACAGCTGATACTGTCTATGTTTTTTTTTTTTTTTTTTTTTTTGGTCTCATATCTATACATGGACGTATCATTTGGTTGATATGACAGCTAGTGGCTGTATTGTGGTGAAATATAGTACAGGCCACCAAGCACACCTCTTTGGCTCAAAGAACTGCTGTGCTTTGTACAGACTGACCGAGCTGCTACTATGGCTTGAGCTATACCACCAAGTTCATCTGTATCTTCAGTAAACTTAATAAACATTTTTTTTTGGGGTGGTAACATGGACAAAGGTGATACATTTATTATCTGGCCACAAGTATAGAGGACCTGGAATATTGGCCAATGAGCAGATGGGGAGGGAGCTTAAATCAGAGTAGACACACACAAACACATACAGAACCATCCCTAGTGGGGGGTAATGACATCACCACCGGGAATCCCTCCACCAGCTGTCCTCTGACATCACCAGGACCAGGAAGTAAGTGTGTGTGGGTGTGGGTCTGTGTGCCATCTGTGAAACATGTGCCACATTTGAGCTTTTAGTCCTTGTCCATATCATGCACATTTAGTCATCCCTTTTAAGGCTATACAGTGGTTTTCTTGACTCAGACATATTTATCTGGGGATGGCAAAGTCTAAAATCAGAGATGGTTCATGACTTGGTTTTTGTCAAAGGTGCTACAGACCAGTTCAGTGTCAAGGCTCTGACACCTTCTTAAATAGTTAGTTTAATTAGTGGTAATATTTATTTTGACACATGCTGGCAGCACCCCCCCCACCCCCGCCTTTTTTTTTTTTTTGCACAGCCACCTTAAATTTGAGGGCACTGCTATATAGATGTGTGATGAATGCACTGTGGTCATCATTACATAACTGAGATACAGGCACAAAACAAAGCTGTTTTCATCTGTTTTCTGTCCTTCTGGTCTGCTCTGCTCTGCTATAGATCTTCCCTGCCACTCTTTTTTTGGGGGGTGGGGGGTGGGGGGGTTTAGTTACATGTTCCTCTTACTTGTTAAGTTTTGGAGGTGCAACTAAGAGTATTCTTGCATTAAGATTGAGCAAAAGTTGTTGTTTTCTTATATCTTTGCAGTCTTTATACAAAGCTAAGCTGATGAGCTATTGGCTGGAGCTGTGGCATCATTTTCTAATCCTCATCCAACTTTCAGTAAGAAAAGAAATAATACACACTTTCAAAATGTCAAACTATTCCTTTCAGGGAGTAACACACTGGACATACTTTGGCTTGTCTCTCATTTATCTGTCCTGGTCTCTATACTCCTCCCATTATTTGGACTGGTGGTTGATGACCAAGGAGTGAATGTTCCTGTCACACCTCCACTTCAGCTGTCTGAGGCATGTGTTACTGCAAGAATAAAACCCAGGGACAGGAAGTGACAACACTGAAGGAATGCTGTTAAAATACTCAGCCAGGCCTCCAGGTGATGAGGACAAGAGGTAATTAAGAGGGATATAAGATGAGGAGGAGAAGAAAGGTTAAATTAAAAGTGGGGAATCTTTGTGAAAGAATATCACAGGTATCTTCACGATTTCCTGTCTATAACTAATTAGACCAACGATAAGAGGATGGTGGATCCAGAGAAACTTAATCCTGAGCATGCTGTTAATAAAAAAAGAAAAAGCCTATGTTGATCAAGTGAAAACGTAAATAAAATTAAGATTTATAGAATTAAGATTTTTTACAGCTAAAACTAGGTATAATTAAGACAATATTGGTAGAAATGGAGAAGACCAACCCTTATACAAAAGTTGCATACAAACATGAGGACTCTTAGATGATTTCTTCTTATTTTCTGCATTTTTAATCCACATTCCTACAGGCTTATTAAAGCAGTGTGCTCAAGTGTGTCTCTATTGCTCACAAGTGTGTGTCTGTGTGTGTAGCTGGCGGGTGTGTACTAATTCACAGTTTAGTTCAATTTAGCCTAGTTCTGTGCATGGCGTCATGGTTTTTGAAAGTAGTCTTTCTTTTTATCAGCTCAGCTTCATTTACTGGGCCAACAAAGGAAGAGCTCTGTGAAGATTGCTGTTGATTATACCCACTCAAACATACAGAGCGGTGGTTTTCAGCATCTGCGTCATCTGGTGTTGGTAATTGCTATGAGCTTTGTTATAGTGGTCTGATTTCTCCCCTGCTATTACACCTAACCAGTATATTTGCACTGGTTTTACAGCTCAGAATTACCAGTTTTATCTGTCTCATTGACTTGAGCTCTGTCTTCCCAGTTACACATTTTAATTATGTATCAAAGGAAAAAGCTTCCTTAAAATGTGTGTGCGAGCGCGTGTGCACATTATGGACAGTTTGTGCCTGCCTGAAGGCGTCAGAGGAATATAGTGGGTGTATACGATGACCTTCCACAATACTAAAAATGATTTGGCGCTTCTTGACTGAAATGTCTTTTCTTACCGGTAATGCATATTTGTAAACCATTTTGAGAGTCTGTTTTGGGCTGCAGCTGTGAGCGTTACAAGGACTTGGGCAGGAAGAGAGAGAGAGAAGACAAATCTGCAAACTAGTCTGATGCTTTGTGCCTGCTGGATTTTTACCAGTGAGAAAGCAAACAGTGTTGCGGTGGAGCTGATTGACAGATTTACATTTTTATTTATTTTGAATGAATATTTTATTTTATTTTTTTTGTTTGTTTTGTTCATGGTGGTATTTTTATATTATAGTCCCAGCCATGCTATATTATCAGCTCTGAATTCAGTGAGATGTATGGACATCTAGTCTTATCAATGTACACAGTTTGCTATGATGTATATTTCCTTGACGTGATTCTCTCAGTTATGGGGCCCCTGGTGTGGAGTTCACAGGACTACACAAAGACACGACTGCAGTTACACAGATCAACTTCCTGCCTGGACAAGTGAGTGAGCTTTATGCCATTGTACCCCCCACCAAAAAAAAAGAAAAAAAAAAACAAAACAAAACAAAAAAACACACAAATGTGCATCGTGGATAAAGCTGGGATATGAAAGGTCAAACTGATGTGTGATATTATCGTCTCATTAATAGGGCCGTCTGCTGTCACTGCTGGATGATAACACGATTCACCTGTGGGAGCTGGTGGCGGGGGCCCCCAGAGAAGTGGGAGGGGTTAAAAAAGAGGGCGTAGTCTCCCTCCAGGAAGTAGGCAACTACAGTCTCCCAGGAAGACCTGGCATTGAGAGCTGCAGGTATACAAGAGCCTGTTATCATCTTTTAGACATAGTTGTTGTTAATATGTTTTGCTTTGAAACCAATTTTGGAATTTGAAAGGTCAATCAGGCTGGACTTTGCAGAGTCCTGAGATTATAGATATCAAAGTTGTCAACGTGAATGAAAGGTGAAATCAGCTATAACTGCAGTATCACTCCTCCTCCTTTCCTACTTCTTCCCAGTGCCACTCGGGTGACTGTACTCCTCTTGCTGAAGTCATGTGACCTGCTCTGCATTGGAACAGAGGGAGGGGGCGTGTACTTCCTGCAGTTGCCCTGCCTTTCACTGAAAGACAACCAGACGCTGCTCCAGGATCAGGTCACAAAGAGGTGAGGCATCCATGACTTGAGACTTGAGTCAGTGAATGGAGGGATGAACAATGTTAGATGATTATTATTATTTTTTTTTTTTGTGGTCTGATGGCTGATTTTAAAGCGACACTGCAGACTGATGCTATATTGAATTAAAAAAATATGTGAAATAAGTTATAATTATTTATTCACTGTACAGTAGGACAGGAAAATCCTTTGAAACATCAATTGGAGACATGAAGTCTATATATTCCTACTGTCACATTACAACAGTCATTTCCAAGTGCATCCCATATTCATCCCATGTATTTTCTCTGTTTCTCTGCCTAAAATTCCCCTCTTGACGCATTCTCTGGCTGCCTTCTCCATTCTGGTCACAGTACGACTTCCTTTGAAATGCTCTAGTTTCTTCTGCTCACAGCTCCAGCTGAGCAGGTTGGAAACACACATAGACACAAGACAAATAACCCTGTTGACCATTGGAGCAGAACGCAGGTCAGGTTAATGTGGTTCAGGGACCAAGAAAACATTAAGACCTCTGGGACCCTGTTATTAAATGGTGGAAAAGAAGGGATTGAGAGACTTCACACCGTACAACTGCTGTATCATTTTCTTTCTGCCAGTTGTCATGTCGTGAAATAATACACACTGAATAGGCACAGTGAAAGTAAGGAGCTCTAAATCAGATGCAGGTATTGATATATTGGAACTAAATCTAGCACAGCCTTGACATGTAGAAGCACCTGTTTTAGGTCATCGTTACTCTGGATATTTACGGTAAAGCATTAATGGGAAGGTTTTTTTTTTTTTTTTTAAACGACAAGACCTTAGGGGGAATTGTGCAGTATATATAATAGGCAACCACAATTGCAGTTTGCAGTAAATACAGTTGAAAATTGCTGACTTCTTTCTTGACCTGAAAACCTCTTCCTCAGATACCTTCTTATTGTCAGAGATAGGGTCTCTAACAAAATGCAATTTTTTTCCAAATCCACTTAAAATTCTTTATCCCCCCCCCCCCCCCGTCTCTTTATGGACTGTAGTGGGTGAGTCTGCACTGACAAAAGGTGATATTGGGGATGACCTTACATTTAAAATGTGATTATCATTACAGAACTGTTTGCTTCTGTTAATGTTCTTGTTCAAATCCTGTCTGTCTGCACCCACCCAAGTAGTAATATTTTTTTCCTCAAATATTACCAGACAGTTGCTTACTTAGACAGCAGCATTTAATATAACAAAGGCAAAGTTAAGGTTTGGAACCATGTTTTGACACAAAGGCTGCATTAACTGTAGAATCAGTTGCTGTAGACAGATGCAAACTAACACTTTGCTGTTGTGTGTTATTTTGTCTTGACCCCAACATTCACGTAGTTGTGTGCAGCCACGAATAAGGGTTCAGTTCTGCCCAACTTTGTGAAGATGTTAGAGCGTAGATACATATACAATGCAGTTGTATTCATTTTTAAATGCTGGACACATTCTTTTTCCATTTTTCATGCTTCAACCATCTTAGCTGCTCTGGCACTGTATCAGAGAGTGTCTGTGTTTTGTTTTGTTTTTTTATTCTGCTGTGGGACAGTCTGACTCGTTGACGAAACCCCTCATTAACTAGGCTTGTTTAGGGAAGTAGGCAGAACTGAGGCCTAACAAGGGCCCTGATAAGGCTTGCACATATGTGTGTTTGTGTGTGCATGTGCGCACGCTGGAGGATAGTTTGTAGACAGAGAGGCTTTGTACCGGCTGCCAAAACGCAGCGTTCCGGTTGGGGAAGTGTTTCAGCTGTTTCTCCACACACACACACACACACACACACACACACACACACACACACACACACACACACACACACACACACACACACACAGAGACTTGGTTGGATTCAGTGAGGAAGCTCCTCTCTCAGGAAGCACAGAGGCAGAAACATTTGCAACAAAGCATTCCATTGTCTCCATCTCTCTGTTCACAAGTATTTTTAGGGAATCCAGCATCCTGCTACAGAGTCCCAATGATGAGCATCCGTGTATGTGTGCATGCGTGCATGTGTAACCCATTCCATCTTTTTTGTGATAGTTCTGCCTCATCTACAGCCCAGAAAGTTAAATGCCGAATGTGTAATTGCCCCTCCTTCTTTGTTTGTTAATTTTCATGTCATTTTCTGTGTCTCCGCTGCTTCCTCCACATTCTCCTCTCTTCCTCTGCTGTCTCCTGCTCCTGCTTTCACTGAGGGAATCCTCTGTCATCTTGCGGGCGTGTCCTGCTCCACATTCCTCTGCTGCCTCAGGAATTTCTTGTTCAGAGGCTTCAGCATGATGATGATGATGATGTTGTTGTTGTTGTTTTTTAGGAGGAGCAGCTTGCTTGGGTCTCTAGTTTATACAGATGGCCTGCGGTTTGTTGACGTTATAAATAATGTTAATCACTTTTTGAGTTGTTCGTGGGATAATTTTTTTTGTGTTGTTTGGTTTCCAGTCCCTTATTCTACACACCAATTGAATTATCACTATGCACAGATGTTCCCTTCTGATCGACTATTGTTTCAATTTCTCAAAATTTTTTAAACTGTGTGAAGTGATCCAAAGCCCTGGAAAATTTCCCTTCAGCCCCAGTCCATGAAACATGTTCAAATGAGCCTGGTAATGGCAAACCTTAAAGATGAGCACTACAGTTCAGACTTCACCTTTGGAAACAATAATGGAGCTTTCACATGATGACCCCCATCTGGGCTGTGGAGGCATATCTTTGCTGTCAGATGTGGATGCTTTCCTTGATCTTTCTCCAGAATTCCTGGATCAATTACGACAACCTCATCCCAGTGGGTTTTGCTGCTGGTTTTGGTCTGTTGTTCAGACCACTGTTATTGTCCTGGTGTTAACCTTGTTGTTTAGCCATTATGCTTATAACTTCTAGGTGTTGCTTTGACCATTGAGCTGTCTTTAATCTGTTAGTGAAACAAGAATTGGTAACTTTATCAGCCATCAATGATCTAAGACCATTAATTCAGATTCTCCATTCAACTACATATATGGGATAATGGCTAACATGGTTTATTTATATATAAATATATTTATTTTTTTATTTTTATTGTTTTTATTTATTTATTTATTTTTTCTCCAGTCTGCCAGATGACTACAGATGTGGAAAATCATTAGGCCCAGTGGAATCGCTTCAAGAACATCCTCAGCAGTCAGGGAAAATTCTGATTGGCTACAGTCGGGGACTGGTGGTCCTATGGGATCTGAGCACTCGTTATGCAGACCAGCTCTTCCTTGGCAAGCAGGTACCTGATTAACTGAGCAAAATTCACACATCAAGCTCTAATACCATGCATTGCTCTTTATGTATTCTGTGTATGTATGTAACCCTTTGTGAACCCCCCATGCAGCAGCTGGAGAGTCTAGTGTGGGAACGCACTGGAAACTTGTTTGTCAGTTCCCATAACGACGGGGGATACTCAGTGTGGCCGGTTACCAGCAGCAACACCTACAATCACCAGCCAGTGACCTCTACCATTCCATATGGTGAGAAACTTACACATATCCATGCATAACCCTAACATAACCCATTTTTCTGTCAGAGTTCATGCATACTCAAGCACAGTGGCAGACCAGCGGGTCTGGTGGAGGTGACGTCTTTTTGACAATAGCACAATTAACCATTTGTGCCTCGTAGTGGCTTCTTGTGACAAGGTCATGGTTAATGGGGAGGCTGTTCACTTTAAAAGGATCTGTGTGTGTGTCTAAATATTTCTGGAAAATGATAGCTTTAGACACCTAACTCATATTTTGGCCTCTTTCAGTGTTTGCAAACTCCTACTGTTTTTTAATGTCTCTGCTGATGGCTGTTTGTCCTAGGTCCATTTCCCTGCAAGGCCATCAGCAAAATCCTGTACAGGACGACACAAACTGGGTAAGTACTTGTGGCCTATCGGAGGACATTAGCCTATTGCAGTCACACTGGGTGTCTTGGATCCCAATCCCAGATCATTTGCACTCCTCCTTTTCATCTCTTGTCTTTTTTCCCCCAAACATTGCCTCCTGCACGAAGAATACATTTATCTTTAGTTTAGCTGAAGTCAGAAATTGGAAGAAAATGTTTTTGATCACTCACCCACGAAAAGAACCTAGTCTTCCCATGGTCAATGCATTTTTCAAGGTCTGGATTGCACTCCCTTCCTTTTTTTAAAATTCCTAATAAACTAATTTGCAGATGATGAAAGTAATGATTCCCCTCACACTGCAGACTCCTGCTATGTTGACCCAGATGATGAATGGATGGATAAATTGCTTTTGTCTGTGCCTTGCTCAAGTTCTCCAGTGCTGTTATACAGTGGAGGGATGCCCAGAGCCAGTTATGGCGACCGCCACTGTCTGACCATTCAGCAGGACAAGGAACACATCACTCTTGACTTCACATCGCGAGTCATTGACTTCTTCACTATCCAGAGCCCAGAACCGGAGAAAGGTGATCTAGATGTGGCCACTGTCAGTGTGGATAGTGGCATCATTTTCTTCAACGCCCATTTTAAGGATTGACTTTGTTTTCAGGAACATCAGTATGATTTCTGTCTTATATGTTGCTCTTGCAGAGTTTGATGACCCGTCAGCTTTGGTAGTGTTATTAGAAGAGGAATTGGTTGTAATTGACCTTCAGAGCCCCGGATGGCCCTCTTTGCCTACTCCCTACCTCGCTCCTCTCCACTCCTCAGCCATCACCTGCTCATGCCATATCTCCAGTGTGCCTCCCAAACTGTGGGAGAGACTGGTGAATGCTGGGAAGGCACAACATGGCTTACAGCAGACGCACAGGGTGAGAAGCACATTGTGATCTGCACCTTAATATTACATAGGTAACATGCTCCAACACTCATAACAGGTGGATTTTCTGTCAATAATTCCCTGGAAACATTGCCACCTATTGGATAGTTCAGTTCCCATTTTTACAGTTGAAAGAAATTTCCCAAAATACCCAAGCCCATTATTGTAGCCTACAGTCAGCTTTTTTGTTGAACTTAACTAATGTATTGCAGAGACCGCTGTGTGTTTTTCTTACCTTTTTCTTACCAGACTTAGTTTCTGGTCAGTCAAATGAAGCTGGCAACATCATCTCGAACAATGTTACAGTTGGAGTGTAGCTGTTGGCAGTACACTGCAGAACAGGATTATTCCGTAAATTGGTTTATTCATGGCGGAAGGGATATTCATTTACAGCAAATCAGGGAGGCATGTAAGCAGCTTAACCTGAGAATATCTTAAAGAGGGTATGGCCAGCCAACTACTCATGTTTCAAATATAGCAATCACTAATGTGTGTATTAAGTCCATAGAAAGCAGCATTTTTAACCTACAGGTTTATTTGATTTATTTGATTACAGGTTTATTTTATTCTCCCAAATGGCTGTTTGGTGTCATATCAACACTCAGCTGCTGCCTCTCTTCATGAATCACAATAGTATATGTGGTTAATAAATGAAGTGAAACTCGTCTGATGTGAGAATGTTGGGATTAAATGGATGTTATTACTCATGGTGCTGGTTCATCTGAGTTTAGAGGCTGGCAACTTGTCGGCTCTTAGGAAACCAACAGGAATACAACCATCAGCCCTAACCCTGTTGATAGTTTGCGAATTTTAAGAGCAGGTGTACGCAGTTAAATGCTTTTCTAACTCTTTGCAGCTAAGATAAGCTTTTTGATCAACAGCAGATTAAAATAATACACACACGCACACACAGAGAGAGAGAGAGAGAGAGAAACAGCTGGTATGTTCATAAATCATAGTTGTGTCTTCTTGTGTGGGGCCAAACCGGAGTCAACAGAAGCTCTGTTAGTTGTTTGTGTCTGTGCACTTGTGCTAATTGAGATGGGTAAAAATACCAGTGCTGGTATTTTTTAAGATGAGATTGTGGTGAAATTGACAGTGTTAGGAAACAAGTTGTTGCTCTTTCAAGATAAATAACCATTTTTCTGCCGCTACTTTTTTCTCAATCTTTGTCTGTCTGTGCAGAGTTGGCCCATATCTGGAGGGAAGAACCTGGCACTTCCATCCAAACAACAAGAGCTGCTGTTGACAGGGTATCTGCACAGACACATGAACTGCCCGCACTGGAGATGCAACTAGTTTTCTTGTTTTGTTTTATCTATTTATTTATTTCATGATTCACCTCTGGCCCCATTCTGCTGCTTTACAGTAAAGTTTAAGTGAGTAGAGGCTGCATGCAGATGTTTTTTTTTTTTTTTTCCCCATTTCTGATTTGAGCCACATGCAAATACTGGATAAATCTGGATCTGCATATGATTTGTCCCAACAACAGAATTTTTTTCAGCATTGCCATGACAATAACAATATCCTGAGTGGACTGACAGAATTTTGTACAGATATTTGGCAGAAGTATAAGTGACACAGCACAATAAGAGATAACTACATGAAGGAGGTGAAACTGTTGGATTGAGTGAAACCAGTTCTAACAAAACTGAGAAACCTACTGCAATCTCCTTTTTTAATCGTGTAATCATTACAGACATGAGGATGGCACTGTTCGATTCTGGGATGCATCAGGTGTTGCGCTCACTCCACTGTACAAACTCAGCACAGCCAATGTCTTCCACACCGACTGTGACCCCAGTGACGACCCTCAGGACCCTAGTGATGACCCTGATATGCAGCAGGAGGAGGAATGGCCTCCTTTCAGGAAGGTGAGACCTAAGTAGGCCTGCGTGAGTTGGAGGCTACAAGAAAGTGAGGATATAAGAGTAAGTCTCAGTGAGATCACACACATGGTATGTTTTACAAGCTTGGGTGTTTTATACACGCGCTATCCTGAAACGCTGCATTGATGGCCTAATTTTCCCATCTGAATACTTTCATATGTTTTCAGACCAACCCACCCCAATGTTCCTGTTATAACTTGATGGAAAAGCAACCACAGTCAGATTCTGTTCTAATCATCTGTTTTCTTTACAGAATTTCATTTAAATCAAGTTATTCACCAGCAGAAAGCAGAATTTCGTGTTTAAGGAGGGACTGTGGTTTGCATTGGTAGATGCTGACAGAAAATAAAGATGGGTCATGAAGCAAACACTCAGTAAATATTTAAATCAACTGACTCTACAGTTGGAGAAGTTTCTTTCTTTTTTTGTGGGTGTTTGGGATGACCATATATTCTAGCATCATTAATGGATAAAAACAGAAAAGAAGTCAATCTTGACTGTCTACATACACCTTTGAGGCCTCTTTTCTCATTCCTTTTACTCGCTTCTTTTCTTGCTATTCACCACCCACCCACCTTTCCACATGTATCCTGTGGTAACAGAGCTGCATGTTTAGGAATGTGGCCCTCATATGGGATGAAGAGCCTTTCCTTTTTTTTTTCTCCTCTGTAATGAAAACCAGACCAATCAGCCCACTCTTTCTGTGCGAGTGTGTGTCTGTCTGCGTGTGTGTGTGACCAGCCCCCCCCCCCCCCTTGTTTTGTCAAGACACTGCTCCCATATGAGAGAGGATTCTGCTGGAATTCCTGCTGTGTATGTGAGAGAGACAGACAGAATAATGCACATGTTTTGCTGAGTATGTATGAGGGGAAGCTGAGGATTTTCCCGGCATTTGGCAGAAATTACGCAGAGGGGGTTGCTGTAGAGGGAGGAGGAAGAGGTGTGAGAGCGCTACATACAAACATGCGGCCATTGGTCTACCTGAAATGAATTTGCGAATCACCAAAAAGTAGGACAAAGCAATTAAGATGCTGATATATAAAGCAAAAATGTCAGTGGATAGTTTTCTAAACCTAAATTGAATCAATTCCATCTGAATTTTGGGTGTGTTATCCTGTCTTTGTGTAGGTGGGCTGTTTTGACCCATACAGTGATGACCCAAGGCTGGGCATCCAGAAGATCAGTCTGTGCAAATACAGCAACAAATTGGTGGTAGCTGGAACTGCTGGACAGGTGAGCAATAATACACAGACACAAAATCTACTTACGTCAGTCTAAAGTAATTTCCGGTCATTGTTGCATGTGGTTTAAAAGCAGAAAATGTTGTAAGTGGGGAAAACATTCAACGATATCGAATTACATTTTGAAAATGTAAAGTTTTTTTTTTTTTGAAGAAATTATTGAAATAGTATTTTTGCCATCTTTCCTTCCTTCATTTCACTTTATGAAATTTTACTTTATGAAATGAAGGAAGGAAAGATTACGCTTTGCATCTCAAGGGTGGACTGTCAAATTGTGTAAGGTGAGGTACCATGGGCTACATATGAAATAGCTGCATTTTCAGGGTAATCACTTCTTTTAGATGCTGATAATAAACACTAGTCATTTCACCAGTGTGTCTCTCTGTGCACACATTATATACAATATTAGCTTTGGCGTCAAACAGGCTCATGCTGTGTTTTTCTCTGGAACAGATGAAGCCAGATTGGCAGATGAAGAGTTGCAGCTGCAATCAAGAAAGCGCTTACATTCTCTAAGCATTTAGCAAAGTGGCTGCATATTATTTGTAATAAATTTGATCGATGTGCCCATAAACTGTACCAAGTGCTAAGACGCCTGTTAATCAGAACATCTTGGACAAAACACCAAATAACATACTGACAGTGCTATATGTCATGTAATATATAGAATATATTCTTTGTATTTGTGAGATTCAAAATTGGTACTGCTTCATTGTGTGCAAAGGAAGAAAATCCTTTGGGCAAAAATGAAAAAGGCTTATCCTTTTGGGTGCCTCAGTGTGCTCAGCAGATTTCATGCTCCTGAAGTATGAGGTATCTTTTATAAAAACTTCCTATTTAGGCTTAGGATGATATGAAGAGAAAGCAAAGAAAGTGTCCAAATAAAATAAAAGCTTGGTAAGCGCTGAATACATTTCCTGACAGTCTCCCTTAGATATTTAGATATTTTAGTGAACAAGGGGAAATTCTGTACTCATAGTGCTACTACAGGAAAGGTCAAGGCATCTGAAAACATTCGCTTTCATCTTTTGGAGAATATGAATATGCATGAATACTGCGCCAGATTGGGAAAATCACCACTCTCTTGTAAGTGAATACTCAGGCTGTTGAAAGTGGACACCATAAATTACATCTCACACAAACAAATGTAAAAATAGAGGGCACTACTGGAAAGTGCTGATTGTTGACTGGCTATTACAGTAACTCCTTTTTAAAATCCTTTTGAATTTATTGGATATTAGGTCTGCTGTTTGGAAGAGAGGAGTTCATAATGTACTTCTAGTTTTGTTGTTAAAAATAAATTTCTGCTGCAGTTCTCCTGCATATTCATATGCTTGGGGGAAAAAAAAAAAAAAAAAAAAAAGATTATGCTGATGGGTAGAGACTGAATCAACAATTTCTTTCATCTTTCCAGGTGATAGTGTTGGGTTTGAGTGATGAGCGTTCAGACCACTTGGTGGATGTTTCAGTGGTCGATCTGCTGCAGGACAGGGAAGGCTTTACCTGGAAAGGACACGATAGATTGGAGCCACGCCTTAAACCTGCCCCCTTCGCCCCAGGTTTCCAGCCACTGGTGCTGGTGCAATGCCTGCCCCCAGCCTCTGTCACGGCGGTGGCTCTGCATGCAGAGTGGAACCTGATAGCATTTGGGACAAGTCATGGATTTGGTCTGTTTGACTATCACAGAAGAAACACAGTGCTGGCCAGGTCAGGGATGTAGCTCAGGATATTAATAATCACAAAATGGTTAACCCCGGAAAATACCAAACTTGATCTATAAAACGGCACTCTACTTTTCCCCCCAGATGTACCTTGCACCCTAATGACTCACTGGCAATGGAGGGCCCCCTGTCCAGAGTAAAATCCTTGAAAAAGTCTTTAAGACAGAGCTTCAGACGCATCCGCAAAAGCAGAGTGTCAGGGAAGAAACGCACTATCAACACACCCACCAGCAAGGTAAATTGGTCTGGTTGTTTGTTTGCTTTTGTTTTTTTTAAATGGTGGGGGGTCACACAGAACGTATGGCTTGAATCCAGTTTTGTATTTTATGAATGTGGTATGTGCAGGTTCAAGAGGCAAATGCAGCTTTGGCAGAGCAGGAGGAAGTGGCTCCAGTACAGCGAAGGATTGAACCCCGGTCAGCAGATGACTCACTGTCTGGAGTGGTCCGGTGTTTGTGCTTCGCCGACACCTTCCTGCGTGACGGTGTGTTTATTTTCTGGTCATAACTATTGACTAAATGTAAAGCTAGAGGAAAGATTAATTCAGTCTTTTTTCAAAACCACCTGTGGGACTTCTTAAAATTTATTATCCTCCTGTATACACCAGGTACACACCACGGCCCCACACTATGGGCAGGTACCAACTCAGGCAGTGTGTATGCCTACGCTCTAGAGGTTCCCTGTGTGGGCTCGGGACGTGTGTCTGACCGGGGTGGAGCAAGTGAGAGCAGTGTCTGTGTGGAGGCAGTGCTGGGTAAAGAAATTCAGCTGATGCACAGGGCTCCCGTGGTTTCAATCTGTGTATTGGATGGCCGAGGGAAACCACTACCGGACCCATATGAAGCTTCCCAGGACCTTGCCATCGCACCTGATATGACCAACGCTCACTCTGTGCTCATTGCATCAGAGGAACAGCTCAAGGTTAAGAGAAAAAAAAAAAAAAAACCCCACCCCATTTTGTGCTTGAGAGACTTACAAATTAAATTTCTGTTTTAAATCATGGTAGGTCTGTTCTTCTATTCTTTCTTTCTCTCTTCCTCTAGGTGTTCTCTCTCCCCAAAGTGAGCGCAAAGACCAAGTTTAAGCTGACGGCGCATGAAGGCTGTCGGGTGAGGAAAGTGGCCCTGGTGGTCTTCAGCTCTGCAGCTCAGGAGGACTACAGTGAACACACACTCGTTTGTCTGACCAACCTTGGAGACATGCACCTCTTTAACATACCAGGCCTCCGACCACAGGTGAGGTTTGGGATTCAGTTGTGTGCATCACACAAGCCTGACTTACATTATTTTTTATGTGTGCACATTTAAATGGTCATTTATAGAAATGTATAGTGTTGGTAAATGGATGATTGTTTGTGTGCTTTAATGATGTACTTACTAGGGTAAAATATCTATGTAATATAAAATATCACATATGCACATCATGCTGTAAAATGACATATGATTCCAACCTTACTTATAATTGATGTGTCCATTCTGTGCCTTCAGGTTCGCTATGACTGTATCCGCAAAGAAGACATAAGTGGCATTGCATCCTGTGTTTTCACCAAGAATGGACAGGGTGGGGAAAATGGCTTGATTTTGTTAAAAATAAAATATTGTTTCATTAGACACTGGCAGTTAAATGATGATGCTGTTTTGATCATTCTGATTTGGTGACTTAACACACATTAACACCGTGAAATAAAGATTACACATTACAGTCATAATTTTTGGAGGGAAGAGGTAAGTTAGACAAGGTTTTCTCCTCACAAAATGTTTTCTCACAGTCCCCCAGTACAATGAAGAGGAAGCATTGTATTAAAAAAAAGTGTTTTTTTTTTTTTTTTTTTTCCCTGTTCCCAACAGGCTTTTACCTGATCTCTCCCTCAGAGTATGAGAGGTTCTCACTCTCTGCAAAAGTCGTCACTGAGCCGCTCTTCTCTGTTCAGTTGGACCGGCTGCTAGAGCCCACACCTGCTGGGTAAGACGCACAGACACACTCGGACAAATTTAAAGGGCACAGCTTCTGTTCCCACGTGAGATGTTTTTGCCTTAACAAATTGCATCTGCGATATATTAATCAGCCAATACAGAGACAACTAAACTTTTCCATGTTTGGTCAAGGACACCCAAAGATTTTCTTGTACCACCTTAAAGAACTTGCATGCTTCCTGATATGAATTGCAAAGTAATTGTAAAACTAAACAAATATGTATCAAAACCTCTATGATGACATACAAAAATGTATATATATTGGGGTATAGTTCATAATTTTTCAGGGTCCAGTGTAAGGTCCCTGAGTCCAAGCAGTCACTTGATTCCATATTGGGAGCCACCAAACCAATTGTTCATAATGCTTTCTCTGGGGTTATGACCAGCTTGAGGCACTCAGCTGCGTGCACAAGCAAAGAAATGGTACTTTTACTGTTATTGCTTTGTTATTATTCCATCAACTGCCAAAGTAAATGGTGTGTGCTCATGTGTCTCCTTAGTGATAGTACGACAACGCAGCCGCAGGCCAATGGAACCCACAAAAACCAGATGGGTCAGGCTGAGGGTAGGACACACACACACACACACACATTCACTCTGCTTTCTTTCATTTCTCTCCCCCTTCATTGCTCTCTCTCTCTCTCTCTCTCTCTCTCTCTCTCTCTCTCTCTCTCTCTTGTCTCTCTGAACCTCTTAAACCCCGCACAGGCCTTGCAGGGGTTCCCATCTTGACTCCATGGTAACTGTTCAGTATGCCCAAGCTGCATCTCTTGCCCTGCACCTCCCTCCCAGGCAGGAAGTGTTGGTTGTCGTGGCAACCAGAGTAGTTTGTTTATGTCCAAGAGGCTTTGTCTCCAAAACCTCAGACTGCAATAACTGCGTGCGGCACAAATATTTTTAACGTGTTTTTTTATTCCCATTTTCCCTTATAGTCAATTAATGCACAATGAAAAGAGTTTATTTGGGAAAAAATAGATTTTAAGACTGGGATTTAATTTTGTTTAATGATGAATATTTGGATCGTGAGCCATCCACTCTATGCCTCGCTGTAAGTTGTTTTGCACAAAAGAGAATTTAGAACTAGCCACTTTTGAGGATATGTTTTGAAAATGCATTTTTTCTCAAAGAGGAAAGTTCAGGAGGACATTTTGTAGCGGTGTGTGTGTGTGTGTGTGTGTGTGTGTGTGTGTGTGTGTGTGTGTGTGTGTGTGTGTGTGTGTGTGTGTGTGTGTGTGTGTGTGTGTGTGTGTGTGTGTGTGTGTGTGTGTGTGTGTGTGTGTGTGCATGCCACTTGGTGGTAATACAACAAAGAATGCTGACATAATCACCTTCTGTTACATTGATATGATGAATGTGTTACCAAGCATTTGCTTATTTACATCCCTCGGGCACAAAGCAACATTCACAACTCTGTACATTTTTGTCTGTTTCGGTCTCCTCAGGGACGAATCTGGTTCTACATGTAGAACTATGCACAGCTGGTCCCTTACTGTGTCTGTCTTCTGTTGGCTGCTGGTCGGGTTGTGTTTATTTGTTGAAATCAGCAACCCCTTGTGTCTGGAAATGATACTAGGACAGCAGTGACGATGATCCAAAATAGTATAGCTGCAAGTCAGAAAACCAAAATAAAGAAGTAAAATGTGCTCAAGATTCAAGCAGGTCAAAACTGCAAAATTAGGAAACAGTTTCTCTTGTGCTGTCTTCATGAGCCACTTCTTTCAAATTTCAAGTTTCATTTAATCATGCCCCAGTTTTTTTATGCTGTAACATAGAAAAAGAATATTTTTTCTGCTGCTGAAGCCCCCATTTCTATTCAGTTTGATTTAATTAACTCTGCTTAGTTGGGGGCACAACAATGCAGAAACATACTTCAGCTTCTAACACTTTGTGTTCCACTCTTGCAGGACAAACAGAGGAGCCTCCAAGCTCTCTGTCCTCTCCCAACCTGGACACCCCACTGGACTCCCCCCTCAGCTGTGCTGACCTCACCCTCGACTCCACTGGAGAACTTACCGTTGAGGATGTCAGGGATTTCCTCACGTAGGCGTCTAAGTTAACCTCTACACATACACTCAGCTTGTGCTATTGTTCTTTTTATCCTCGATCATGAAACTGGTTTATGTGTCTGACCTGCAGCACTGTGGATGAAGCAGAGAACAACCTAAAGAATATTAAAGAAGAGGAGGGACACACGACTGGCATCCTCATCAACTGAACAGGCAAGACACAAAGACAGAGCCTTTGATTACACTGAGACCTCTCCTGTAGTCAGATAGTATGAGCAGATGCACATATTCATGCCTATACTGGCCTATATGCCTATATACATACTGGCATGTAAACGTGAGAGCTGGTTAATCCACACACGCATACAGACACCTGTTTCTAATGGAGCTGGTTCAGAGTGTGCAAACTTCAAAGACTTGTGTCAGTCTGAGTGCTGCATTCCACCAACAAGCTGTCTGTGTCTTTGAAGACCCAGTGAAGCAGAAATTATTTCACTGAGGGCAAAAACATTATGCAGAGTCAAGCTCAGGGTCAGAATTAATTGCCGACATGCATCTGTTTTCCCCTGTGATAGTATTTCCAGGAAGAAATCCTCACATTGATGTTCTTAATTTACTAATTTTTTAAGTTTTTTTTCACCTTGCTTGTGTACTATATCTGCCTGAAGAAGCTATAGTCATGAGTATGTGGTGGAGATGTTAACCTCCACAAATAGCACAAATAGCACTTATCCATCCATTTACATTGCTCTGCACTCACAGGAGTCATGAATCAGGAAGTGATGGTTGTTCTTGGATTCTTTTTTGCCCATTTGGCAACACGTCTTGGTCTTATTTAATATAAATCTGCTGCCACCTGGTGGAAAAATACAATGTAATACACCTGAAATGCATTTAAAAAAAATCTTTTTTACATCGATAATAAATACGTATGGATTTTTTTTCATTGATACTAATCTGCATTTTGTCATATGTTAATCAGGACAGGTTAACTTAATATTCATTTACTATACATTTCTTTTATATATAATTATAATATCGCAGAGCCTAAAGGTACAGCCTTACATTGATTCTTCGTCAAAAGTGGAAGAGAAACAATGACATCAATTTACTGGCTGTTTCAGCAATAAGGCTGATTGCACCTGATGATCATTTTGCCTGTAACTGTGCCAGATTGTATTTGTTTTAGAGGACTCATTTTAAATGATGGCACATTTTATGGTGACTGACCTCTACTGATCTGTCTGCATGATTTCCAACATAAACTGCTTGAGTCCAGGTTACACCATCTTGAGTTCAAGAAATGTGCCTTTTCCCTGGTGCTTTAATGTGTTCAAGGGGGGTTTGCTGCCACTGTCCACATTATGTAGCTGGAACACTAACTAGTCTGTCACTCTGTCATCCCCCAGCTAGGCCCTTGAACAACACTATCTGTGTCTTAACATGAAACATTTTTTGTCATATTATCCTCTGTTTGCTGTTGAAGTGTTACAGTGAGGGGCTGGAGTGGTCTGGACGGACTGGATTTCTGTGCAGCACCACAAATATCTCCCAGCAGCCCAATGCGGAGCTCCCCAGTCAGCACTCTGAACTCTCCTGGCACAAACTGGGAGGAATGGCTATTTCACTATGGACAAAGAATATATTGAAGGTGCTTGTTGTGGCCTCTTCTACTGGAAGAACTAAATCAACTTCCTCTGTAACCACTTCTGAATTATGACACCATGTCCTGCATGGAGACATCAAGTCCAAATGAGGAAAGCCTGATTCTGGAAGGACTTGGAGCTGTCGATTCTGATTTCAAGAAATTTCGATCATCCGTCTTTGACGCTGTGTAATCAGTCAGTGACTTGCTGCTTCCAGGCTCTTTGCCAGCCAATGGAGGTGGTCACACTTAATGACTGTGGCTCAGCCCTGCAAGAAAGGGCTGTTGCACTCTGCATAGGAGACTTAACAGTGACGTTTCTTTGTTTTTATTTTTATATCCACACTTTTGTGGTGCCTGAGTTGGTCTGAGTTTTCCCCCACAGTTGGAACTGGAATTGGTGCTCTGTTGCCAAAAGCGCCTGTCAACTGCTTGTGCACACTAGATGTGATGAATTCTTATGCAGGCTGCTTAACAACACCACAGCCCTGTGGAAGACCCTGTATATGAACTGAGACTATCTAAAAGAGTGAGTAGTGTTTGAAGAGGTCAGAGCTAGCAAATGAAGTATTTTGAATATTTGAGTATTAAAAGTTGTAGCATTTCTATTTCCCCCCTCTAATGTGCCAGTAAAGGCAGTTGAATTGCCTTAGCCACTGTCCAGCCATTTCAAACCACAAATGTTCGATAGAAACTCATTTACCCCAAAGTTTTAATAAGCTCTCTGTCTACTCGAATGGTACTGAGTGCTGAGAAACTGGAGATGTTTTGTATCTTGTTAAAAATGTTTCTTACGGCTTTTGGAATTAGGAAAATGTTTTAATGACAGACACTGTGAGTGGATGCAGGAGGGCAGAAGGACCAGAGCCTACAAAGGGAGCTGCTGGGGATGAAGGAAATTAAGTTGGTGCTATGAATCAGCAACAACAGCATATTTTGGTGAAGTAACAATTTTTAAAATACCTTTAGTTCTGAATGCATTCTTGTTTTCCCTCAACTACGGATTAAATAAATTCAGCTCTGTTTATTCGGCAAAACAGGTCAAGTGTCATGTGTGCAGGAAGAGAGCAGTGACCTTTTGCATTTGAGTCTTTACTCATTAGGACTCAGACTGATTAATCAAATAAAGGACTGAAGGAAAGAATTATTTGAAACTAAAGAGAAAGCGATAAAGGTAAAGAATGTGGTAAAAGTTAGTTCAATCCTCCCTCCTCTGTTAATGTTTCATCATCTCATGCAGAAATGCTCTTGATGGGACTCAGGGAAGTGTAGAGAGGGAAGCCAAGTCTGAATGCTGAGTGTAATGTATGGTGATGCACCCAGGAGATCTCTGTCTTGGGTTTCTTTGAATTGGTGCATTCTGGGTAATATTGGCTGGATGCAGAGCTTTGTTCATCACTGCTTTTAACCCCCTTGATTATGTCTTTTTTTTCACAGTGTAAAATAATAAAATAAATGAAAGTTTATGAAATATCTATATCTAGGTCCCATAAAGACAGAATTACGCCAGTAAGTAGAGCGAAAACCTGTCGTGGCTTAAGAAACTGCTCAGTATTTCTGTTTCTAGCTTCTTGATCACACTGCATAACAGAAAATTAAAATATAAAAGGGACCTTACTACTAACTAATGTAGCTCAACGGGTAGGAAACATGTTTTTTTGTTTTTTTTTTAAATACTTGTTAGCTTTCTTTGGTGATTTGGCTGATGCAAATAATTAACCCTTTCATGCTACAGCTAGCACGGTTCAGATTTGTACCTAACGCCACAATTAAGATGAATTTGTTTGTGATTCAGTTTTGTGTGTAGGATTTTTAATTGGTTCATTTAGCATTTCTGGCTGTGGAAGAATTGTGAATTTAATAAAAATTATTTACTCTCTCCCTGGGACTTGGTCTGCTGTGTGGTCAATTGGTAGTTTTAGATTTTGGGACATAGACTTGTTTGCACTTTCAGTGAGCCTCAGTCACATGATGTACACTGTTGGTTTACCTTAGTTTAGTATAAAGGAGCAGGTAAGCAGCTTAGAGCAGTGATTCTCCATCTTTTTTGGTAATTTCCCCCCTTTGGACAAGCCCTGTCCTCTCCCATCACCCCAACAAAATACTAGTAAAATTCAGCAGGTTAGAAATTTTCTAACTTATGTGTGAAAGTTACATTGCATTACATTACAGGTTCCATTTTTCTCCTCCGCTCCAGTCAAATGTTATTTCATTTAGGCTACATAAGAGAGAAGATAAACTTTCATTATTCCGCTTTGGGGAAATTTACACATTGCAGCATTGGACAGATGAACGTCGAAGCACACTGGAATAACTTATAGCTAGATGAGTTAGAAAAAAGAAATGTGTATACAAATGAATATATGAGACACAAGTTTAACCAACACATGCACACGGAGTTGGCAGTTGAATTGCTGAATTGCATCCTCTCACTGAGGGAGCTCCCCAGTCTTGGCACAGTGTCCTTCAGGGATGAGTTGTTCAACCATATGGATAAAGCTTGGCTCTCTTCCTCCTCTCACCCACCACCTCCACTGAGTTAAGAGGGCATCCTCGGACAGAGCCGGCCTTCTAGATCAAGTCAAGTCGCTTCCCATCTGCTGTTGAAATGCTGCGGCCACCTCAGTTTGGCAGAGTGGCTTCAGGAGGGCCCCCTTCACTCCAAAAGGGCAGATTGTCTGCTGCTTTTCCTGGAATGTGCAGATGTCCCGTTTGTTGTTCAGGAGCGGTGTGGGCCCACAGCCTTCTGGGCTCAGGGGGACGGCTGTCTGTCTGATCAAATCTCTTTAAGAATACATTCAGGTGGTCCACCCACCTGGGGACTCTCAGGCCTTTGCAGACTGCTGCAGTCAATCCTCCAGCCCCAAAGCGTGACTTTGTATGTGTGAGGGCCCCCTGGTGGTCTTTTGGGCTGCTTACCACGATTATCTCGGGGAGTCTCCACACACGTTTCAGTTTCATTTCCTGGACTCTTGGTTTTAGAGGTAAGAGGCTGAGATCGTATGTTTCTATTTTTTACTGCCCATCGGTTCATTTTGTGTAACAACAATCCGATGAACACACGAACTCGCCCGTCGTGTCTGCCGGAGGCCGCTTCGCCTAAAAGCAAAGGGATTAGACACCCTGTTGTCTGTTAGACTTCCTTCTGCTGAACAGGAGCAGACAGTTTCTGAACTCCAAATCATCTAAACCAGCTGCTGTGATAATCAGATCGACTGCACTTTCTTAAAAACAAACAAACAAATAAATAAATAAAAAAGGAAAGGCGCCTCTTGTTGGTCGGTTCAGAAACTTACGTAACTCCCTGCAGAGGTCACCGTTAAAAATCGCCACTGATTGAACTCTGCACCTTGACATGATGTCAGCAGTCAGTCCCAGTGTGGGGAATAATGAGCTGCAGGGGGAGGATAGGCCTTTTCTTTCCTCTCTAAACCCACAGCCACGATGAAAACATGTCAGTGTGAGAGGCATTCGTTACAAAGATGAAGAAAGAAGGATGGGGTTGATGAAGGAAAAAATGTAGGAATATTAATGGTCTTGGAGTCATGCAAACTTCCAGTGACACAAACTGAACCTTGACCTGTGTGGTAGTGGTCAGCGATGTGTATCACTTAGGTTAACAAAATAACGTGTATCAAACCATTCCTCCTGTGTTTGTTTCTGAGCGCTCGACTCTCAGGTGGATTGTCAAAGTTTGTCCTTCGACGCAGAACACAAAGAACTCCCAATAACTTCAAGGAGAATCTGTCTGTGTTCATTCGAAGGTGGCCAAATGAAGAGGACGAGGCAATCCCAAAGTGACAGAGGAGAAGGAGTTATGGGCAGGAGAACTAGCAGGAGGGAACTGAAAAAAATCAAATATTTTGAGGAGAAGAGCATAGAGGAGACGCTGGAGACAGACGAATCAAATGAGGAGGAAGATCAGAAGCAGAATGAGCAGCCAGGTCCATCTATCCAGAGAGGAGCACAACATAACAGTGAGTCCACAACAGATGAAGATTACAGCATCAATTTCTCACTGATATCCAAATTGAACGGTGCTGCGAATTCTGCACAGAAAATGACTAGAACCAGCTTTTGCAACATTTCCTACACCTTGAAAATCTGCTCCACCTGTATAGGCGTTTTTGTCATTTTATGCAAAATTTAGGACTCTTGCTTGTATCCTGCGGAGACAAAAAGGGCATCCTGAATGTAGAGAAGCTGAGCAGGGGTAAGTGGGAAATGATACCTTGTCCAGTTTACCTCATGATTTATGCATAAGTATATACTTCCTTTAGTCATTTATATCTGAGCTTCTTTATTCTTTAATCCACTCACCCATTCAGCTGAGGAGTGTATTGAGTCTGAGGGCCGCTGGTTTTCCCCCACTGCCTTTGAGACGTTTTCGGGTAGAAGCTCCAGCAGAAAATGGAAACAAAGTATTTTTTGTGAAGGCAAACCTCTGCAGACTTTGTTTGAAGTAAATTTTTATTTATTAATTTTTTTTTTGCCTTTTTTTTTTGTTTTTTTTTTTTGCTTCATTTAAGAACAGAATTTAAGAACCCAGAACAGACACTAACTATCTAATCACCATTATCACAGTGCGGGGTATTAAGCACTAACGGCTTTTATAGGAGGAGAACAAACATCCCAAAGGTAACTTAACTGAGGGTATACCTAAGATTTTTAAGTAGGCATGTAGGCAACTTTGACACTGTATCTCATAGTATTTTTCTTTTTTTCACTATCTCAGCCAAAGAAAATCACATTAGATCCTGAATCAGAAAGCTCCTCTAAAGGTTTGTCTGCACTTGCACCACCAATTAACCGATAGACAGAGTACAGGCCAAATTATGGTGATCCATTTTACTACAAAGTCGCTGTTGTACTTTCTGTTTGATGTTTTATTGTGTTATCTCTGTCAAAGCTTCGGAAGTACAGTTTGCAGAAGAAATTGAGGGAGATGATGGCTGGAAGCCAGCCAGTGAAGAACTTGTAGTGGAAGCGAAGGAGGAACAAAAAGGAAAGGAAGAGCGTGAAAACGGAGGAGAGACTGCTGACTCAATAGATGAGCAGGGTAATGAAGGGGAGGATGAGTCGATGACAAAGACAACAATGATTTTGAAGTTGAAATTTCTTTCAGGAATCATCATCTGTACAAACACTCATTAGCAAATTAACGTATGGCTATGTCGTCTTTGTGGCTGTATGAATATTAATCTTGTCCTTTCAGAAATGGAGACACCTGTGACCATTTCCCCACTGAAGGAATACACTTTGCAGTCAGCAGTTGTCGTCCTCAAAAAGATCCAAGAGCTGGAAGGGGTAAGAGGGAACAAGTGGAGCTGTTTTCTTCTTTGGATTAACAACTTCACGCACCTGAGGGGCTTTTTGTCCTGCTACCAGTAGTACACACATTAATGATGAGGATGAAATCTAATAACTTCTCCCAACACCACCTACAGTCACATTCTCATTGGCCTCCGCTGTACTTTGTGTCTAATGCCACTGTGGCGTTACGTCTGCGTTTAGTGTGCAAACTTCACTTTAGCTAAGAACTGCATGCTTATACTTTCTTTACAAAGACGGTGCAGACAGCAAATATGCACGTTGTAACTTTGCCATTGTGGGCAAGTTAGCATGCTGTGGTTACCTTTTAGGACAGAGCTCTGCCGTGTCTGAGGACAATCCAAGTACATTCAGACAGAGAGTGGAGAATTTTGGCCTTTTATGGAAATTTGATTGGTGGACCATTTGACCTGACGACGGCTGAAATTTCTGAGGTGCTAACTGGACCTGTAGCCCGTGAAATCCGTTCTTCCTGTGGACTGATGGGGGAAATTCATATTAACTGTGATGAAGAAAGAGCACGAGAATCAGGGGTGTCTCATGCTGACCATGTCTGTCAGCACATGTTTCTGTGCTTGATGTCATCTCAAATCTGCAGCAGGAACCCCTGAGGATAGGGTTTATACTCAGAGAAGAGGAAGAAGAGGTAGGAGAGGGATGTGTGACTATACTATTGGTTGACTAATCACAGGCAACATGACTAGATACTCCCAACACTGAGCCACTCCTCTGTCAGCCTGGCAACAGTAGTATGAGCAGAAACCCGCCGAGGCAGCCGCCTGCAGCAGGTGGTGACTGTCACATTGATACCTAGGGCCTCACAATGATCTCTGATCATGAGTCAGTTACTCATCAAGAGGACAAGAAAAAATCTCCTCACGTATAAAAGGGTCACCTTTTTTCCCCCCTTCGTTTGGGACCATGTCATGCTCCCTGATCTCACTTCTCCGCATTTTGGAAACACTTAACAATATAAAATACTGATTAAATAAACATTTCTAACAGTATAACAGTAATGTTTGTCCTTGTTTGCCGTGACAGGTATTTCATAGGTCTCAGGGGGAAATGTTTTACATTGCAGTACTGCGAGGACACATGAGCCAAACGGAGGTCCCATAGACAGCTCTGTAAATACCAAACAGCAAGCTCAGAAGCTGGGGATGATTCCGTCGTGCTCTCTGTGATTCTGCTTCTGTTCTGTTTCAGAGCGAGAGTCAGTGTCAGACCATCTCTTCAGAGGATTCAGATGATGGTCAGTTTTTAGCTAACAGAGCATGATGTGGTATGTGATTACTTTGTTTGATGTTCAATGTTATTTTACTGTTTTGTAACCGCCGTTTAATTTGAGAACAGACTGTGAGTTTAAGCCACTGGATCAGTACATGCAGAGTGGAAGAGAAAAACAACACAGCGGTTCAGCGACAGATGACTCTTGCATCGCAGCAGCCATGCAAGATGATAGCAGGCAGATTTCAAGAGACAAATCCATCATCGGTGCTGAGTGCAAAAGACATAGCAACAACAGAAGGCAACATGGGCAGACAGAAATCCTGAATGAAAAGGGGAATTCTGTAAGACCTTTATCTGCACCAACTCCCTCGTCCGACAGTCCTGAAAACATTGGGCCAATCAACAGTCTCACAGCAAACCCCAGTGCTTCCTCTGTCTCAGGCTTTTCCAACACCACCACAGGTGCGTTAAGATTCAACTCCTTTTTTATTTTATTTTTTGAAGTTATTTAAGGTGTTAAGATTTCATTGTAATCGTTTTTATTTCTCCTGCTGCAAAGACACCCGTGAGGAGAAAGAAGGTGGAGTGCTGGAAATAGAGCAGTACGTAAAGAGGAAAGACCTTCCTGACATGTCTAACTCTGAAGCCAGCGGTCGACCGCCTGCCAATGTAAATATCAGCGACGCAACGCCAAACACAATAACTCCGGAGCAGGTCGCTGAGGATGAAAGCGTAGAGCCAATGAGTGAGTGGTTCAGAAAACACAAAAGATGCTTGTTTCGATGCCTCTTTGCTGATTATATGTGCACGATTTCAAATAAATGTAAATACATAACAATAGTTTCTCGTAACCCTGCAGAACAATCTGCGGCGCGTCTGTCGCACACAGGTGCCACAGCCAACGGCCATGTTGCTGCACAGGTGATCAATCAAGAGGCAAGGTAAGGTGCAATAAACACTTTTGGATGAACGTACATGCTGAAGTTTTATGCACAGGTGAGAAATGTTTTCTTTTTACAGGGCTCCGAAAACAACCAAAGCCTCAGACACTTATTCCTCAGGCATGGAGGAGGGCGTGTCCTCACAGCGCTCCAAGAGCGTCAATCTGGACGCAATGGACCTTGATCAATTAATCCAAGAGAAGATGAAAATGCAAATCAAGGTTTTAAGATTACAAGAGGAATATTACTCTCTGAAAGTACAGGGAATTAAAAAGTGACATTGCAAGGTTAACCACTTCTAAAGTTGACTGTAGTTTACGGACAAACGTGCACATCGCTTTGTTATTCCCGACAGGCTCAACTTAAAGTTGAAAAAGGGGACAATGCAACCATTCAGTGATCATGGCTGGTGTTCACAGCTTTACTTAAAGGGAACAATTCAGGAAAATTGTCAAAGAACATTTCACACATTCTACATTCATAGCATGCGTCCAGTCTCTAAGTGTAATTTGATATATTTATGATAAATTGTAAAACTTAGTTTGCATACTTTGTCATTACTGTCTAATATTTCCTTGAATGCGATTACTTGGGCTCTTCCACAACATGGTACTAGAATTTTGGTGCATCTCTCCCAACACAGCGTACAATAATTATAGCAAGCCTGAAGTGCAACAGTCCAGTAGTTACAGTCAACATGGTCTTTTTAAACTTCTCAACTGCTGAGAATGTGACAAAACTGAAGCAGTCTAGTTAAACAATATTGGAAAACATTTTTAATTGCTGATTTTACAGTGTATTTTTTTAATTGTTTTTAATGAGTAATGTGTGATAATCCAAATTGTTTTGCTTACATCTTGGGCTTCGTTGTCTTATTCTTAACCTTCTCTTTCTCATGGTGTGGTGCTCGCTACTAACTCAACTGACTGGTTTGTGATTGACAGGCAACACGCTCTTCTCTGAAATGTGTGCCTGAACAACAACTTTTCGCTGTTCATTGTTATCTATAGAGCTGAAAACCGACGTAAATCTGACAAAATTTATGAAATAAAATTTTGTAAACCTGAATACATTTAAGAAGTTTCTTTAAACATGCAGAATCTTTAAGGTTTCTCAAATTACAAAAGCTCCAAAGCCATTTTTATTAGCACTGGATTCAGATGCAACACTTTTACATTTTACATTTATACATTTTGTACATTTGTATTTACAGTTTATTCAAAGAAGTTAAAGACACAGAAACAGCTGCTACTCTGTCATATACTCTTCATCCTTTTCCAGCTCATCATCCTCTTCCTCATCATCTTCATCAAAGTATTTATCCTCCGCGTCTCTGCTGACAATGTCCAAGTTGTCATAGTCTGGGTTTTCATCCACCTCGCTATAGCACACACAAATGCAGACACATTACGAGCCAATGCGTATGATTTTTCTCATCATTTCTATCAGAAAAATACAGCCTTTGAGTGAGCATTTAATTAAAACATTTAAAACAGGAACACAATTTACTATTCATTTCTAGATCTGGATCTTCTGATAAATTTCTTGCCTTCTAGAACTTCCATTTTTAATTATTATTAAATATTATTAAATAATTCATTTTAAATCATTTTAAAATGAGACAGTCCGTCTTTGTTTTTGTTTTAAAAGCTATTCAAACTCTTTAATTCAACACTGCGTTTATTACACAAATACATTTCTGTTCCATTTTTCATAAAATATGTAAATATTATAAATCTATCCTGATTATTACTGAGTCAATGTCATACTGGTTCTTCGCAGTACTTGACTAGTCATTGTTTTACCTCCTTAAATTAGCTCTAAATTTATGAACGTACTACCCAATGTGTGCTTGGTGCAGAGGCAGTGGTGGTGCTGCCACTAACCTGTAGTTAAAATCTTTGTCTTTGCCATCGAGGAAGCGCTGGTGCATCTGACTGATGAATTCCTCTCTGAGGAGAGCCTTTTCCTCGGATGTCGGCTCCCATTCCTTTCCCTGGACTCTGCTATCTTTGAAAACAGTTTGAACAAAGAGGGACAGCTAGAGCAATGCTGACAAGAAGCAGAGAGTAACTTCAGCGCCACCAATAACTCTAACTTACTGTCATCCTCCTCGTCCTCTTCCTCTTCCTGTTGGCAATCCTCTCTCTCCTGCTCCAACTGCAGACGACTCTGGATGAGACGCTCCTGGTACGAGTTGAGGAGGAGGTGGGCGAGACCTCCTGCGCCTCCTGCTGGTGCTCCTGGTTCTCCCTGTGCACAGTCCAACATGGCCTCTTGGGAGCGCTCCAGCACCTAAAGCATTGAGGATATTTGCCAGATTATTGTTATTATTATTATTATTATTTAACCGAAGATAAGCCACTCTAAAATGAAATTGAACTGTAAATCATGAAATAAAACTCACCTCCTCATCAGTCAGGTATTGGCCAATATATTGTTCGTACAAGAGTGGTTCTCTGATTCGCATCTGTTCCTCACTGAAATACTGACCCTCTGAGGGATGAGGTAAAGTTGGTGGGAGATATTTCATGTTAAAAAAAAAAAACAAAAAAAACTTTCCAGCTAAAACCAGAATTATGCACACAATAGCACCAGAGCCTAATGGAGCCCTTACCTTTCTGCAGGGCTCTGAGGGCAGCATAGCGCTGGTTTCGGATCCTGGTCTTGTCGGGACATCCGTCAGCTCGTCTCTGTATCACCTTGCTGTAGTGATGGGTTCGTGGGTCTGAGCTGACATGGGCAAACGCTGACAGGTGCTGCGGCTTCAGACAAGCCTGGAATTGAGGGACAGTTGAAAATGTGAATGTCAATCTATAATCTACTGCTGTACTACTGTACGCTACATTTCTTAACTAAATAATGTATTTAGTTTGAGAGGATGGCTTACAATTTCAAAGCCATAAAAGCCAAAAAGATTTGTTGAAATGTTACAACGGTTTGGAGCTTTGGACTTTTTCTTACAGTGTTGTTTCCCTCCGTGTCCTGTCCTGCAATAAACTTCACCCCAGTACACCGAGATGTTTTTCTATTTCAGCAATCCCGTCACAAATCCGTGTGTCCATATGTCAGAGTACAAAGGTTTTATGTCGTAAACAGCTTTGTGTTGCTGACGGTGCATACATACATGGTACCTCTCCAGGAAGACCAGCGGCCTGCTGCTGTACTGCTGCAGCAGCTCCTGCCTGCGCTGATCCACGGTCAGCTCGGCCTCTCCGATCTGCTGGCTCTTCACCAGGCTCCGGCTCACCGCCACGGCTTCTATCATGGCGCTGACGCAGCTGGTCTCAGCCTGGCTCAGGTGCTGGATGAAGAGGAAGCAAAGTGGAATAATGTCACGTCACACTGCCAACAACAGGCCGACGTTAGCGGGGTTCGGGGGCCGATGTTGACGCTCTCACCGCGGGCTCCGGCGGCGGCGGCGGGGGCGGGGGCCGCCGCTCGCTGTCGGTGGGGCCGCCGAGGTCACTTCTTTTCTGGGTCCGTATCACCGGTTCTTCGGGTGATTTGTTCCGGTCTTCACTCTTGCACCACGTCGGCTGTGTTTCAACGGGAGGGTCGATCTCACCCCACATAGTCACCGGCGCTAACCAGCTAACGGACGTGTTTGAAAGTGGCCCCCCAAACTGCCACCATGAACTAGCTCGTGTCTGTCTATTATTTTAACGCAACTACAGCCAATGTAGCGCCATACACGATGGTGGACTTTACTGATCTATCCTGAAATTATGGCATGGAAATAGAATAAATTAAAACTCAATTTCACTCACTTACTTAGCTACGTCTCTTGCCGCCATCTTGGTCCGTCATTCTTATCCCCCCCTCCTCTACCCATGAATGGGAGAAAGGTTCCTTCCGGTTGATGATTCCGACTGGCGCCTTCTGTTGGTAGACCTTTTTAGCTGGCGAACACATCGACAGCATTATGAGCGCCTTCCTAACGCGTTCGTCCTCCTTTTGCTGCCAAAATAGTGTTGACTGGTCAAGTCCTGGACTGTGAAACTGAGCTGTGGCATCTGGACCAGGATGTGAGCAGCAGATCCTCTCAGTCCTGTTAGATGTCATTTGGGGCCATAATGCATGGAGGCCAGGCCAGGCCTTCATGCATTGTGCAAATCTCACAGGCACACGACTGGATTGCAATGAATAAAATTTGGAGCCAAGTCAACACCTTGATAAAACCGACAACAACGTTTAGTTTGGTGGTTTGTGTCAAAGAAACACCCACATGAATGGCTGAACATTTCCCGAAGCAGCACACTGCCTCTGCCAGCTTTTCTTTTTGCCATCGTGCATCCTGGCTTCTCGAGGTCAGTGACACACAGCACCGCGGTGATGTGAAAAAGCATAGTTAATTAGAACAGACCACTTTCTTCCAATGCTCCAAGCTTCAGTTCCGAGGTTCACATGCCCATTGTAGGCCTTTGTCGTTTTTCTTTGTGTGTGGTTTATAGTAACAGTAATGTGGATGCATATTATACATACATCCAAATAAAAACACAAAATGTCATTACCTTTTGTTATTTTGCACCAGCGGAGTGCCATGTTACAAAAGAAAAAATATTTAAAAAGAAAGCCATTCATAAAGGTAAATAATCTTTACCTTTAGCACAAAGCTGCACTAACTATTTGTGTATAATAATTAATAATTAAATAGGCAAAGGAAGTTACTTTCATTGTGTGTTCTTGTTTATGTTGTTTAATATCATGGAGTTGGTGCAACAGGCATAAACACAGTTCACTCACTGTAAGGAAGTCGAGTATTTCAAGTTATCTTGTAGTCTGCCATTTATTTTTATTATTATTATGTTTATTCAAACTTCATGCCATCTGCCTTTTGGATAAAAAGCAACCAAATCTTGCCAATTACGTTTTTCTGAAGTGGTAAACCCCTCTCAGTACAGATGAGAGTCCTATGAACCCCCCCGAGGAAAAACATGGGCTCTGTGCTGCTTTGGTCCTCTGGTGCCAACAGAGGGAGCTTTTCAATGCTTCACCTCACATAAAAACCCAGAGACCCACCAAAGTTTAAGCTGTTCAACTATTATTTTCAAACTGTCCAGCAGACATGGCCTATCCTAGGAGTCACATTTTGAAAGTTTTACCTGGATATTATTATTTATTACTTTGTTTTTCCCCCTTTTTTTTTTTTATTCTCAGTGGGCGTCACACAAACGTTTCTTGTCGTCTTTTTTGGATTTGTGTGTGGTAGATAGTGAAATGTGCAGAGCAGAGGAAAATCATGGCACTGAGGTAAGCCTGGTAGCACACACCACAACACACCGTCACCTTCTGTTTGGTAGCTGTCTGCTCTTAGTCACTGCTAGGGATCACAGAATGAATTCAGCCTGTCTGTTATCGTTTAACACAAGCGTGGTTTTCAGACACTGTCCAGCCACAGAAACACGTATTTACATTTTGTTTACATCTTATTTTGATTAGAACTTTGTGCCTCGTTTTCAATTAACACAAATTGAATAAGGGCTCCTAAACCTTTGTTCAGATCTGTGACATCACACAGATCAAGTACAGCTGGACTCATATTTTACTTTTAATCTTTTTTTCTTGACTTTGCTCACTTATTAGATAGGCAGTTTCCACAGAGATGTTCTCATGAAAAACTTTTATAGGACAATGACTCGAAACTGGCCATTGTGTAAGACCTGCGTGTCTGGAATCTATCCAGTTATTTATTCTTTCATGGTCTTTAGTGGATCCAGTGAAATGGCAATTCCCTCAGGCTCTTTTGACAGCAGATAAATTCAGGTAATTATGAATTCTAAGCAGCAAAAAATTAAGCAACTCTTCTTCAACCTCAGGCGAGGTTGGAGGGTTAGGATTTGTGTTGGACTCTTGGGTGGATAAAGTACATGTGTAAAGTCATTGCTTTCTTGTGAGTATTTGCTTTTCTGACAAAGATGTGTAAGCCATGCCAAGTCTTCCTTTTTGAGTTGACACAGGGACAACCAAGTGAATAGCAGCACTTAATACATTGATACATACTGCCTCCCAAGTCCTCATGCGTAATGCCACATACGGTAGATGTAGCTGAAAGCGCATAGAGTCCCTGTTTATACTCTCGTGGTCGTCTGCTATCACATCAGACTCATGGCTGTGCTGTTGACACATTAATATTACTGAGACATGAGATAAATCATGGACCAGCTTTAACCTTGCTTTGGCCAAAAACAACAGCAGCTTTTTAATGATACTGTCTCCTAAAGCGTGAGAGTGGAGTGTGAATCGTTAGCCACGCCATGTCACAGGCAAGTGTCAGCTTCACCCGTACTCTGTGGGAACGCTGGGCTGAGGTGCAGGTAGCGTCAGTGTTTATTGTGTGCATTCTTCAATCATCTCTAAAGGAGTGTGAGTGATTCTTACAGCATCTGCCTTCCACAGATGCTCTTTACTAAATCAAACGTTTCTTATTAAGTATATATAAGTATATGAATCATTGCTACGATGTGTACATACAGCTCTTTTAATCTTGCGTCCATCCATTTTTGGATTCTACTGCAGAAATTTAAGTTAGAGTTAAAAGCCAGGAAAAATATCAATAAAAATGTGTTAGTTTGGGGATTGTGAGGCTGATCGTAATCATGGCCGGCAGAGAGAGCAGTCATTGCAGAGCGATGCAGGTGGTGCTCTAATTCCACCACAAGCAGGCAAACCAGGAAGACAGGGAGCAACAAAGCTGAAGCCAGGTTCACACATTATACCAGGAAATGCTGAGAACTACAAAAGACAACTCAACAAGCAAACAACAGCCATCTGCGGTTGTAGACAAACAGACAAAAGTGATAAAGTGCACGCCATGAGTTGCTTCTGGGGCTTTTGTAAAAACTATGCATATATTGTGAAACAGGATGAAAGAAGTGACGGTACTATGTCATATTCACTAAACACATATCTTATTGTTTAGTTAACTATTCAAGATGAACGCTATGCTTATTCTCCACATTTGGTATACAGGATATGTTAGAAACATGCTGCCTTTCTGTCTTATTTTAAATATCAGCAAAGTTATGAGCATGAAGAGCAAGGACCAGCAGACTTCAGTCCAGGCCACGATGAGTTGCCATGTCAACAGACATTACTGCGAGTTTGTTTGAGGCTACTTCAGGATGGCAAAATTAAATTTATAGCATGTAGCAGTGCTCAGAGACATTAACTGAAGGCCAGTGTTTCCCTAAAATGCCATAAAAGGCCAAAACATTTCCATTTGTGATGGAAATGTTTTGTCTAGCCTTGTATTACCATATTTCAGTTGTATCAGCGCCAATACTGTAACTCTTACAGCTCCTCCTTTTGCTGCTGTTCTCTTGAACTACTTCAGTAAACCAGTGTAATGTTGTCCAGCCACCCATGGATATGATCTGGGAATAGTTTCAGGTTTGCATGCTGACTTTACATGAAACAGGCACAAGGTGAATGTTTGGGGTCTATAACATGAAGAAGAAATTAGAAAAATTGTTGTTTCTTTTTACAAACACTGTGGCTATCACGACATTTGCTCCCATCAATAACTGGCTTGCTTTGCAACTCACTATATTGTCTATGAAAATGTTGGAGACTTGAACAGCAACGTATTTTTACATGAAGTACATTTTAGTTGTCAGATATAGTATTCTGTTTAATATGCTGTTTTAGCAGCACTGTTTTGGTTTTGAAGACGGGTGCAATTCTGCAAACGTCAGGCAAAGTAGTATTTGAAAGCAGACTGTCATCCTTCCACTTTCCCAGATAAACAGAGTATTAGAGAGTTGATGAGTGACCACTTGTAAAAGCCAGCAAACGGGGCCATCAACTGCTTAGTTTTAACCAGAGGATACTTAATTCTTCCTCATATCGTTCCAGTGTTAGAATAATACTTCAGAACTAAAATCAAATATTTGTAGTTTATTCTACGAGTACTTGACCTTTAAGGCCAATGTTAATTATGTTGGCAGATAATGAGTTTTCTTGAGAGTGAATTATAAGCATGTTGTGGTTTCCAGCAATTTTCAGTTGGTTATCTAGTTTCATGTTGTTTTTCATGATAAACTAACAACATTAATAAAAAAAACATTATTATGTAAAAAAAAAAAAAAAAAAAAAAAAAAAAAAAAAAACACATACCACTCCTGTGACTGGGAATTACCCACAAAACTGTGATACAGAGGTGAATAAGCCTTTTCATCCAGGTCTTTTTTGAATTTGTGTGTCTTTGTGTGTGCGTGAAGTCATCGGGGATTAAAGTTCTTCTCTGTGGTCGAATATACGATGTGCTGCCATCAAGAGTTAAGTGTTGTTTCAAGTTGATTGTTTGCAGAGCAGCTCACTGTCATTCCAGCAGCTCTCTTTTTGTACGATGAGTTGACGATACCTCCAGAGAGTGGGGGTCCCTCTGTTGATGTTAGTGACACCAGGGATGAGTCATAGAGAGGGAGAGAGGGAGATGGATGTGGTGGGAGGGAAAGGCAGAGCTAAATTTTTAAAATTTATCTGCAGGCGGCACTCTGATACCCAGGGTAACCATGGAGACCAAATTTGGGGAGAGACTAAATGCAGATGCTTCCATCCCCAGCCCTCAGAGTCAAGCCGTGGCCAGTGAACTGCAAGAGTTGTCCCTGCAGCCCGCCCCCAAACTGCTGCCAATCACAGAGAGGAGAAGTGGTATGATTTCATTTATTTACTTATTTTTTACAACAGCTAAGTAAAACAGTTTGGGTGTCATGTATTCCTTGTCCCATTTCGTTTTATTGAATTCTTTCAAGGCCGACCGAGGCGCATGTTCTCTTTATTTAAAGACATAGAGAGGATAAACAGAATTTCCTAATGGGAGACAGGCTCTTTAGGTGTAAAGACTTTACCAGGCTGTAGAGCTGCTGGCTAAGAGAGTTTACATTTCAAACATACGAGGTCTCCCATCGCATTACCTCATGGTAAACAGCAAGAGCTGCCTTTTGCATACACCCACTCCCCTCACACAAAAACACCATATTTCAGTGAAGTGCACCTCTTAGTGGTGGTGAAACAACTAAATGGACTAAAACTTGACTGAACAGTAAGTTCATTTTGAGCTACAGTTTCAGTGTTTTCTGGTCATTACACCTCTACACTGTTACACTGCAGTGTAGTGGGAAACATTTATTCAATTATTCAACAAGGTGAGCAACAGAGAATAATCATCTAAGTCATTTTGCATGCAAAAAAGAAATATTTAATTACTCCAGCTTGTGATCGTTTTCTGCTTTTTATTTGAATAATTAAAACAATTGAAACAGGTGATAATGATTAAGTTTGCATTATTAGTTGGTCGAAACAAGAGTACATTTGGGCTCCGGGTGGTTGTCCATTGATCGAAACTCACATTAAAGAATCTAATTTTAAACCTGCTGTGTCCTCATCTGCAGTCAGAGGCTACATCGTCACCCACCTGTTTAATTCTGCAAATGGCAAAGTGATAATTAGAAGATGCAGACAGTATCTTAACCTTAGTGTGCATTTACACATTGCACATTGATGTGTTTTTCCTGACCCACAGTCTCGGCTGCAAATCTCGAGGCAGTGTCCAGCCAAATGACTTTAGGCAACAAACTGGCTCCGTAATCTCTTTAGTCAGAAACATTAAACAGAGCCAACAGGTGGCAACACATGGTATCCAAAATAAATATATGACACTGTCTGTCTTTCTTTAACTTTGGCTGGTGACTGCAGATAATATGAAATTATTTTGGCTGATCCTTTGAAAAAACTAGACATTATCAGTTGCATACTGCAACGTACACTGTAGGTGTTTATCTGAGGCTTGTTTTAAGGTATAATATTACAGTAATTGTGGTGAAAAATTGATATTTTATGCAGTTAAGATACAAACAACGTGATTGCAAGGCTTCACATTCTCATTCAAAGGTGTTTGCCCCCACCTCCTGATGAATACTGAACCTACAACCTGAGGACCGACATGGTGTGAATCCACACAGCTTAGCATGAACACAACCATCTATTAGACTTGAAGTTCACTTATAGTCCCCTTCAAAACCCATTAATCAGTCTCGAATAGATCTTCTGTATGTAGCTGTGTGTGTGTGTGTGTGTGTGTGTGTGTGCGTGTGCAACCCTAGACCCAGTGTACAGATGAGGTCTGGATATAGTGATGTGGCCAGCTGGTCCTTCTATTTAAACCAGTGGGAGTGACTACAGGTTAGGAGGAAAGAGGGATGCAATGTCAGAGGAGCGGTTGATTGGTCATGGGGGTGGGGGGAGGGGAGGGGTAGCCAGACTGAAGGAAAAGTATTGGTTTTGGAAATGGGGGAAATTATAGGGGCAGGTGTATTTATTAAAGATCAGGGGGAAAGAGGGGACTAAGTGGAATTTAAGCTCAAAAAGTCCTGAACAAAATAAATGTGCCGCTCAGGCTTGGGTTTATTTATTTATTTTGTTCATATGGTGTGGGGCGGGCCGACTTGTGGATCCATAATTAATAATCCACAGTTTTGATTGGTGTTAATTACTATTTACAGGTCTCTAAATTAAAAACGGTAAGGGGAGAACTGACTGATATGTTTGCGTCAGCAGAGCTTAGGAAAAGATGTTTGCACCTGGAACTCCACGTAACGCATGAGCACTACTGTCCCAATACTGACAATGCTGATATTTTCTAGAGTTTCTAAGACAAGAGAATAGATATGCAGAAATGAGAAGACCAGAAATATGCTCACTGAACAGCACATTACAATGAGATGCATGATGAGTTAGGGTTGGACATAATTTGACACTTGTTTACAGCCCTGTCTTGTTTTAGGAAGCGCGTAGGTGATGAAATTGGAGATGTGAAGGACATGTGGCCATAAATAACAGGGGGAAATATGAAAATACATTTTATATTCATAGTTTAGATATTATATATTAAAACATACGTTTACAAGATATATATGTATATATATTTTTTGTTTAATGCTACAGGTGGGTTAGTCATTATGCAGTCGCAATTCATCACTTATTTTCCTACGAAAACCTCAAAAAGTACCATTTCAGTACTGCTTCTCCACTCGAACCAAGTCCTTCATTTAATGAATAAACTAGATCCAGCTCCTTACTAGGCTCTGTGTACTGAAGCCTTGGAGCCATGCTTTTTATTTCCAGCAGAGCAGTCGTTGGGGCTTTCTCTGAAGTATTGAGTCAGGGTTTTTAATTAACACACACAGCGATGCATTCGTTTGGCAACAACACCTTTTGACCTCTAGTTTTATTCTTTGCTCTCATTGACATAACAGTGAATCCTTTTCATAAATCCTCTGCACAACCAGACATGTTGAAGGTTAATGATGGTAATCATAAAGGTCAGGCAGAAAACACTTGTTTTGTTGGGTTAATTGACTAACAGTAGAGTCTGGCTGCAGTTTCTTGATATCGTTGGCTCGTTGGTACCCTAAACAGTGCTGTGGAAGAGGTGGGTCTCTCACTGTGGTTCAGACTGGGATATCTCAACAGCCCATACTTTTCATGATGTTTTGCACAGACTGTCATGGCCCACAGAGGACGAGTTCTGATAACTATGAGTAGCAACACCATGAGGTTGACCGATGTTTTTCATATTGAAACGTCTCAGCATCTGTTGGCTGGATAGTTTCCCAGTTATGTGCGAACGCTGCGATCTTTTCTAAACACTTGTGCTGCAGTAGCAACATTTTATTCAAACAGAAAGATAAAGAGCCTGGTGATTTCCAGACCAGACTAGACTGTGATGTTGGGGGAAATTCTGTATGCGTTGTATTTCAGCTTATCGATCCTTTGTCTTAATGAGCTCCTTATTGAGTGTCGATTTCCAGAAAGCTTGCTGTAAAAAAGCGCAGTGTGCTGCTATAAAGTAAATGTTTTTTTCCAGTAAAAGTCCAGTTGCCAAATATGTGTTGAAATGTAAAAATGTTTTTTTTTTTTTTTAAGATGTGACTGTCACCTCTTTTCTTGCATCAACATTACAGAATAGTTTCCTGAAATTTTGCAAAATCTTTCTTCAGTTCAGTTTCAGTTCAGAGGAATATACAAAAATAATAAACATTATACATTTCCAGAATTTCATGTATCACATATTAACACCTACTCATTTCTTTTTCCGACTGAAAAATCTAGTTGAAAATCTTGATTGCAATTGAACCAGCATAAACTGAAATATTTGACAGATGGGAAATTTCTGAGAATAGAAACAACAATCCTAAACAGGACTGCAAAATGAATCACATTCAAATGGCCAAGCACAGTCTGCATATTGCTGGAGCTGCACCGTTGCGTATCGTTGACCCGGATTACAATATTCTCCACATATAAGACAACATGTTTGCTACAAGCCCCAGCAAAAGTTCAGTTCTTGTATATATCCAACCCCTCTACCAGAAAACACAAGGAGATGTAAAGCTGCAGTAATCAAAGTGCAGTATTGACTTTAGCTAATCCAGAGCTTTAAACTCTGATGCTTCTTTCTGTTTATTAATAAACTTATAAATTGACACTGCTGATACAACAAGCTAGACCTGTGTGGATGAGAGAGAGAAAGTGAGAGATGGAGATTTACAGTCCACTTGGAGCCTTTAGCAATTTGTTGGCTTTTATCTCAGTGTTAATGAGGCTGCGCTTCAGAGACTGACTCAGATTAACACAGACAAAAAGGTGCACACACGTTTTTAGATACTATTTCATTCTCACCGTTGCTTAAAGAATTACGACAGAAGTGTGCACACTTAGTGTGTTATCGCAGATAGATACATACAAACGCATGTGGCAAAGCAGAATTATCCTGCCAGCGTTTCGTTTGGGGCCTTATTGGGGACTCCTGATTCATTTCCCTGTGTGTTCTCAGACCAGGCAGTTCTTTGCCTGTGGCTACCACATCTTGCATATATACATGCTCAGTATCAAGTACGCACACATATTCGTATTGGTGTGAATTAGCAGTCACTGATAACCACAAATAACACTTAGATTTACAAAAGCAGACACTGAGCAGTTGTTATAAAGCACTGCCGTCCTGACATCATGTTTTTTTTATTTTTTTTTCATCAACATAATTTGAACATGACAAGCACCATGATGCCAACTGACAGATGAGAAGAGAGCTTTTTTTTTTTTTTTTCACCTTGAAAGAGCCGTGTCTCCCCTTTTAATGCCGTATCATATTATCTGTTGTCAGCTGAGACAACAGCCTTAATAAAAGAGATGAATGAAACTGTCAGTGGAAGCAGGCGCTTTATCCTGACATGCAGGCAGGGAGAGGAGAAGATAGTCTAGCTGGAAATGAGAGATAAAGCCAATTTAAAGGCAGGTAAAATCACTGGCCAGCAGATAGAGGATACATCAGCTTGTGGATTCCTTTACTATTACTATGACTATACCCAATGTAGAATCCAGCATGGCTGAATGTATCTGTTGGCATTACTGAGGTTGTTTTGTATTGCAGGTTTTACATGAGCATGTATATATATGGTCCAAATTAAATTCTAACTTAAATTCCTTTATTTACCCCACAGTGGGGAAACTGCAATTGTCCCAGCAGCATGGAAACATATTTGATTGCATAAATAGGTTACAGAAGTGTTTGGGGTTAATGGAAAAGGAAAGGGCAAAGGAAAATGAAATAATTAGTAAAAAAATTTGTAAACAACTTGGACTAGAGATTTTAGGGTTATTGTTGAGTCCACGGCTGTTTTGCTTTCATGCTTTAAAATAAAATGCCTCTATAGTTGCTCAAACACTGCAGAAGACAGATTCAGAGATTTTGCTGGGTGTCATGGACTCATCCTCATCATCATTCACCCCCTGAACAACACATCTGACTCATCAATGTGCACCAGCAGCTCAGACTGCAACCTTCACTCAGGTCATTCTTACAAGCTGTTCATGCATGAGTAGCTATCAAATGTCCACTTCTATCTCTGTGCACCCGTAAAATGGCAGCAGTTTGGATTTACGTCTTGTTGCTGGTTCAGGTTGCATTTGTGCTCAGAATGAGCCGCAGTGTCAATGTTTGAGGCCACGTGTCAGATTTCAGATGGTCTCCTCTGTGGACTAAACAAGCTTTGATCCTTTAAACTGTCAGACGGGGCTCTGGAGGAGGAAGGTAAAAAAAAAAGCCAAACAAACAAACAAACAAAGGTCAGACAAGTGGGCAGTAAGACAGCCAGACAGAAAGATGGCAAAGCGAAGCGTGGCAGCAGGTGTTTGGCTGTTTGTGTGCGTTGTGATTTCAATCTTGAAGGCATGACTGCTCACACAGGTGCATATCTACGACACCGTACTGAGCTGATATCAGCAGTGGTAAGTGTGAGGAATTTGGTGAGTAGGGCTGGCCACAGTGTGTGTGTGTGTGTGTGTGTGTGTACGCCTGTTTGTGTCTGTCAACTGCTGAATGGCTAAGAAGAGCAACAGCTGTGACAGACTGCTTGATCACAGGTTCACAGACATTTGACACACACATGAACACACACACACACACACACACACACACACAGGTCTCAGCCAGTCCTGTAGCTGCAGCAAATTCAGCAGATGCAGTTTTAAAGCTGTGCAGGAGCTCTCATAGCGTTGTATTCACAGTCACCGATTGTGTTTTTCCCTGGTCTAATGAAGGAGTTTTTCAAACGAAGCGGGCGGGAGAGCCTGTTTTGGTAAAAGGAGAAATCCCTTTGGAGGCTCTTTGATTTCAGAAACTTTGCAGGAACCTTGCTTTGAAGATTATTTGTTTCCCTTGCAACGACTGTATCCAGAAAGTTATCTGCTGTAAGAGAGGATTATCTTGCTTTGTGTTGTGGATGCACAAAGTTCTGACAGTTGCTGCCAGCTACCACTTCCTGTTCTAGTTTTTAATGTCTCATTCAGAATAATAGTTTGACCGTTCTCGCCATGCTGGAACACCTGCCTTGTGTCCGTATTGACCCTGCCCCTTTCAGGCCTCAGCCAATTAGCAGCAACATGGAGGACAGAGCCATACGATTTGAGCTGGAACGCCAGGCCTGTCAAAGCCTCAGACAAGGTGAGATACCTGTGGCTGAGAATCTGTGTGAGCATCCATACAGTCACACCTCCGACTTGACATCGCCTCCATCTGTAGTTCTTTTCAAGTAAAATGCAGTAATTTGCCAATATGCACTGTCAGGTGATATTTGCAGTGCCATGTCCATTTTTAAAAGCCTACAGTACAAAATGCAGGGGTGGCTTTTCGTCTAAAGGCCCTCTGTGTGTCGCGTGTCATCCAGGTTTATTTTCTGGGCTGAGGTGTTAAGTGGATCAAATTCTCTACAAGTGGCCAGGCTGCAGTTGGAGCTCACTTTGCACACTTGGTCCTGAGCGCTTGAACTCAGCAACCTGCTGACTGTCACGCCATGGGCCTCGCACCCGAGTAGTTGGCCGAAGAGCATTTTCGCATTTAAGAGAGGTCAAACTTTAAGTGACTTTCCGAGAAGTGCTGAAGACGTGTCATGACATGGATTGAGCCAACAGCTGAAACTAAGTTTTTATGAGACGATTTTCATTGACTGATTTTATAAGTTACAGTATGTTGAAACTGGTTTTTGCATATTTATATATAGTGACTTTTGGACCTTTATGGCTCCATAGTGAAACTTCAGGACAGTTAGGCTTCAAACAAGTTTCTGAAAGTGACAGACTTGACAAACCACAGAAAAAGATCACAAACCAATCATAGTTGTTTTCCTCTGACAGTCAGGAAGGAGCAAGAGCAAGCAAGACGGTTCAGTTCAGGGATGAGTAGTGCAGGTAAATAACTGAAAATGCTGACAGTTACATGTTTTAACAAAACATAGACATGCTTTAGGTTTATTTGAGTTTATGTTCACGCTCATGTTTAACAGCTGAACCTCCAGAAGCAAATGAAAGTGAATTTAAGTGAAGCAGTGCAATTTACTTGGACACTCAGTGATCTTAACATTTGAGATTCTTCACGTTACACCGTATATCTTCATCTGCCGAATGTCAGTTCTAACTGATCCGGATCAGAACAGACTCGGTCCTTCTTGCTTCTTTCAGTCGTCAAAACTCAATCATATTCAGCTAATCTGTGTCTGCTGTCCTTCAAACTAAATGGGATAAATTAGCACAGTGGCAGAAATTTTACATTGATGATCTGGGATGAATCTGTGTGGCTTTTTTTTTTTTTTTTAAATTTACAGTAAGAGACCGTTTAATTCATCTGGCTGTCCAGAGGGATAAGGTTTCCCAATGGTTACAACATGGACACAAATTGAAAACTGAGTAGGAGTGAAAGGGGGTGAGAGGGAAAGCCCGCAAGTTTGGGAGCTGAAGCAGAGCGCAGAGTTCACTAACTCGTTGAAACACGTGAGAAGAGAAAGGAAATAGAGCGCTTTGGTACAGAAGGGTGACAGAATATTATTAATTTTGTATGACAGCAGTTGGTCAGAGATGTCAAATCCATATTTAATTTCCCTGTTTCACTGTAACACTGTACACTGTGTAATTGTCTCATGCTGTAAAATAGTGTCATGTTTTCAGGAGGAAAATAAATACACACTTGCCAACAGTGGTTTCAAATGAAATAGTAAATGTGCCAACATGGCTACATGGCTAAAGCCTGAAGCAAAAACATGCAGGTATATGGGCATTTAATGAAGCAGCAGCAGGAGACTTTTCCTCTAACAAAACCCTGTTCAGCCACTGAGCTTAAATTCATTTTTAGAGCTATTTTGTCATTTAAGTCTACTAGTCTTCAATAACAGTTATGTTTGCAGTACGAGTATTTTTCTCAGAGGAGGACAACACTACTTACGTTACAACAATGGAAAGGCTCAGATTCCTCACAGGGGGGAAATATGCAGATGCTGCTTTGTTGTAAACCCTGAATGGATGTAATGCCTAGTTACCACTGCCTGGTCATGGACACACACACACACACATACAAAGGATTGTTTAATCCAATCCTTTCACTAAATGGAGCATGTATGAAGACTTGTATTATCCTTAGAAATGCTCTTAGTCTGCATTAGACAACTACTGCCTGATGGGACACTTGCTGTACGGTAGTTGCATTTGAGCAATGAGCAGACTTTCCCAGAATAGATTCTGTATCAGCAAATTGCAACACTTGCCTGTCATCTCTTGGCACGAATCATCTCCCTCAAAAACACGTGGTTTATTTATTTATTTGTTTTGTTTGCTTGTGTGTGTGTGTGTGCACCATGTTTGAGGGCTTGGTGAGCAATTCACGATTGTGTACTTATAATCACTCAACACAACCATACGTCGAGGCATTAAGACGTGTGTTTATTCGTTTGCATTGTCAAGTGCACTCTTGTGTATGTTTGTGTGTCTTCTTCAAATATTTTGCATGCTTGTAATGAGTCTTGGGCTTGTGTTTGTTCTGAAAGTCTGCCCTTGTTTGCCTGCAGGAGCCAGTTAAATCTTCCCCGCTGCCGTGGGGAGAAACTGCACCATCCTGCATCAGCCACGTCCCCATCACAGAAATCAAAGGAATATGAATGCTTTCTATCTCACGGAGGCACTGGCTACAGATTGTGCAGGCTATGCTCGATACTCACTGGAACGCAACAATAAGAAATCAAGAGTTTATGCTGTTTATGGAGTTTGGATGAAAGAAAAACTGGAGCATGAGAACAAACGAAAGAAAAGAATGACAGCGCTGTGTTTTGTTTTTTGTGATGCCGATGTGAAAGAAATCAGCAAAAAACAATGACGGTGAACAGTGTTTGTGTATTGATGGAAAGAAAATCAGAGGACTGAAGAAGAAATAGATAACTTTATTAGAGGGAGTTTGCGCTTGCAAGACAAGAAAACACCTGTTCTGTGGAATTTGCAGAGGCTTGTCCAAGCAGTTGCTACATTTGTCATAAAGTACCTGTGCGTCTTTGAGTGGGCACTAAGTTTGCAGTATCACTTGTTCATGCCTTAATAACTTAGGTTGAATATTTTTTTGAACAACCACCAATGGCCTAACCATATCACTCAGTCACGTGGGACTCAGCTGGCCGCTGATGTAACTTGATCACTCACTCACTCAGCGACATTCCCATTTCCAATATTGCTGTCATGTTGCAGGCCTGCCAAATATGTGCTTTAAGAATTATAAATTAATGTTATTATGTGCTATTAACTATAACATGAAACGCATGCACTGCATGTCCTGAATGTTATGGATGTTTCAAGTTCTTTTTTAGGCTTAATCCTAATATATATTAATTGCTGTAGGCAATTGGATCATCCTTTTGGATGTTTTACTTCCTGTATGATTCATCTTAAATATTAGTTTGGTGGCTTTAAGAGCTGAACCTGACTGTTGATCAAGTGACGCCATGTGCGCTCTCAGCCCATGGTGTAGAAACGCTGTGTTGAGGAAAGATGAGATACAGTTTGAATTTCATCAGGATGGCTGACTTCAGCCCAGCGGGTACAGTAGTAAATTCTGAGTTTATGGATTTGACCTTTCACATCAGCTCTGATCATAATGACATGGCAACGAGGAATGCAGATTTTGTAGAAAGTGTCGTTTACATCAGAGGAGAGAGAGAGCTTTGTGAATAATTGCACATAAAATCATGGATGTTGTGCATGCAGCGTATAGTTTGCTCTTTGCAACGCCTCAGCCACAGCTCTGCAGTGCTGAGGCTTGAAAGAATATAATGACTGCGCATGGTCAGGGTGTGTGAAAAAGAGACATCTACCCAGAATGTCTCCAAATGCCATTTTCTGTTACACTGTAATGCTGCTTTCGTGACCCAGATTGAGCTGCTGATCTTCAGAAGATCATTTCCTGTCAATTCATATTTCATCCTGGGAGTTCAGTCTTCAGACTTTTTGCAATAATGTGTTTTTTTTTTTTTTTTTAGAAAATGCAAGGCAAGTAGTGAACGCGATGAGTCAGAGGAAGTTTGATCTTTTCTGAGCAGAATAATGCCCCCAAAATACAAGCCAAATGACGAGCAGAGGTGGTATCTGAGTTTTTTTCTGAAACAGAAACATAGAATCATACTTGCCATCGATAATTTAGATATATAAATAAGTAGGATGATTAAAGTTATGTTTTAATATTCCTGTGTATTTATATCCTTTATCTCTGCCACACTTCATCTCTGTAGGGATGAAAGGTGATGATTGCGGCACAGCAATGCTTCGTGTTTAAACAGGAAACAGTTGGGCTGTCTGTCTCTCTGTGTGTTTCCCTTCCTTTGTAGTTTGTTTGTACGTCTTCTCACAGAGGATCACAAATTTGTTAACCAACAGCAAACAGGTTAGACAGAAAAAACGTTTAGAGTTCCTTCAACTTATTCTCACTTATAACTCATTCTCACCTAACTGTATCGCTTCCATGCTTTATTCAGAGACATTAGATTGTCCTCCCCATTCATTCAGTCGGTCTACAGTGACTTTCGTTTCCTTTCCTGTTTGTCTGTGTCTGCCTTGGTGTTCAGTTCTCCAGCTGAAGCTACAACAGAGAAGGACTAGAGAGGAGCTGGTCAATCAGGGAATCATGCCACGTGAGTAGACAGCAAGATGTTTTTGGGGAAATGTTGTGCAAAATTTGACCGATGCAGCTCTTTTAAATCACTGGTTTAGTTTACACCAATAACCCAGCCATGTGCCGTGTAAATGTTATCCCACACTGTGATAATGAAGCACTTTTAGACGGAAGACAGAGTATGTGGCATCAGCCTGTATGTAAACATACTCTAACGTTTAAGTATTAAAACTCCATTTTAAAAAATATTGTCTAATGTGATATTTATGACATGGGGAGAGTGTCAGTATCACGGATTCAGCACAATTGTAATTTATATTTCTGTAAAAAAGTTTGGCTTCCTGCCTTCACACCCACTGAGACACTTTAAAGTGTTTATTTACGTTGCTGACAAATGACTGTACTTGTTCAGTTTTTTTGGTCGTTTGAACTGCTGTGTCTGTATAATATCACTGCATAGTTAACGTTTCTTTTAATCAGACAGCTGTTCCCAAAGACATCCAGGCTATGACAAAGCAAAGCATCTGAAACAGAGTTTTTAATTTCCCCTTAGACAACCACTTAAACATTTACTATGGCAGGAGCTGCATATTAACATTGTGCAATATGTCTTTATTGTCCACCTGAGAGACCCGCGTACATATAAGACACATTAGAATAGATTACATAATCGTGAAGGGATAAAAATAACTGATGAAATACCTGCATAAAACATTTAACATAATACATTGCGTTGCAGTGCAAGATTTATGGCTCGGTTTTTTGAGTGTCACTAATCACTTGCAGCTTTATTCTCATGAGCTAAGGTGCTGTTTGGACCCAGAGCTGGTGTAATGCAAAATTTTGAGTAAATGAAATCTCCACATACAGTCTGAACATTGATCGTTGAGCTGCATCGGCTCCGTGCACCTACGCTGAATGAGCGACTGAGGTTTTTCATTCAGTCAGCAACAGTTACGTCCTGTGAGAACCTGGTGTGGAGCGTTAGCTTTTGGATTGCGGTTAAGACGGTGCTGCCGTCTCCTGGCAGAAAGAAGTTTCGGTGTAAAAACTTAGGGTGAAGCGAGGTCACACATCAACTGCCATCATGAACATCCGCTACCTGTTTTACTTCTGTTTTATCTTATCCCCTGCTGTCATCAAACACTGATAGCTTAGATGCTGCGCAGGCTGTTGGTCGTGTTTCTATTTCTTTGGCCCTGCATGACTTTATCAAAAACATCATATTCATGGAGCAAGTTCTACAGATAATGAAGAAGTTGGTCCCATAACAGAGACAGTTTCTTCATTTTCAAATTTTCACACATTGTCACACAGGAAGTATGCTATTTCTCGGCTGTATCTGTATCTGTTATCTGCTACTAAATCTGCTCTTGTGGCAAATGCTTTAATAAGCACTGAATTCATCTCGCTGTTGCAGGACTACATTTTGCTCTGCATCACAAATACTATTTTCAATTTTCCCATATATAACTGTTCCAATAAAATAGTCGGTCTTTAAACAGCATAAAGGAGACTTACATTGAAGTGAAAAGATAATGAGGGGAAGGAACTGTACCGTTGAGCCGCTCATTGTCAGTAAGCAGATAGATGTGGCTGTTAGAGTGGAGCGGTGATCCGACCATGTGGAACCAGAGGAAGTGTTATCACAGCTTTTGTGTCTTCACTTGTGTTGTTTTCCACCGTAATGTTTGGTTTCAGAGGCAAATATGAAAGTTCATATCATCTGCTGGTGTGATTGACTGGACTTGTGCAACCGTCGACCTTCACGTCTTATTAGAGCTATAGTAAATATCATCGCCACCATTGAGTATTGTTTGTGTCAGTTTTCATTTTATAAATATGAGTGGGATATTGCACATTTTCCAGAAGGATATGACTTATCTGACTTTGTTATTTAACCTTTAACCATTGTTAAAGGTTACATTTTCCAGATGCCTTTTTTAATCCTCACACATTCAACACACACTTGCTAGCACTGCTAAAGGTTTGCTTACTTTGTAGTGTTTTTGAAGAAAAGCAGCTATGTCTGTCTTTTTTTATTATTATTATATATAGACTCTAGGCCTTCATTGCTGAGTGAGAAGCAGTATCACAAGAAGACTGATGGTATAAATGATTGCAGATTGAAATCAAGGGAATCTGGCCTATCATTTCCTCACCAGCCAGTTCACTTTAACCTCACATGAGTGGAGTTTGCTGGCCAGAAAAGCTGGAAGTTCACTGATTTGCCATTTCACTACAATAACTCAATGTCAAAGTCTAAGCAGAGGTATAATTTGGTGCCTACATTACCCACAACACAATTTGCCTGCTGACCGTTTGGAGAGAGATTCAGATTAAGTGGCTTAAGGCAGTTAGTCGGATGAAAGAGCTGTGAACAAACTTCAATGTGTAATTTCCCTGTAACTTATTTAACTTAATATCTTTAGTTTGGTCCAGAAGCGGTCACTGACAAAAGCGGCTCTTTTAGTCTGCCACGCGACTTTTATCATAATTGTTCATCCGGTCCCTTATTATGGGCCGGTGGATTATGAGACACAAGAAGAAAGACAGCGATCAGTGCTGGAGCATGTGTGTACATCGTCTCCCTCGTCTTTTCTTCGTTACAGCTCATCCTCCTATTTGAGTCTTCCTTCCTCCTCTTTCCCTGAACTTGGGGCTCTAGTCTGATTCCTGTCTTCCTTGTGTTACTGCTCCTCATTCTTCTTTTCCCTCTCAGCAGCTGTCCACATGCCTGCATCGTACTGCCTCTCTCCATGTTAGACTCAGTTTTGTTCTCCTTCCTCACTCCTTTCCTGCTTTTTTTGTTCTTCTGACCTTTGGTAACAGAATTCTTATTTAACATTTGACTCCCCTGTTGTGTCCCTTTTAAACACAATACCACATCCTATTTGTCTCTTTCATAAGACCTCAGACATCAGAAGAACCCCTACCTCTACTTATACAAAACCCCTTTGTAATGGTGCTCTCTCTGTGTTGTTCATCAGCCTGTGCTCTGTTTCCTTCTCACCTTTTGACTTTTTTTTTTTTTTTTTTTTTTCCACTCTGTTTTCTTTTAAAATTCTCTTTATGGGATGTTATAATGCTCTTAGCTCATAGCAAGATTGCCAACACATCCTTGTTAAACAACACAGCATGAGGTGTTTCAGTGTTCTTTTCCTTCACCTGCTTTTTTAAGATCCCAATCATTCATGATGAAAATCATTCTCACCTGTCATCTCATGTGCATGGGTGTGTGTCTGCTGCTGTGTGTTTGGTTTCTTGAGGATGTGGTGTGCGGTCAAGGGGGCTTGTGTGGCACTGTGCTATACTAAGCTCACTATGATACCCGACACTGGTATTACATTTTGTATGTTACTCGAAGGGTATAAATACACATTTCAAAGAAAAACACAAGTGCATGAAGATACTTCTGGACGCTTTCTTTATGTTTATTCACATGTTGTTATGTTATTTCCAAACACTTGTCAAATGAGTTGCATGAGCATATAAACTATACATCGACCCACAGCTTTCATCAGTAATTCAGTAATATTGATGGTAAAGTAACAGCTGTTTCTGAAAGGGCATGAAATGAAACTCTAATGTCGTCACTTTAAGGTAAATGGGAGCAGGTAACCTGCATCAGTTACTCTGACAAGTGAAGTGACAATTGTTTGGCTGTACAGTTGATATTCTACTGTGTATGAGTTCTGTGTATTTTATGTACTGAGTACTGAATTTATACTCCCTAGAAGTGAAGGAGAGTTTTACAAAGTTCTGTATGAACTAGCAAGACAGTGGCCTGAAAAATATAGCCACCAGTTGAGGAAGTGCTGCTGTTCTCAAAGTATAAGTTTAGCTGCAGCCTTGATGGAGCCACTCATGCATATAATGGGGCCTTTTCTCTCTGACCTCCCCTTCACTTGCCCTTTGGTCTGTTGTTATATTTTTCATCCAGCTGTGCGTCTCATTTTATCTCCCCTCCTCATCTTTGCTCAATCTATTTTCTGATGCTCTGTCTCCTATTTCACTTTCATTTTCATTCCTTTTTCCAAAACCTTAAACTGTGCTCATCCCCTCATCCTTCCCTCCATCCCACAGTTTATTTCCCATGTAGCTGACTGACAAGACAGGTTCATACACCCACCCCTCTTGTGGGTAGGTGAGAGGTCTGATGTCCTCAGAATGTGTAAGCGTGAGTGTGTACAGGCAGTGCGACAGTGTTCACTGACGTGAACTGAGGCTTGAGCAGGTACCAGCAGTCTTCCCTCAGGGTTGTTTATCCAGTCACAGCACCGTTGTGTGTGTTGAGTTTGGTCAGAAAATGGTAAAAAAAAAAAAAAAGAAAGAAAGAAAGGAAAGAAAAAAAAAACAACAAAAAAAAAAACAGCACCACATTTTTGGTTGTGCGAGCTCCAGCACATTTGAATTTAAACTGAAACTGCAACTGGGAATAAAGCGCCACCTCTTATCTACAATTTTTTTTTTTTTTTCCTTACAAGCAGCATCTGTACCTGTTTCTTTTACTGCTGTCGCCTTCACTTGCTTGTCTGGTTAGCACACAGTTCGTACTGTCTACCTGATATAAATACCGAGGTTTTACCAGGGTATACAGTGCATGACCAGTAGCTATTATTACGTGGCTGTATCCTGCATTGCAGTCTCTTACAAATCAGACAGTCATGTTGTAGTACTATACATAAGGTCAGCAGTGCACGCTAACCAGGCAGCTGAGTACTTATGCTGGACAACTTTCCTGTTGTATTTTATTTTCAGTTCTTCTTTTTCACCAGTAAAGCAGCATGTCAAACTTTGCAATATGTGACATAAAAATAAGCTTTCAAAGTAGACACTATTTTGGGCAAAATTATATGAACTTTAGCAGTAAAATGGGAGTTTTAGTTGAGCAAGAACGAAGAATATGCCTGTACAAATAAATGAATAATTTAGCTTAATTAAATCTTTTGCCTCCATGTATAAACCAGCCCATGAGTAATGCATTATCATCTGATTTAGCCCATACACCTTCTTCTAGTGAGCTAATCATCCTGATAAATATGGGGCGTAAATGGGCCAGCCTGGAAAGTAACATTTCATGTTTCCTGCTCCAGCTGTAAATTCTCTCTCTCCAATGCACACTCCAATGAATTGTGTGAACAGAGCATCACTGAGGTTGATAAAAAAAAGAACAGGGGATAGAAACAATAGTTTTGGATCTCTAAATGCCTTGGTACATTTTCATACAATGATGCTGTATTCACTCAACTTCAACCTCTTTAGTCTATTTCAGACATCCGAAAATGAGTTAGAATGTTTTAAACTGACTATTAGATTGCTTAAAATTCCACGTGTAGCCATTTTTGGAAAAGTGCTTCTTTCCTGAGCTGTTTGAATGCCTATTCTCTGCTTTTACTTTGCACTAATGCTATTTTATTTCATTATTGCTGGCGGTGGTGATCATGCCTGTAAAGCAGTATCAACGCATCGTGAGGCATTTCTTACCACCTTCAAATATTCAGTTTGTGTAGCAGCACGTTGATTTTTGCACATAATGCAATAAGCCTTTGCGGCTGTCCAGTCTAATTCAATCTTTAATCCATCTACACAAAAAGTTAACACATTCAGATCGATATTTTCATTGCTTTAACTAATGCTCTACCTCAACAGCTTCTCATTTAACTCTGTCTTATCCGTCTTATCATACAGCCTCTACCTCGTTCACAGAAGTTGGGAAACAATTGGACATCTGCTAAAAGTAAAATGTGCTTGTTTGCTTCATCTGTCATTGAACGGATAAATCCCTAAAGAGTGTTAACAAAAAGCTGATTTTAGAAATGCCAGCTTATTCAGACAGTGAGAAATGGAAAAGGCTTGGCTCTCTCCACCTCAGTAACCTTCCTGAGTATGTATTCATGCATTTAATATAGCATTGTTTAATAGCTTGAGAAGCTCTTCTGTCTTAAGCCATAATTTTGAGCTATAATGGTTGTACCAACGTGCTGAATTTAACTCTGCATGTTGGTGTCATCACAACCCTTTAGGCTTCAAGGTTTCCAGTACCACTAATCCCTGGGTTTTTGCATAATTGTAAGCCTACAGGAAGTCTTGCTTGAGTCATTTGTGACTGTGACTGCTGAACAGAGTCCATAAATTCCACTGCTTTATAGAGGCTCATTGGACTTGAGTCCATCTTATTACATTTCTTGCTTGACTTTTTTGTGATTTTTTTTTTTTTTTTGGGGGGGGGGGCTATAATGCATTTATTCAGTGGCTATATGAGCCCATACAGTGCACAGAGGCAGGGCAGTCAAATATGAGAAAGGGAAAGCTTTGGCAATACAAGAGCAATAATCCGCACCGTCAGTAAACCTACTCAAACTGGACTGAAACTGAACTGTAAAGCAAAGAGACATTCAGAAACATTTTGCTCTCAGTGGTATGATTGGACACACTGTTATGCTAATACTCCATTCCTCCTTCTCTCTTTACCTCTCTTCCTCTCCACTTTTGCTTTGCTCCCTTTTCTTCATCCCTCAAAGCACTAAAAAGTTCCGCTGCCTTCCATGAGCAGAGACGGAGCTTGGAAAGAGCACGGGTGAGTATGCCACACTCAATTCAGTCATGGAGTCAAAATTGGACAGTTTCAGGCATATTATTCTGTCTGTCTAGGCCTGAACGTGTCACACTGTTACAGTGACTTTTGAATAATCTGTAATACAGACAGTGTGAGGGGAGAGAAAAACATGATCTGAAATGAGGGAATGTGCACAGAATATGAATGCTATCAGTGGATATTAGAATATTTATCAATCCTGCCATTTCTCCAGGGGGTACATGGAAAATAATTGTGGGAAAAAAGTAGATAGATAGATAGAAAAATACTATTTCAACATAGGTAGCTTGAAGGGATAAATGATGAAAATGAATAGCTTAAAAACTATTGTAAATGTTCCAAATTAGAGAGATATACATAATAAATGAATGGTTTCAAGAAATAGTTAACAAAGATTTATCAGTGGTAACTCTTTATGGTTAAGGGACTGGTCAAATTATTGGATGAATATCGAATGTAAAAAGTGTGCAAAAATTTTTGAATAGTTAGAAATAAATATCTTTGTCAATGTGGTAGCAAACGTAGCCGAGTTCCTAAAAGATATTGCTGTACAGCAATAAATGATGCAATAAAAACAAATAAAATGACAATGAGGTATAATCCTTTTCTCTCTTTCTTTGTCCAGACTGAAGACTATCTCAAGAGGAAGATCAGAAGTCGACCAGAGCGAGCTGAACTGATCAGAATGCACATCCTGGAGGGTCAGTGCTACAAAGCGCCCCCTGCTTGTGAAAACTTGTACAAGCTGTAGAACGCAAGTGTAATTTCTCCAACTTTTTGGTGCTTTGCGTGATCTCAGAGACGTCACCAGAGCCATTGATGCAGGCCAAGCAGCTGCAGCTGAAGAGAACTCGCCTCGCTGATGATTTGAATGACAAGATCTCCCACCGGCCGGGGCCCATGGAGCTGATCCACAAAAACATCCTGCCTGTTCACTCCAGTATTAAACAGGCCATCATAGGTAAGTGCTGCCGCTGTCCTCAGCTATTCAGGCGACAGAAGGTGGTCCAAGGAAGAGACACATGAGCTGACAGTTCAAGCTTCTGTCACATATCCAGCCGTTTCACTTCTCAGGATCCACCCTGTGCTTTCAATGAGTAGTTAAGTTGTAGTAGTAGCCTTTGCACAATAGTTATTTCCTTCTGACTGGCTGAGTGGATTGCAACCTGTGAATTACTGAATTGTTAATTGACAACAAAAAGCAAACCACATTCCTGTACACCTTGAACGCCTTCGCTGTTAATATGGCAGAAACAAGCTGCGTTAGAACAGCTGGAAGTGCGCAGATAGTTAAGTACAGCATCTTTCATTCTTTCTATCAATCTTTGTGAAAAAGATGAACAAATTAGACCTCAAAACTGCCCTTCATCACCTTCGGGTCGCATATATTGTAGATGAACGTTTGTCAACTTGTTTACTGTGGCTATTTTCTAAACGTATCTTTTTTTTGTTGCTTTTCTACCCCTACTGGTCAAAAGCTTCTGAATCCACCTTATATAAAGCATCTCATTGATGTACTTTATGTAGAAGAGGGAGAAAACAAATTAAAATCGATTCTGTAAGATATCACAGCACACCCACACAATGAGGCTCCTGACAGGATGTCCCTCCTGGCCCCCTCCAGTTTTCATGAATACACAGATTTTCTCTCTCAGGTGTCCCAGCTGTGCACAGACGCTCACACAGATGCCTCGCCACACTCACTTAAAGCAAATACACACGTCTATGGCTGCAGAAGTACACCTGTCACACACCTGAGCATTCATTGCCACTGCTGTGGGTTAAGGAAGGTTCAACATAAAGTTAATCATGCATCTCTTCTCATCCCTGAATATCAGACACCCAGTGGGTAAAGACATTTTTTCAACGTTAGATCCCCACAGCAGCCTCTTTTAATAAGACCAATCATATTTTATTAGGAGAATGATACACTAATTGAAGAGTCAGGACTTTAAATGAATTGCGCAGTGAGACAGCTACAATTACGGCCATTCAAATTTTCCCATTGCAAAATCAGCAATAACAGAAACAAAGAAGCATGAGCTTAAATTTGGTGCCCAAAAAGTCAGTGTTGTCTGCCATTTGAGGATGAGATGGGAGGGAGGTTTGCTGAGGTTCAGTAAGATGCAACGTCAGTGGATCATCCATCTCTGTCACTGCGGCGCAATAAATGCAATTGCATTCCCGCCACTTACTGCAAGAGCACTGGGAACACGAAAGTTACGCAGTGTTGACATGCAAAAATACAAACATATCAAGCATGACGCACAGACACAGACACTGCCACAGCAATGCGGCAGTAGGGAAGTCATCACATTATTGGACACGAGGGTATTAAATCAGCCCCATGTTGTCTTTTCATCATCACCTGCTGATGGTGAATTAATGGCCAGCGGTGTGTTTACCATGGCTGCCTGCTGCAGCATGGAGCAGCTCCTGTAATTAAATAGCACACCGCTCTCACCAAAAGCAAAGTGTCTACACTAGTCCAAGGATCCTAGAAGGTGCCTTAATTCCTTAAATCCCTGTAAAGTCTCATAAGTCCGTATAATAATGAAATGATTATATGATAACCCAGAGGGAAAATTAACACGGATGCTGCTGCTTTGCTTTTCATGGCTTGGCATTTTTAGCTTTTTTGAAATACCCTTCCTGATATATATCCATATACCTACATTTTTATCTTTATCAATTTCATAAAGAGAATGTTATTAGTAGCACAGGGTGCTGCCATGAGCCATAAGGAACCTTTATAGAATTAACAGCTGATGCATTTATAGGATAATTTACAGAAATCATCAAGCAGCCTTCTCAGGATAATCTCATTCCTTCGAGAGATACCATCTGTCTCATAAATACTGATATGAATAAAGTGGCTGGATTTATTTGGCCGTAAGTGAATTTAGACATATTAATTCAAGCTATCACTGGGATAAATAGTAACTCATCCTGGCCACGCCATGGGCAAAAGAAAAGAAATCTTATCCTATAAAGCTGGATTTCATTGGTGTGACGTGTGCAGACAGGATGGGTTTTTATGTTGTTCTGTAGCTGCCATCCCACTCTCTGTAGACATAAATGCACTGGTTGACAGTTCTGGAGCACGCACTGCATGGAGAAAAGGCTTGCTGTGTGTGTTTTTGTAGTATTTCACACAGCCAGGAGGCGCTGACACACACATGGAGTCGTGTGTAGCTGATACTTGAAAAGGAGGCACTGGTAATAATGTTGACTGACTGACCTCCTCACAGCGATCGAAGGGACAGCACAAGCATTCACGCAAGAACACATTTTTCTGTGCTTTTATTTTCTTAAATATCAATTCTTTCTTTCACATCCCTGTGACCCCTCCACACCTGCAGAGAGAGAGTTCCCAGAGGCCTCAGGTGATAACTCATCGTGCGATGAGGACAGTAACGGCAGCCTGTCTCCAGGACAGCCAGTCCAGGAGTCACCTCTGGGCCTGGGGCCTCTGCCGTCCCCGCTGGAGACACTGGCAGCAGGCAGCATCCCGTCTCCTTCACAGGTAGGAGGGAGGGAAAGGCAAAGTATGACTGATTCGTTGTATGTGATGTCAAACTGAGGCTGGAGGAGAGCGAAAAGATTCCACACGTCATCTCTCCGCTGTGGAACATCAGTGGACTGTGAAGCTCACTCAGCGTGTTTTAAACATCTCAATCAGGTTGTTCCTCCAGCTTCTCCTTTCCGTCCGCTCTCTCGGTCCTCCCTCTCGCTTAAGATGACAAATGGGATGGCAACACCATCGGCCCTGAAGATCTGTGCTACCTCTCAAATGAAGGTAAGGGTCGCGTCTCAAGGCCAACCAAACAATAAAGATTTATATGTCTGTATGTAAACATGTGATTGTAAAGTTTACACTGTAAAGAATACATTACTCCTCTTTTTTCTTAATCACAGCCTAAAACAAACTCTGATCGCTCTGCCCAGAGGCACAAAAAACCCAAAGACAACAAGCCAAAGGTAAATTTATTTGTCGTGCTAATACTCATGCTAATGCTGTTGCTAATACCAGAAAAGCAACTCATCTCTAACAGTACTACACTGATGCACCTGTAGATTTGCACAAATCATAATAGTGCTGGAATAATCATTTGTGGCATTGTTAATGCGTTGCATCGTAGATAAAGAAGTTGAAGTACCATCAGTACATCCCCCCTGACCAGAAGGGAGATAAAGAGCGTCTTCCCCATCTGGACAGTTCTTACTCCAAAATCCTGCAGCAGCAGCAAGTTTTCCTGCAGCTCCAAATCCTCAGTCAGCAGCAACAGCACTATAACTACCAGACCATCCTGCCGGCACCAGCCAAGTGAGTGACCCTGATGATGAGGCAGCCAGAAAAGCTGGCACTACTTGAGTTTGGAAGAGTAAAATATGAGTTCCAACTCAAGCAAGCAAGCAAGCAGCAGCTTATTTGACAACTAAGAGCTGAATGTGGTGTTTTAAACTGAGGAGCTGGACTCTCATCTAAAGATGTGACTCTTCGTTGATCACAAGCTCTTTCCTCCCTCTGCCTCTCTACCCCACAGACTTCAGAAAAACCAGCAGCCACCTGCCTCCTCTTCCTCTAATTCCATGACCACCTCCTCCCCAACTCAATCTCTTGCTGCTGCCTCAACTGCCACCTCCATTCAGGATAGTCACAGTCACCAAAGCTCCGCCCCTTTGTCTGGGATCATACCAGTGCCTCTACCTCCAAACCTGGACGAGTTGAAGGTTCGATTATACATCGTCATCCATTATGTCTCGCTTTTTATATGTGTGAGCATCACCGGTGTTGTTTGACACCACCGTAACACATGCTTTGTGTAGAATTAGTGAGCTGCTGAGGCGACCTGTATGTCAACATGCGTGTGTTAACAAAATGTTGAGAGAGACAGTGATGGATTAGTCTGTCTTTTTGCTTTCTTTCCTCTTTTTCCTTTGATCCTTTTCAATTTCCTTCCTATCTTTATCCTAATCTCTTTGCTTCTCGTGGGTCACTTGTCCTTCAGTCTCAATTTCCCTTTTACTCTGTCTCCTGCCAGGTCGTGGAACTGAAGTTCCAGTTGAAGCTGCGGAGCTTGCCAGTCTCGGGCACCAAAAACGACCTCATTGAGAGGTTGAGGACCTACCAGGAAATGACTGGAGGTTGGGACACTACCTCCTCTCCAGCAGCAGGGGCTGCTACAGGGCCAGGGGCGGAAGGAGCAGGAACAACCTCTACAACTGCTGCAGCCACCACTAACGACAACACATCACACCAACAGCAGCAGTTTGAGATTCAGCAGATATCATCTCAGTCAGGTGATTGTAGATTTTGAGGATTTCTGTTGAGCGCCACTCATGGAAACTTTGTGTTTGTAATTCAATGCTGTCACTGAACTTGGAGGTAGTCAGTAGGGTTCCCTCAGCAGCAATTACAGCATGCACAAGATGCCTACTCTGGTGTGAGCTGCCGATAAAGAACGAGCTTTTCAGTCCATGGGCAAATCAGTTCCAAAGGAAACAAAAAGAAAGAAAACACTAAACCTGTTGACAACATCATAAAATCTTTGTGTTGCTGGCCTCTCAAAAAAACCTTTTCCTGATCTGTCTATAGCTGATGCAGGCAGCAGAGGGACACCATCTATAGCCACTCAGCAGCTCATTACCTGCGGTGGAACAGTGTCGCCATCACCCATCAGTCCTGAAGATACTAGCTTCAGCAGTGACCCTCTGCGGGAAATGGTATGAATACGTTTCACTGAGATCTGTTGAATGAATCTTAGTTCATCCCAGAAGCATACTGACTTCTTCATTCATCTCACGCTTTTGAGTTTGTCTATAAACTGCGACGTTGTACCACAAGACTAAAACAAAACATTGCATTCAAATCTTTTAAAGTAAAAAAATCTGTATATTACCTATCTATTTTGATGTGATATTTGTATTATTATAATATATAATAACTAATAATAATACAAACTTAATGTTTATACAGGAATTATTTTGGACAATATCCTTGAACAACTATCAATATATAAATATCTACGATGAATTTTAATTTGTTCTAAGTTTAGGTCATACCATATTTCAAGCACATTTATATTAAGAAAAAATATGCTTAAACAGAATTTCATATATTAATTTAGGATGTCTCAAAAACGTCCTTATATATCCAATTACTCCTGAAAGTTGTGCAATCAAATGGGCCAAACTGTAGTTGAATAAATATTTTTCGTTGTACTGCTTCTGGGACAATAATACACTCCATAAAAATAGTTTGCGTTATGTTTTGTATGCTATAATTATAACACACAGTCCAATCTGGAGATTTACATTTTTGCCAAATGACTCCTTTGGCTCTTATATCAGTCCGCTGCTGTCATCCAGGCTGAAATTTAAAAATATAATGTGACGTTTGCATTTATATTTGGTATTTTTAAATGTAAACTTTTTCTCTTTTTGTCCAGATGAGCTCACCTCTCAACGATTTGTCTCCTCAAACATCTTCAGCCACTTGTGTTCCTGTAAATATTAAAGAAGAGCCCTCGTGCTCCACCCCAGTGCCTTGTCAGTTCTCTCTGCAGAAACACTGCCAGGTGTCATCACCCACTCCCACCGCTACCACCACAGCTCCAATACTGACTGCTGACAAGGACAAGATGCTGCAGGAGAAGGATGAGAAGATAGCGGAGTTGACCAGGATGCTGAAGCAGAAACAGAGGCTGGTGGAGGTGCTGAGGATGCAGTTGGAGCTTGGCAAGAAGAAAGGGCGAGTTACAGAGCCAGTAGTTCTAGTCAGAGTAAAACAAGAACCTCCTGATAAGCCCAGTGTCCCTCACCCATCTGGTTATCTTCCATCACCCTCTCAAACTTCATCAGTATCACGTGACACGGCTGCCACAGAGGTTACTGTTAAACAGGAGGCCACTGAGACAGAGGAAGTTGCATGTAAGACAACTGTCCAATCACGTGACTCTCACGGATTAGTGCAATCTTACTGCCAAAGTCAGAAAGCACATGAGCAGATTCAGCTGAACATTAAGCCACAAACAAAACAAGGCCAACACGTTTGTCTCCAGCAAACTGCTCTGCAGCTGGCCCAGCAACAGGCCATACACAAGCTCCTGCTTCAGCAACAGCAGCAGACCACTCAGAACCACAATCATCAGGTGCTGGACAGTCAGCAGAAGTTGCACAAACCTTCTCAACAGAGGAAGAAGAAATCTCACAAACAGCAGCTCAAACAGCAACAGCAACCTTTGCACTCACGACAACAGCATCAACAGTCGAACCAAAGCCAGCAGCAAATGCAGTTGAAGCAACAGTTTCTAATGCAGCAACAAAAGTCGCTCTTGCAGCATCAAATCAAGCAACAGCAGCCGACCAGACAACCACAGAAGATCCAGTTACAGACCAAGATGCATCTGAAACAGCAACAGGTGCTAATACAACAAAAACAACATGCACAGCAGCAGTCCCCACAGGTAAGAAATGGCTCATATTGATTAAATGATTAGTTTAGGATATTCTTTGTGGAAATGCACAGCTCTTTGTTAGTAAAGATAATGCTGTATATTGCTGTAATAACAGTTGTTATGAATGTTTGTATCATTTTAGTAAGCAGGTGTTGATTCTTCTCCTTCGGTTTTATTTAAGGCATCTTCAGAGTGTGTCAACCAGCAGCCAGGCTCTTTACCATTTGATCTCCTTAAAAGTGACTCCACTCCAGCCCTGGTCACGGACAGCAATGGTAACCACTTCCTGATTGCACTAACCAATCACATCAATCAGAGCCAAAGACCAGATGCACCTGAGGGAAAAGCAGCCAACCACATCACTCTTCAGGTACAGAGTCTCGTTCATGAACTTCCTTTTGTGTGGCGGAGTAGGTGGAAGTATTTTCAGCCACACCACCATTATGAATAGGAACTTTAATTAAATGATGCAAGTATGCAAAGTAGGATGTGAATGTCAAGGCTGCTTCATTGAAAGCTGCTATCTGATATAGAGATATATTTTTTCCCCCCCTTCCACTAGCGATTGCAGTCGACCCCGGCCAAGCTCCCAGGCCATAACCCTGTCCAGCTGCTCAAAGACAACAGTCAGTCCAGACAGAGCACACCCATGGGATTACAAAAACAACAAAACACAAAGGTGAGGTTCAGCTCAAGACATCCATAAATTAGAGAAATATCAGATCAGGACCTTTGACATTAAGATTTAAGATGTTTTTGCGGCTGTGTTTCCTCATTAGAGTAACAGTAGTTTGATCTAAATTGTGTGAGGTCTGTGGCGTGTCTGTATTAATGAGAACATTTGGATAGTTTTTCTACGGTGGCCCCGAAGGCTCACCACACTGCAACGTAAGAAAACATTCACGCAAGGACAAAACAGACACGCAAAGCAGACAACCCCGCACTCTTACCGAAATAATACTGCAGCTGAATCTGAAGCCCTCACATACTCTCTGTCTGGCTGTCACTATCAGAATAAATGGAAAACACACTAACAAGAGCTGAAAAGATGATGCAGCAAGCTGGGGTTAAGTTCAGGCTAGGTTCCCCTGATGAAGGCTCCTTAAACATGAGCCGATTCTGGATGGTAGTTCCAGGGAACGGTTGAAAATGCTCTCCCACCGCTTTCACAGCTAGTAAAAATTGTTATCTGGGTCAGGCTGTTCAGTGCTTTCAATTACAACATTCACAAAATGTTCAATTCATCGATTTTTGTTGTATTCTCAGTGTTTGCAACCCGCTTGTACGCGTGATGAGTCTTTGTGTATTTAGTTGTGTTGTCAGTATTCATAAATTGATGAGGATTTTTTCTAAATTCACAGCTCGTGTGTAAATGGTAGGGTTGTGAGCATTTGCAGCGTTTTATGCTGTCAAGTTGCAGTGCATTAAGGACCACTGTATTTATCTGTGCTTTGAGTGGAATAAGTTGAAGTTCCATTCAGCTCTATTGTATTGGGGGCCATAAATCTTTCAACCTTAAAAGTCAAGGCCAAAACTGTCTGCTTGGGAAAGTGTAAGTGTTTGTGTGTCTGTATCTCCATATCTCTTTCTTTTATTTCAGTAGCCACTGACCAGCATGAGCTTGTTAGATCTTAGCTAGGAGCAGAGGAGCAGAGGAACAAATGAAATATATTTATATACCAGCTTGGTTACACGCTGCATCAGGCACACTTTATTCTCAACCAAACCTTAAAGCCTCTTTTTCCACCATGAGTGCCATAACAGAGCAGTTTGTTGACACTGCACATAGAGAGCAGCAAACATGAATGTGAACTGCTTCAGTGAGCCAGTGGAAATTAATGACATATGCTCTCTGAGTCAATGACAGCACTCCTCGATAAGCGCATCTGACACTGTCCTGATGCTGATTATTATTGCGTTGCTAATTACCTTAATGACAACCCCCATTACTATAATTTATGTTGTTAATGGAGAAGAGCGCGAAGGCTTGGTGTTGTATCAGCTATTTAAAACCTCATGGAGCGCAGGTGTGCTTGCACTCTTGGTCTTGAAAAATGTCAAGGCTTAGTCTGGCTTTGTTTGCTGATTGAAAATATAGTTATCAGTATTCTTTAACCCTGCAATGGCATTTTAAATACTGGACAGGCAAATGGCTAATGTTTAAAACAAGTTCAAGAAATTCTTTCCAGGAAAGAGCACATGTTTGTTGGAGAGTGATGATTCCAAAGCAGGAGTGCTTGTATCCCAGGAGGCATCTGAGGTCACTGGGGGGCATGGGGAAAAATTTTGGAATAGTTCAACAATCACTGGAGAAAAAAAAAACAGCACTTAAGAGTCATATAAAAAATATTAATAATATCAACATAACTGAGTAGACTGTAACACCTTAACAAGTAAAAGTAGTTAGCAAGTGAGCAGTGAAGAGATAGAGGTACAGAGAAAAAGTTGTGTTGATGCTTACCTGAGGTTTACCAGACAAGAACCACTAAAATCACAAACAAAAAATATTAGTAATTGTTTCAAATCTAGTATGTCTACCTTTGAATACTGTTCCTCAGTAAGCAGTATTTTTATTTTCTCGCTTTTTCTAAATGCAGGCACAGAATGGGGGACTTCATGTACCTGTAGACCAACCGCACCTCGGAGCTCCTCAGTGTTTGTCTGCACCGCCCACTTTGCAGCCATTCTTCAAGGACCAGCAAACAGCTCACTCAGGAAAAAACATCTCATCACCGTCTTGTCCTTCTGTAAGTAATTACCAGGATATTCCTTCAAGGTGACGTATCACTCAGTCACATCGGGAAAGATCCCCATCATAACTTTGGAGAAACAAAAATCCAACTCATCTGGCGTTTGAAAGTGAATGACTTCTTATTTTGCTTCCTTTAGGAGGTCTGTTCTAGTCCGGATGTCTTATTTAGCCCTCTGTCTCCAGCTTTTATTAAGATGGCTGCCTCGTCGCCTGATAACAAAGTATGATTCACTGCATGTGTTATTGTGTCACAGCACAATAAAGCCAGTGTTTATATTTCAACATGTGTGATATACACTGTCCCTGGGTGGGTTTTATTGCAGCATTGTATCATAGCATGTGACATAAAGTGGTGATGTCATGTGTGATGTGTTGTTGTTCTCTCTCCCTCTCAGGATACAGAGCATGGGGATGATTTTATTGACATCATTTTGCAGACAGGGGGTAAGATGCAAAAACATTGTCTGATTTCTGATGCTGATTTATGACACCATGATGTTGACAATGTTCAGATCATCTCTGTTTCCTCTTACAGAAATGTTGACCTCCTTCACACCAGAACCAGACCCGTCTCTGGACTGTCTCAATACAAGCTCCTCTGCCTCTTCCCCTCCTCCCTCCCCACTCCATCTGTTGCTGTCTCCCCCCGTCCCACCCAGATGTGACACCCCACAGCCGGCTGCCTCGGTGCAATCTGAACTTCAGACTGTCATCGACACCGCGACCGAAGAGAAGCAGCACCTCAGTAACGGGGGAAGTGGACGTCTGGAGGACTTTCTCGAAAGCACCACTGGAAAGCCTCTGCTGGGGGTGGAGCTTGGAGGCCATATGACTTTGATTGACGACCTCCACAGCCAAATGCTGTGCACGCCGAGCATCCTGGACCCTCCCCCATCACCCATGGAAGCTGATGACGGATTTGACAGTATGGATTGGCTGGACCTCTCCATGGGACGAGAGAGGGAAGAAGAAACCACCACACTGGCTCCACTGGGCCCCCAAACACCCTCTAGTGTGTTTTCCACAGAATTCCTTGACAGTTATGACTTGCAGACACAATGGGACAGCTGCCTATAGCTCACACAAAGCACACACACAAAATCATATCATTGATCGCTGAGGCTTCAGTATTTGATTAGAGCACTCTCTCTGTATCTTCTCACACACTGAGATATTGAATCTTCAAGCACTTTGACCTTTATTTATTTTATTTACACACTGCAGTATTGATTTTCGTGCATACACTTATTAGGCAGGTCCTACAGGTGTTCTTGCTTCTGAAGTAGCAGTATTGTCGACATGTGAACGGGGCTCTTGTAGATTTGGAACCAGTTGCTGCTGAAAAACTTTAAACTGGCTCATCTAGCTGCTAGTTGCATCCAAATCAAACTTTCCTTTGTCACAGACACCGTGTGACCATAACTGGCTGACTCGGCCTTTGTCTCATTTGTCTCATGTCTCATTGGGATCCAAACTCCTTCTAACCTGCCTGCTGTAGTGCAGATAACACATTTTCCCACAACAGGAAAAAAGATGTGATCAATATCCAAACTTAAGACTCTACAAACACAATAGTAGGATGGGCGGTTCAAAGCACCAGCCCACATCTGCCAAAAAATAAAACAGATCTTTTCATTTTATTTACAAACTGTTTCTAGCAATTACTGTATGATAAATGCAACCTTAATCTTTACTCAGGGTCTTACGGGTACATTTCCAGTGAAGCAGTGCAGCGGTACAAAATAGATGATCACCAATAGAAACATGCTCAGTCATTCAGCCGTAGCTTATCAGAAGGTTGCAGTTTTCACAAATTCCTAAATAAACATCTCACATACTTGATTTACAGCGACAAATGCCGGGCAGCAACATTCTGCAGGACATTAAATAAGGATCCAAATCGAGTTCTTGATGAGTTCATTCACAACCCAACTTCTTCCGAACCAATTTTAACTTAATGCACTGTAACGTGATTTACTACACAGTATGCATCAAGCACTAAGGTATCACAACAGTAAAAATAAATAGTCTACCTTTGCAAATTTCACGCTGATAGTTGATGTTCTGGTCTTTTTCAGAATCTTGTCCAATTTCTTCTGTGGCTTACGCTTGTGTTTACAAAATGAACATAAAATAGACATAAAGCATTATGATTCTATGTGACCACATACAGGCCACATAGAACGCTTTAGTCTTGGAAACACTGCAGTCTCATTCCTTTCCCGTTGCACTTAATGGTTAAATGCAAACATAATGGAAAGGGGAAGGAAACTCCTGCAGCATCATAAAGTCTTAACACATGTGCGATGAAATTCTTTCACAATGAGGATATTTGTGATCATTGTCTTTGCTGTTTAAATGTATAATTGGTTGCCATGTACTGTATCAGTACTTAAGCCAGTGGGGAAAAAGGTGTCTCTCTTTTACACTGCTGTAATATACCAGATTAGACACTGAGAATCTATTGGGAAAGGACAAATTGATATGTGTAGACTTTCCATTTTTGGCCGTGTGACACTCTGGTAGCACTGTGATTGTTTTTGACGAAAGTCTGTACTGTGACTGTCACACCACCTGTTGTACATATCATGCTTTTTCTTTATGTTTTAGATCAATTTCAGTTGAATTGCGTGAAGCCATTTTTTCACAGCCATTTGCACATTTTGGTAGTGCTCCAGTAATTGTGGCATGGAGGCCAGAATAGCAGCTCTCTTCATTTAATTGTATTCATGAAAATATAGTCTGTTTTCAGTAAATGGCAAGGTATTATGTGACGATAATTATAATTTCATTTGAAAATGTTTTGATCATGTCCTGGATTCATTCGCCTCTCGTGTTTTTTAATTTTTTTTTTTTGTGTGGCTTTTTTTAATTGGGTATGCTAAACTGAGGCCTTTTACGTAAGCCCTTTTTACTTTCCTCTGTATTGTCCCGCATGATACACTGGGACATTTTTGCCAAACTGCTTGAGCTTTTTGCATATTTTCAATTACTAACAAAAGACAAAACTAAACAAACAAACAAACAAAAAAATGTGAATATTATGAATAAAAATATAAAGAAAGAATGTTGCTGTGTCTTTCATTACAAGTGAGGAAAAAGGTTATATTTGCTGCTGGCTTAAGATAACGTCAACCATAAAGTGGAAGCACTGAGAGCCTTCAGTTACACTACCAGTCAAAAGTTTGGACACGCTTTCTCATTCAAATGAATAGAAAAGTGTGTCCAAACTTGGGTGTGTGTGTGTGTGTCTAACTGACCTCAGTTTACCCCACAGACACAATAGATATTAGTTAAAACAGCACCGCTGTCTGATGAAGCTTCATCAATGAAGGGTTTACTTGCTGTAAGTAATGGCACTGCTTAGTAAATCATTTACCACCAATCATTTATTTATAAGTCAGTTATTATATAGTCATGAATCAGAGCAACTGTTGGGTTACAAGTCTGCGGGAATATTCTCCTCTATCCTGTATAATTCATTTGGGATGTAATGGACTCTTTTACCAATCTCTTTCTGGATAAGAGCTGCCAGACATTTGGCTCAAATTTCTTTTATTAACTGCTCCCTAACATTTACAGCTGCAGACTTCATGGACCACATTATTGTATTGCAGTAAAACATTTTTTTCAGGATTTCCTAACATTTACACCTGAATTACTAATGTTTGCTGATGGCCCATTATGAATTTTTGAAGACATCCCTCTCTATTAATTACTTATTAGGGCTGGAACACACAGTGCCAGAGCTCTGACTTCGTCTTTATTTTTGTCATTTCGCCATGGCAAAATGTTTCCAGTTTTAGCGGGATTGGGTACGGGGGAGTCCATGGGTCTCCACGTTGCGAGGGTTGCAAGAGCCACTTCATTCCTGCTTGCAGCTTTAACGCACAAACGTACCGTTGAACTATCACCTTAAATAGTTACAATTTGTGATCATTGTCTGTGGTAGAAGTCTGTTTGCAGATGCAGACCTTGAGCTCATAACGCTGTCATGGTGGAACTAATAATTAAGCAGGAAACTTTGATTTTAGAAAACCAGAACAAAAACAGTTTCCCCATGTAGTCCTCTCCTGTGTTTTCTTTGATGTTCTCTGGAATTCTGTGATACGAGGAAAATCTAATGGCATTGGACTACAAAGCTAAACATAATTGGATGCGTACGTGCGCAGTTATGTTTATCTTCACACCCAACCTTGCTGCTTATCTCTGAGGCTCCATATACTGTAAATCCAATGAAAGTCACAGACAGACAAACAAGCAAAGTTCCATCACTGTCAATATGAGAGGAAATAGCACCAACATAAACTTGCATCTATCACTTAAGACAACACCAACTTTTATTTCAAAATTTATTTTCATTTCATTTATGGTGACTTGTTTTTTTTTACGTTAAGTTTTTACGTTCCCACAATGCATCAATGCATCATTTCTCTGTAACATGCTTCATACAGACACATACACAGTTTGGTGGATTTTGAGCACAGCAACAAAAGAAATGTAGTGCTGTGTAAAAGTGAGTCACAGGAGGGCGGAAAACAAGATGACTGCATGGTTACAGCTCTGAGGAGTGAGAACACACACGCAAACGCATAAACACCAGCACATGTCCACATATGAAAAGTAAAACACAGACACACACGTCTTTGCCAGACAAGGATAAGAGTGGGCATCTGAGGGAGGCGGATGATTAGTTGATAACAATTCTCTAGCTGCTAATGGAGGGGATGCCAGGCTAACATCTATTCCGCAGCGGGCATCCCAGGCCTCCCACTGAAACCTAAAACAAAAGAGTCTGTGCATGTGTACACGTGTTTGTGTGTGTGTGACTAAAAAACTCCCAGATTTCCATTTTAGCAAGAGCACTGATGTAAGATACTGTTATTCACTTTACTTTTTTCACCCACTTTTAGCCTTCAGCAAATGAACACTGAAGTATCGGGCTTTTACTGTATGTACGCTTTCTCAGTTTCTGAGTCATTAATGACATCTCATTTACTGCAACCACAGCGCTTAAAAAAGTCTACGGCTTAATCATCTGTATCAAAAAGCACAAAGTGGTGTTAAGTCCTGGTTCAAGTCTTCATCTATGCTGACTGATGTCGGTGTAATTTAGCAGCTCATGTTTTCCTAGAAGGTCAGACAAACAAAGCCAAAGCGTGATATGAGCGATACACAACGGAGCATACAAGCACACACATCCATGAATACAGGCATGCAAGCATTAACGGGGAACTGGCCTTGGAGCGGTTTGCTATCAGCAAGCCTGGACTACTCTCTTCTTACCTGAATGCATCTGAACACAACATTATGCACAACACAACACGCGTATGCACAATGACACACATGTAGGTGGGATAGATTCACAATTTCTCTGTGTCTCCCATTCTTTGTTTCTCTCTCCCTCTCTTGTTTGCTCTTTCCGCCTATATTATGTAACTTTGTTAGCACCATGTTTCCCTGAAGGGATTAAATCAAGTATCTACTGTGTCTATCGATTTCTCTGAAGGAATTATAAGGTTTCAACAGGGTGAAGTCTTAAGCAGTCTGAAGTCACTTGTGAATCTCTCTAAGTCATAATCATTGTGGTCTTCAATTCCTGTTTTTATATTCAAAGCTAAATTCCCTCCTCTTCCCCTCCTAAAACCTAAGGATTCTTTCTATTTAAAACCAGGAACTTAGTTAGGAAATACACGACCAGTCAAAAGTCTAAATGAATAGGAAAGTGTGTGACTGGTAGTGTATAACATTACTACATACTATGATCCTTGTGACACTGATTTAAACCACCTCACCACCGTTTAAGCCACAAAAATACTGTAATTCAGACTCTGATGTCAATCACACGTGCCCACCTTAAACTGCATTAACACACTACGCCAACATTTTCTGACACTGACGATGACTAAGCCAACCAAACCGCTGATGTGCATCAGGCCGGGTGTATAGATGCTGCTGATTAGACGTGACAGTCCTTTCAACAGTAAAGTTATTTCGACCTAAACATCACGACACGTTTGTGGTGAATGAGAGAGAATTTCATCTGTGGTTAGTGAAAAGGGTAAGAATATCTCCCTACAGAAGCTGAGACACATACAGGTAGAAAAAGGGGTGATTGACAGCTAAAATGGCTGGATGGAAGAAGGAGAGGAGACAGAACAGCGGCATCAAACACTGTACAACATGTATTCTTAGTAAGATCCTCAAGGTCGAAGCAGCGCCACTCCAGATGACAGATAATATACGAAATCTCGAGCGTTCTAATGGAAACCTGCTGTGATTAAATGTTCATACTGGCAGACACACACTCACACACACACATACACGCGCACACCGTATGTGGTAGACTTCATCCACAGCTGTACATACGGAAACACAATATCTGACGGTGGCTGTCAGATACATGTGTATAATTAAAACATGCTCGCAAGTACACACACACACACAGCATTGTACTGGGATCATAAATTATTTGAAAGCTGATTCAATGTGCTTTCTTCGATTTGTTATTAAATAGGGCTGGATCCACTTTGTGATGTCTCACCTTCCAAATATACATATACAGGATTCACATGGCTATAGTTGACATTCAGACTCAACTTAAATGGCAAATTTAGAATTTTGTAGAGAGGTCAAAAAATGGTAATAAAACCAAATCATAGGTGTAATGAGCAGTTATAGTGGGTTATATATTCTATAGTCTGTACCTTTCCTGATGCATGAGCAAGGATGCAAGGAAGTGACTGTAAAATGTAACAGTGCTGGAGGAAATGCTGACATCAAGTCAACTCAACACACAAAGGGAGCAAAGAAAACGCAGTTTGGAACAGCGAAGCACTGAGAGATACGCTATGAGAGCAATCAGGATAACAAGGGAAGAGAGTGGAGGGGCGGCTGTATGTGAGGAAAGAGAGGCATATACGTGAGGAGCGTGTTCGGGTAAGGTGCTCCATCTGGATCAGAGCTGGCTTGTTTAACACAGAGGAAATGTTTTGAGCAGGAGGAGGTGAGAGAGGAAGAAGACGTAGAAGTGAAAAGCAAGAAACTAGAGAACAGAAATAGATGTGCCCCATTATCATCACCTCTACCTGTCTGGCTGTCGCTCCTCTAATTACTGCTGCCACATTGCTGCAAACAGAACACAGTGAGAGTGTGTGTGTGTGTGTGTGTGTGTGTGTGTGATGCATTTCTGTATGGTATGTATGTATATATTCATGCCTAGGAGGTTTTCCCTTCATTTTCTGCCTTTACGGGACTGATTCTGCCCCATGTGTTGCTATGTTTTGGTGCCTGTAATTCTTTTTGTGTTCTTGTCACAGTGTATCTGTGCGTGTGTGCGTTTCAGTGCTGGTGTGTTGGTGTGTATGTGTGCGGGGATTATACCTCTCTGTTAACCACCTGGAGAGAGGCAGCCTGGTGAGAGAAGCTTAAGGAGAATCTAATCCTTGCCATAATGTGACAGCAGCATTTTCTGTGAAACTACCATCATTACTAAACTGTTGATCCTTGGTGTGTGTGCGTGCGTGTTTAATCAGGCTAAACACATGCACACACATACGTGGCCCTGAAAACAGACACTGTGCAGGAAGATACAGTAAGTGTGACTTCATGTGTCGTCTTAAGCACACTGTGAGCAGCCGATGTAGGTCAGGCGTGTTGCAAACTGAGTCCCTGACTGTTCTCTGACTTATGCTTGAAACCAAATGCTACCAGGGGGATTATATAGAGACAGTGGCAAGCCACCCACTCACGCATGCACACACACACACACACACACACACAGACAGACACACACGCATATGCATGCACACAATCACACAAAGAGCCTTTTGAATCTAGGTCAGCCAAATGGTGGAGATGGTACTGACCTTTACTGCTCATAAAAATAGTACCACACATTATGTGACAAACCTACAGGTATAAACATAAAAAACATGGAGTTTAGACATTAATTGTCATGTGTTCCACCTCGGTTTTTATTGTTTACTTTCTCGCCTTCATGTGTCCTAAGGGAGCGCTCTGCATGTCTCCATGTCCTTTCCACGAGACAGCAGAAGCAGCATCGTACGGTCCCTGACAGCTGCCATACTTTCTCCTTCTGCTCAACAAAAACTGCTGAACCCAGAGAGAGAAAGAGAGAGAGAGACACAAAGAGAGACTGAGGCCTTTTTCAGACTTGGCACCAAAATTCGTCTTCACACATATCTCAGGTGGCCACTTGTGATGGGATTGATTTCACCTTTTACACAATCAATTAAATCAAGTTTAGCCATTTGAAAGAGTGAGGTATTTTTAGTCGCTTATGAAACTTTCTTGCGACTAATTACGCAGAGGACGCCAGTAGATTAGGAAGTCTTTCACTATGACTGGATGTATTTCTGCTCACGCTGATAAAAGACTGAGACCACATATGGCACCTTAAAATTTCAATATGCAAATAAATTTAAGGTACTGTAACTTTTCACCTTATCTGTTTGGATTTAGACCTCTTTACTTTACCTCCATTTTTTGAGGACAGATGCAACTTTTCTATTATTTTAATGCAACATCCAGAGATTTCATGTGACTGATCTGTAAAACAGATATTTGGCAATTAAACTCCAACTTGACTATTTGTCGCTCTCCTCCATATCCAATCAGTGGTGGGAATATCTGAACAATGTCCATACTTGGCAATTTAAGTTTGACCATAACCATGAACATTAAAATTGACATAGTCAATTTTCTCTCTGCCAAATATTAATTTCCCGCACATTAAACCATCATCAACGATCTAATGATGCGACACCACCGCTGCGTCAAAACAAGAGGCACAGCGCTGTCTGTCTGAACAGTCTGAGCAGGTTGTGTTCAGACTCAGCACAAACTTAATGGAATGAAATATGTGTAATGGCAGAAAAATGTGGGTGAGATGTGAGCTGTTAAATGTGTAGACAGGATCTTCTAAATCAGACATGGCTGAGACTTTCTGCACAACTTCTGCACAAATTAGATATAGCAGCTCATAAATCAGTGTCACATATGATGTAAGCATGCTAGTGGCTCGTTTAGGATTGCTCAGTTACTGTGAGGACCACTGAACAACCCTGATTTGAATAAATGATTGGAATAATTTACAGGCTGGACAACCACGTTCCCATTAATGTAGTAACTTTTAATGATTATTTACGTCCCTGTTGTGATTTGTCATTAGCAGTTTTATAATACATACATAAAACCAATGCTTCAACACCAAATTGTTATTTTAAAGAATTATTTTTGTTTTGTTTTGTTTTTTTACCAGGGACATGATAAACACATACACATGCTTTAACCCACCGGACCACCGGCCCTCCCAACGTGTGCACACACTCACGCTGACCAGCTGCCTGTCAGTGAAGAGCTGCTTTTAGACGGCGGTGCTGTATTCAGATTAGACAGAGGGGAGATTGACTTTTGGTGATAAAGGTAAAACTACTGGGACATTCAAAGTGAGAGAGATAGAGGGAAAGCAAAGGCTCCTGTAAAGATAGATTTCACCTTCCTTATCCTTCAATTATACTTATTCTGTTAATGGAACAGCCAGACTCTTGCTCCAAGCCCTTGGGTGATATCTTAATATCCTGCTGACCACATCCTTTCTCCCTCCTACAGCAACACCTCCGCTCTTTCCCCAGGGTGCACCATCCTGAATGATCACAGGAGCCGACCCGGTCTGCCTGCAGTGTTTGAAACCCCTCCAGTGTAATCAATGAGTCAGTTACGTACCCTCTCAGTCGAGCACATTAGGAGGCATTCGTGATATTCCCTCATTGTGAAGATTGAGGCAGACAGCCTGTCCCTCTCCTGTTCAGCAACCACGCATTTCCCATGACAACAGATAAATGGTGAAGTTCAAATTCTATTATTGTCTCTCTGCTCTACTCACGTCTCTGACAGGACGAAGTTTTGTGTCTTACAGTACAGCAACTAATGAGGCTGTTTGTCGCTGACGCGGATATTTCATATTTCACAGGTGAAACCATTTTCTCATGTGTCCTGTTTTCTTTTTTATTCAGACGGACCAAGTTTGCAGGTGTGATGTAGTGGCGACTTGAGTAGTGAAATTTAGCAGTCCCACATTATGTGTATTAGTGTTTGGTTATTATATACATAAGGGTGGAAACGTGTGTGCCTGTGTGTGTGTGTGTATGTGTGTTCACGCTTCATTAAACCTCCATATGTCTCTCAGTGGAAGGGAAAAGAGAAGGTTAAGTAACAGGGGAATGGAATCACGTTTACACAGACACACACTTTTTGCGGTTGCAGAAATCACCATCTGAGGTCAAACCTTTGTATCCATCTGTGCTTACATCCCTTTGTGTATGTATCTCCTCTTCCTCTCTCTCTCTCTCTCGCTCTTCCTCTTCCTCACTCCACATCTAAACCAGTTGTCACATCAAGGTCAAAGAGGATTGTGTCATAGGAGGCGCTGCACAGTATTTATTTCACCTATAACTTAGCAACATAGTTCTCAGAGTTCAGATGCACACACGCAGGGAGGCTGTATGATGCAAGCTGTTTTTTTGTTGTTGTTTGTTTGTTTTTAAACAAGCTTGGCACTACTATTTCTCTTGCACAGTGAGGCTACAGGTAATGTGCCAATGACATAGTAGCTGCACAGACAAAAAAACATGAGTGACACAATACAAAACTAAAGAAAGTGATATTTATTGCATTATTATTATTGAAGGAGCGTTTGACTAAAACAGCCGGTCAAAGTGTAGCTAAGCTGGACGCGACGCACTGTGATTCATTTTACATGTGAAGAGGCTGCAGTACTAAGTCACAAGCGGATGGTCACAACCTACATCTCCGCTGCATTCACCTTTATTATATTTCTGCCATTACGTGTCTCCTTATGCTGAAGGATTATTTTGTTGTGCTCTGCTCAAGCCAGTCGAATGCCTCCGTCTTCATAGCTGCTTTCTAATTATCTAGCGAGAACAGGGCGCAAATCAAACTGAACCACAATGTGAATGCAGGATGAAACCAGTCCGCACTCAGCTTTCCCATTTGTAATGGGATTTTTTTTTTTTTTTTATCAGTACAGGTATGTTTTCAATTCTATTTTTCTTATCAAGACCTCTGTTACCTCATTTCCCCTCTTTCACTCTCTGTTTCTTTTTTGTGAGAACACGCTCGTGTAAGAAGCCAACACCTGCAGGTTCTAACACACTGAGACGATTTTATGAAGCGGTGATGATATTAGGAGGTGAATTATGCATTGCAGCGATGAGAGGAAAAGCGTATCCATCTCTTCTATAGGCTCTTTTTTTGTTACTGCTGTCATAAGAATTATTTCAAATTCACAGAAGAATCTCAATGTACAATGCGCAGGTGGTTTATTATCAGACGAATTTTTCCATTTTTTTTTTTCTGAGCACACTTTTACTGTATATAATCACATATGTTAACAGACAAGGCGTCATCAGAGGCCAAGGTCAGTGTTTTTTTTTTTTTGTTGTTGTTGTTGTTCTTTTGGCTGATACTCAGAACTGGGAGAGACAGAGAGAGCATCAGCAAATGAAACCAAGCAGTGTCAAGGTCATGGCGCTGGTTCAAGGAGAACGATGAGATCACTAATCGGAAAATTGAGCCATTGTGAAGAGTGAGAATCATCATAATTAGAGATATGGAAAGTTTGAGGGTATTTTCGGCATAAAGAGGCGTCTTGTCTTTTGTCTTGAATATAATGCCTGTCTATGCTCCAATTCCAATGGCGAACAATTACGTCATGTCATTCTGGGACACGGAGAGTGAATGTGCTCTGATGCTGAACAACACACTTCATATTCTTAGTCTCCCTTAGTTTCAATTTATTCAATATTTCTGTTCCATATTACATTCAGTGCAGTGTTTCACTAACATGAGCATGACAGGAGGCTGCAAACCACTGCAAGATGGCATCATCCCAAATTTTCTCAACAAAAAGCCACTTGTTTATTTTCATAGTCTCATTGGACTCCATGAAACTTGCACTTTTGTAAATACAGTTTCCAGAGGTGAAGGGTTAATCTAGACCGTACCGCAGCGAAAGGAAGCAGACTGGCGAGTCGTGCTCAGCGTAATGAACCTAGATGTGCCTGGCGATGTGTGCAATATTATGTACCACTTGTTAGCAATTCCCTTCTTTAAGTATCTTGAAGATGCTGCAACTGGGGCATATGATAATGTATTTAAACCGTGAAATTGTCTTGACGTTGTGTAAATCGCAGACCTAATTTCATTCATCTAACCTGCAGCACTTTATTGCTACATTCAGACAGTGGAAGGCGTTTAATCCCACCTGTTGCAACTATTTTTTACAAGCTTCGCTGTGGTCATATGGACTGAATGTACCCACTCCCCTTTCATTTCCTCATATTTAGTAAATTGTTTAATCCTATAGATTAATGCAAAAAGTGCAATGATAAATGATATAATTATAATTATGATTGTGACAACTAGACTCCCCAGTAATGTTTACCTCAACAAATAACACATACACAGTAGGGAAACTGGAACGCCCCACTGCAGTGCTGTCTGCGTAGTTTGCCTGCACAGAATTGATTTCCATTACATGTGTCAGCGAGGGAATGGACAGTTTCTTCGCTCTGTCTCTCTTTCTCTTTCTCTTTTCTCTGCATTCCTCCTCCTGAAAGTGATCCTGATTACCACCACAATGTCAAAATATAAAAAATTTTAGTCATAGACTCAGTTAGAAATCAGAGAGGTTTATACCTACACAGCAAGAGATGCAACTGGTTGAATATGCGTGATTGTTCACATATATATGGAGGATCACGCATATTCAACCAGTATATATATATATAGACAGCTCTGAATTCCCCATGTCATAGCACACACTCCTCAATAATATGTCTTTGGTAATGGTAAGAGAAAATAACATTTTTAAGGGTGTTTATTGGCATGTGATAATTGCTTTGTGAAAAGGATGCTGCTTCTCTGGAAGAATCTCTGCTCACTCAATAAAGTGCTGTCATGATCGGATCCATCCGGAAGACGTGTGAGGAATATGTTTGGAAAATAGTTTGAGCTGCACAGCTGGCATCTTTGCTCCTCCTACAGCAGAACAAGCTACATGTAAGAGACAGGCTTACTAAAAAAATGAATAAATAACTGTGTAGGTTTGACACATCAGTGAATTTGGCAGCTTCTAGCGCAACATATCGAGGATGAAATGGTATCTTGAATCTGTGATCAGAGACAAAGTCTTGTTACTGATTCTGGGTCTGCTTTATATTATCTGTTCCATCACAAGCTATCTACTCTTCTGACATCTTATTTCTCCACTCACAAGGGCTCTGGTAATTGTGTTGTGGCATTGGCTCCACTGCAGGCCCATAAGTCAGGGTTTAACCTTAAAGGACGAAAGATGGTGAGTTCATCTCTCTTCAGCCGTAATGTTTCTGTGGTGAGTGATGAGCGGTGACTGTCATGTAATTAGGTTGTTGCCCCTACAGTTATTTGTTAGCAGGTATAAACTACTTGTCCATAGTTGCTCCGAAGAGCCAGACTGAGGCAATTACACCGCAGGCAGGTAAAGAACTAACAAGTTAAAAGTCCATCTAAATGAATTCTTATAGTAACATACATTTTGCGACTACACAGCCAGAAAGCATTTCAAAATAGACAAAGATGGAGTGACTGGGATGGAGTATTTAATAGGTTCAACATAGTACCTTCAAGGCAAACCGCAAAGATACACAAAACACACACAAAAGCCCTAAGCTGGCAGATGGGGGGGTCTTCATTGGCTATTTAGGTTACAAGATGCAGTCATTGATGTAACTTTATGTTAGAATCTTTCACAAATATTTTTCATTCCACACACCAAATGATATGTACGTTTGTCTATTTCTTTTTTTTTTTTTTTTTTTAGAACATATTGTTACGGATTTCAAAAAAGTGCACCCGGTGTCCATATATGTGTCCCATGCTGCCGTCCAACTGATCAAATATTTACAATGCTCAACAGGAACTGGAGAGAAATTTAAAGAAAATGTCAAAAATTCATGGGGGAGAAAATGGAAAGCAGCACATTCTTCTGCATCAGCTTTGATCTTTGATATAAGACATTGACCTACATTCGGCTATTTTAATTGGTTTTCCTCAATTTTTTCCACGTGTCCTCTGTCCTGTAACCAGAACCGAGACAAACACGTTGGCACATCAGATGCAGCTTCAACAGACACAGAGCAAAATGCAAATGGCATGCGGCTGAATCAGTGCACATCGACAAGCAGTAAAACACAACGTGCACCCACCCACACACACACATGCACTTCTCCTGCATATGCCAATGCGGCATACAGGCTGAGAAAATGCTGACACAGCACGTGGAAGCGGGTAGGGGAAGTGGGAGGGTGGATGGCGGAGTGGGGCCGAGTGTAGAGCTTCGAGAAAACACTCATCAAAGCTATTAGCATTAGGCTGACCCCACTGGCTGCTGTGACGACAAGCTGAGCTTGCAGTGATCACAGCTCTGCAACAGCATGGAGAGAGGCGTGCGCTAAATAATATCAACATGCTAGGATAGCTGCAGCATGTTTGCAGTGGGCTACTTATGGCCGTCAAATCAGCTGCCACACGCAACAGGAGTTCAGCGTGAAAAGTTGACTGATGTGAGGTTATGAAAATGCAAAAAAGAATTTTGATGAATGCATTGCCCGACAAATGCCTAAAAAGATGAATCAGTCAAAAATAATTGCTGGTGATCAATATCCTGTTGTGATCACAGAAGTTAAAATCATGGCAAACAATAGGCTGAGGATCAAAGTGCTGCGCTCACAGACTAACACTCCCTTGAGTCTCGTCTCTAGCACAGCTAAACATGCAAGAGTCTGCAAGGAAACGTAGTGAGAGGGGAAGAGTTAATGAGAGAGCGGTTTAGGTGTTGGAGAAAGATGGGACCGGGTGAGAAAGAAGAGTGAGGTGCAGACAGTCTATAATTAGCAGAGGAGGTATTGTTTTCTAGCCTGGGAGAGATGGGCGCTGTGGGCAGGGGAGGGGAGGGGAGGGAAGAACGGCTTGCCAGACAAAGCTTACCCAGCAAACCTATCCAAAATGCACAATTGCTCAGCCATTCAAATCCCCATGCAGATTCACCAGACCCTCCAAACACAAAGAAATGCACAGTGTGTGTATATGTATATGTACACAATAATGAATGTGCCGGTGCGCCACCTGTATGCACGTATGTGGCCATTTTTTTTTTTTGCCCAAAGAAGGCCTCATGGCGTCACATCTCGTCACATTATCATGATCATTATTCAGGAGCTGACCTTATCAGGCTGTGATTTATTACTGACTCCGGTACAGTATTAATATCATCCCCTCCAATCCTACAGATTTGGTGGCCTGGCACCTCCATCTCTTTTCAGCCTTATTTAATGAGGCTTCTGAGACTGCATATAAAAAACATCAGAGAAAGATATTACAGACGGTGTGTGTGTGTGTGTGTGTGTGTGTGGCACACAAAACATTCATAAATAGCGAGCAGTTTCATTTTATATAAATGGTAGACCCCTGAAGAATTTTAACTGGAAACAAAAGCAATTGTCAGTTCAGCGTCTCAGTTTTGTATTTGTGCTTCTTCTTTTTTTTTGTTTAACCCATCACTTTGAAATTATTGTGTGTCTTACACCTCTGGCTTCATGGAGCACACAGCCTGCTAGGAAACATTTATGGTCATACCTAGAATAAACCAGTGCCGCTTGTGTTAGCTATGGCAACAAATAGTGTCCTCTTGTGTCAAAGTCCCACATTTGGTGCCTCTTTGAGACGCAACACTTTCTCCTCTTCACCCCACAGACTTGGATGATAACTCCTGAGAATTTTTATCAAACTTTCACATGAGCATATAGTTGCAGTTGCTTTAGAAATTAAATTTATCTTAATACACTTTATATTTCAATATCCTCCTAAATTGACGGACTTATTGTGATAGTTGCACTTATTTGACAAACTTAGGTGTCATGACATAAAAGATGAAAAGTTAAACAAACATATAGCATCCAGAGGCTTAAATGGTCTGACAGTGCTGGATATGAAGAGAGCGCAGAGGATAAGATCAGCTGTGGTGGATGGAGTGCACAGCCCTGCACAAGTTTGGAGCACTCAGCAGTGAACCCAAACAGGTACGGCAAGCCCCAAGGAAAAAAAATGTGATTCAGTCAGTAACCACGGTCGTTGCTTGAAGCAAGACCAAGTTCATCATCATTCATGTCATCGAGTACAAGAAGGACTTTTAATTTTAAGGTTGTAATGCTTCCATTTCAGCTGCTGGCTCTTTGTCTGCTGATGTATAAAAGTCGATTAGACAGGAGAGAGCCAGCGCTCTAGTCAGACTTGTCGGACTCAGGCAGCCACGGATGGGTACTGTTGGGAAAACAAGTGGTGTTGATAAAAAATATAATTCTCTCAGAAGACATTGTAAAACTGAAGCTAGTGCTGTTTTTCTCCCTGCCTTTTGTTGCATTAGTCAAGAGTGTAGCAGTTTGCTCCTAACTGAGGTCCAACCTGAGTCTGTGAGTCCAAATGTGCCGTAGCTGCTCGCAGTTTAGCAGCCTCAGTGGATCAAGAAAAGCTCTAACACTGATTCCTCTGATGTGGGCCTGAGCTAAATAAGCCAAATGTGGATGTTGCTGAAATGTTCCAAATGCATCGTCGTTAGCATTGATCAGAAGCTGCAGTGGTTGATGGCCGGGGGGGCAGCTGTGTGATCATGAATAAGCAGGGTTACATGTGGACATGTGCCTATCAGTACTTTTGGTAAGTAAGTAAGTAAAATTTATTTATAGAGCACTTTTCATAGATAAAATCACAAAGTGCTTTACAGCAAGGATAAAATGCAGTAAAATACAGAGATAACAAAAACACAAAGATGAGGAGATCGTTCCTATAAATATTTGAGTGAAACAGTGTGCAAGAATAACGGCTGTAAAAGGCGTCTTCATGCAAAATATAGTTTTCCCGTAGTTTACTTTCTTATACTTTTTGATCTGTCACTCTATCTTTTTTATCTAAACCTTTCAGTTAAAAGCATTAAAAAGTCCTCTCTTTGCTGGAAGAACTGAGCCCCGGTCTGATAGATGTCAACATGATGAGGGAATAAATTACAAATGAAGGTGTTTTCCTTTTTATGAAAGTCAGATGCAAGATGAGAAAGTGTGAAAACGCTTTGCTGGCATACGTGTCAGATGTAAGAGAGGGAGCCCGTTGAGATTTTTTTTTCTTTATACTTTTATCCAAACAGGAAAAAATACACCAAAACTGCCCACACCTCACTTTTTTTTTTCAGGAGAAAGTTGCCAGATGAGGAAATAAAGCAGCAACAACACAACATATTTTGGGCCTTGAGGCACAAAATATATTTTTATTGCTGACACTTGGTTTGTTTAGTTCACAACCTAACATGAGCTTTTTACCAGGGAGCAAGCTGCTGTTTAGCTAAGCTGTAGCCATAGGGGAATTGAAAATAATCAAACAAAACACATACTTTTAAAGTTAGATATGCAACTTTTCCGCGTTAAAATGTTCAGCAATGGTTAGACATATGTTATACATATTTGTTTGAGCTAATAACTGTGTGTCATTATAGTGGTTTCCTGTCATAAGGTCAACATTCACTTTTCTCCGGTTTTAACTCCCATTTTGCAAATTAACTTTTTGCATTTTTTGTTTTCAATTATGTATTTTGGGAGGATGACACTTTTTAGTCTCAAGGCATCTGCATCTCAGTTATGAGAGAAAAATATAATACATGGCAGTCCAGCTCTCAGGCTCTGCTGTCTGCGCTGAACACAACCTTCTCAATGTGTGAAGGTGTAGCAATTCAAACCTGGAGAAGCAAAGGAGGTGAAGACGACAACTTCCACATTCCGGTTTATTCATAAGATCATTCAACATCATCTTGTTATTCTTTTTATGTACAGAATGGTTGAACGTGTTACAATTTGGCTCCTAGCAGAAGTTACATAGATTACAGATTATAATGAAGATTTATTGAAGCTAAAGAAAATGTTTAACTGAAAGAAGTAAAACCAAACAGTAAAAATAAAAATGATGCAGTTCCATAGTTTGTTGTTTCATCTCTGGACTTCTCATCTTCTTCTCTTGTGTTGTCCTCATTTCCACAGCAACTGTACCGTTAGTTGACAGCCACCAATCAAATCCCGGCACAGAAAGTGCAGAGGAAGCACTGCCTCCCCAGGTCAAATCAGGAGAAGAAGCAGTGTGGGGTGATGGATGGTACAGAGAGTGGACCTTGATATTGTGGAGTAGAAAAAATGTACACAGTGTGACTAAATGTCATGACTTTGACCAGAGAGTCATCATCACTGTACTGTTGTGTGTCAGCCTGCCATATCAACTTCATGCTGTGTTTTCCTTACAGTTTGATTTCATCTTCCAGCAGAACTTTTCTTCTGATGGGTGGCAGGAAATCAATCTCCACTAACAGAGAGTGTGGACTCTCGATTTCTCCTCGCATGACATCTCTGAGGTCATCTCCTTTCAGTCTTTCAAACGAAATTATGGACTGATTTACTCTTTTCGGGAATACAAGCCACATGTTGTGTTTTTCCACCTTCGGTAGCAGAAAGTTTGGTCAAGTAAAAAGATCTCTGAAATTTTTTTTTATTTTTTTTGGCTTGTAGCAAAATGTCTGCAGCCCCAACATTCACATTTCACCATCGTATATCTCAGATGACGCGTCTTCAGCCATGTGTCTGCACAGTCGGCCCGTCATTATCCAAACTGAAATATCTCAGCTCGCATTTGCTGTCCCCAATGAGACAATGAATTCCACTAACTTTGGTGACATCCCTGACTTTTCCTGCAGTTTTGGGAGGGAAATGTCTCTCCAGCAGTTTGATGCATTGCCATAGAATTTGGCACAAACACAGTCAGCTGCCTTAACTCCCACAGTGCTCTCAATTCAACACACATCCCGCCATCCACGCATCCATCAGTGCTGCATCTCGTTTCTCATTTGTTTAGTGTTAACATTTAACAACACACTTCATCCTACCTAGTCTTTGCCCATTTTGATGGAGAAGTGGAGGTTGAATTAATCGGATCATACACATCTTAATTCCGTCTTGTTTTATAATGCACACTATACTGCCAGGAATAAATTATATGTAATAAAGAAAGCACAAATGGATTGGCCCATAATGCTCATTCAGCACACTGTTTCAACCACATAAATTGAGTCTGTAGCCTCAACAACAGGAGTCCTTAATCTTGGTTGTGTGTGTGTGGAGTAGCGCACACACTGGTTTTCTTAACCAGCCAATCTCCTGTGCACTGACCCATTCCACACACACCAACCTTGTTATGTTGGCTGTAAAGCAGACAGGAGACAGTACTGGAGTGAGCACAGAGGAAATGAGATGGCTTTTGAAAATCAATGAGAATTTCAAATAGTGCTCTCCTTCAGTCCCCGCCTGCGCTCAAAGAGGGAAATATTGTATCTCCTGAAAACTTGAGCAGGTTTTTTATTGCTGGAAAGTGAAAAGAGCTGTAGGGTAACTGTTTTCAAAGCTGCGTGGATAAACAGAAAACAGAAAACTGCAATGAGTGAAATTAGTGAGTCGCGCAAATGTGTAATGTGTAAAATCAAGTCCAAGGAGGACTTCCACAGTCAACACCAGCAGGGGTGGCGGGGGTCTTTCGACAGAAACCAAACAAAAAACTGTATATATGGAAGCAGGAAAACAAAGGAAGCGAGATTGATAGAATGGGAAATCCAAGAAGCATTTAATTGCTAATTAATAGGATAATGTTTGGGCTGCAACAAACTGTAAAGCCTTATGGGACCTCTGGGTGGCTCCTTATGGCACTGCCTTTAAACTGTCTTTGGAACACTAATTAATTCACATCCTGCTGCTAATTAATTTGCCACCGCTAATTAAACCGAAAGACACCTTCTCCCTCACCCAGCCGTCTCTGTCCCTTCTCCACAGTCGCCCCATCTCTGCGTCTTGGCCTCCCTCGATTCAGCAGCTCATCCAACAAGCTGAATGCACGCCTTCCCCACTGTGTCTTCACGGCTGACAGCTGATGCTATTATTGTGTTATATGCCTCCAGCTAAAAGTGAAACATCTTGCTATTTGTACCTTTAAATGGTTTCACCAGCAGGGGGATTGTTAGCAGGATGTCAAATATAATCACTCTCTAAATCCCAACACACCGCTCAGCTGATAGGATTCACCCCATGTCTGCGAAACAATCAGTTTGTCAAAAAGCTCCCACAATTATTTGTTTATATAATCATGCAATATTTGCTTCATTTTGGATAAAATCACTATTTGGCTCTACACTTAAAAAACACATTTGTGTGAGAGGAAGACGTCGTCCGATGACTCGCAACTTTCTCGACAAACCATATTATGCTTTACCTTCATGCCTGTGATTGTTTTTTAGGGCGTAATCACTGGATATTTTTCTAGGACTATACATCAGGCGTTCTGCCCTGTAGCTAACCTGTAGAGTTTGACAACAAGGGAGGAAACATCCTCAGCTTTCCATAGGAATCTTGCAGTCCAGCAGCTGATTTGCGACGGAGCCATACGTTGACTGATGAGTCAGACAGTACGCGTGTGGGGTAGCTGTGTGATTCCTCGCATGGATGAGCTTTGTATGAGTTCAGTTCCCCGTGTGCACACGCTGGCCTCATGACCCCTCCGCCATCACTCTGCTATGGAACTGGATTGCATGTCAGTTTGACCAAGGCCCTTCATCCCCCGCATCCATACACACTCAATGTGTGTGACAGCTCAATCTCATGTGAACTCCTATCAACCCACTCCAAGTGACTGAAAAGCCTTTGAAATCTGATCTGACTCGGTTGAACAGTGATTTGGTTTTCATTTTAACCGATTTGGATTTGCTATAAAGGCTGACTGAAGGTCTTCGAGGTGTTGACACGCACACATTACTGCTTTGGTTAAGTGGCATCTCTGGTCAGACTTCTCAGATGAACAAATCTTATAATCCCTGTATTTCGCACAGGGCTGCGGGATATTAAAAAGAATCGAATGGAATAAACGGGTACAAGGGTACAATTACATTACAACTCATGTGATTTGGATATTCTGCTATATATGCACCATCATCATGAAGCTTGAAAGATGTTTGATCTAACCATTGCTCTTGTGGACAATGGCATAGTATGCGAAAGGCAGGAATAGATTGTCTACAGGAAAATCCCACCTTTTTCACCACCGCAATATTTTGCTCTCAACTGTTTTGTTTTTTGTTTGGGTCATTTTGCATTTGTCATTGTTGGATTAACTTTGTGCCTTTCCCACTCATAAAGCCATTTCGCTCACAAAAGATTGTGATGCAGTACAAAAGTTTATTATATATAATGATGACACGGAGGGTCGGAGGGGGTGATCTTCAGAATGCTTTGCTTTTGAGTCTCAGTTACAGAACTTTCATATTGAAAGCTTTCCCGTAATATTTTGAAAGAATTTCACTCGTTACGACTGCTACTGTTGATTTTACTAATTCAGAAGATCTAGAAATATACTCAGACTCCCTGCATTCTTCACAGCCTGGCGCCTACATTACCCATGTTTCAACTTCAGTGGCAACAGCTGTGTCAGAGACTCTGCTGTGCTGCAGCAGCACTCACTACTTTCAAACTCTACACCCGCAGATTTTTCTCTCTTTCTTTAACAAACTTGTCGACTTCAGACACAGATAGACACTGACTCAAGTGACATCACTTGAGACGGACTGTGCAACTCCTTTTGGATGATGTTATATAACTTTATTCACATAAGCAGCGGTACTCCCGAGGCCTGTAAACAGACTTTGATGTGTCAAGGTTTGTTCATGTGTCAAAGCACATGAATACTACCAGAAGAGATTTGATTAATGTGCTACGTCCACACTGAAATGAATGGACCGGCAAAACGGGTCTTCTCTTTTGATGTAGCTCTAACACATTTAACATCTCTTTGACCCAAAAGATGTGACATAAGACACGACGCTGTCACAATTTCCTCACCCATGTAATTTGTGCAGCATTACAGTTCCCTCAGCAGCTCTCCGGAGTAAATGATCTCCCAGAAGATGTGCTTTAAATATCTGTCCACTTACATCAATAACAATTACGATGATGCTCACGATGATAAAGACGCTCTGGTTCTCTCAGGCAGTAATGTGATTATATTACCAATGACAAAGATAATGAAAGTCATCATTTATTGATTACAACTGAGATAAACCTTTAACGTGGTGGTGTTCAATTTAAGGCTACACTCTATTGGCAAGGGAGAAACTGTGTGTGTGTGTGTGTGTGTGTGTGTATGTGCCATTACATCCATTACAGTGACCTTGTAAGGGTTGTTAATAATTAAATGGCTTGAGGGGTTAACTGAATGCAAAAAGAGACCAACTGAATGAGAGACTATGTGTGTGTTTCTATCCTACATGAACTAGTGTGTTAATTAGTCCCACCCAGACATTTGCCATTCAATATCCTCGTGCGTAGTGGTTAGTGCTGTCGCCCCACAATAAGTCTGTCTCTGTGTGTTGGCCCTGTTATGGACTGGTGACCTGTCCAGGGTGACCCCGCCCTCACCCAGGGTGAACTGGGATTAGCTCCAGTAGCCCCGCGACCCTGGAAATGGAAAAGCGGTAGACGATGAATGGATGGTGCTGCATCTTGATTCCAGAGGTTGTTTGAAGACCCTTTCAATATCATGAATTGGGATTTTTTTTTTTTTTCTTTTTCCGCTTTTTCTCTAAAGCTTTTTTAGAAATAGATCCAAAGACAATTTGTGTTATTTGGCTCAACGCATTTCCTACAGTGTGAGATCCCTGAGGGGGTATTTAATTGCACAAACAAAAACAAAACAAAACCCCAGATATTCTTCATAGTTTCTGCTTTACAGGGTCTATGTACCTACAGCAGCAACATGTGCAGTCTGTTCAGTGTTGCTGAACACATACTGAATGATGTGGATGGGCTCTTGTTTGTAGCAGGTCGTGGTATCAAACACGTGACTATGAAATGGTTTCTGAGCCTGCCCCAACTACTGTGGTGCGTCATTGATATTAACAACGCTGACTTCTCCATCGTTGCTCTTGGTTATGAAATCAAGCCCTGAATTATGAATCAAAGCCTTCATTATGGGTTCAGCATCTAGGACCTCAGCCCAGTAACTGGACTTTTGTTAAGCTCTTGCATTGATCATAAATACAGCTCTACTTCCTATAAATTTGCTGAAGGCAAATTTAGCTTTCTCCACTTAAAATGACATAATGCTGACTATGATAAAGAAACAGACAAAACTACATTGAAAAAGAATACTTATTTTTCTTTTGCTTCTTTTGTGACTGTGTTTCTTTGTACACGACCACACTTCCACCTAAGTGAAAGTGTACATCCTGTCTGTAGAGGGGCTTTGCCGTTACTGTTTCAATAAAGGAACCTGATATGTTTTTCTCCTGGTGGAGCGCAAACGGACTCGTATCAGCTTGTGCCCTGTAACCTTATACAACCATGCGTGAGGTAACTGGCTCGGATTGCAGTATCAAGGTGCAGGTGTTTTGAAGTGAAGGTCAATTACATCCACTCGGTGAAGGATCAGTGTAATGCATCCAATCACATAGTTAACCTTATAAACAACCAGGATAATAGCTTACAGTACATTTTACGTCTGTACTGTTGGCCGCACGGTAACTGACTGGAACTGACATCTCAGAGTGAAAATCTGTCTTCTAAAACAGGAATATTCCCACTTTGGATGAGGTTGTCTGTGACTAGAGGCGACAGATCTTTTACATTTGAACTGGATAATGACGTCATAGCAGCGGCCTCAGAGGATGGCGAGAGAAAACGTTGTGCTTACTGTGCCCTTAGTTTTATCACAAAGTCAGATCTTAAGGTTGACAAGTTTGGAATATGAAAGAGGCTGCAATTTGTAGGAGTTAAAGTCAGTTAGACCCAAGGTGGCTTTAAAAAAAAAAAAAAAAGGAAAAAAAGAAAGACATCCTCTCAGAGCTCACTCCGTGGGAAAAGAGAAATAGCTTCTGTGTGTTGTCAACATCAGGGATTTACCAGGACCACAGAATTGCACTTGAATTCAATAAATCTCTGATTCCCACAATGTGCTGCCACCCCAGAATGTTATCTCTTTGAAGTATCTTGGGTAAGTGCTCCCTTTAAGGACGTAAAAAGAGAAATCTCTTGATTAAGTAGCGGGTTTTGTTTGACTGGAGGGAGTCATAGGCGTTCCTCAGGGTACAGAGGCTATTAGGGCTGTCATTTCTGAATCCTAAGATACAGGCATGCTTCAGCTTGCACCGCTAACTGACACTGTATATGTGTGCAGAGCTGTGGAGCAAAAGTAGAGCAAAATTTCCAGTTACTAATAACATAATATGGTGTCTAAATCAGGGCTGACTCACTGAAATGTGCATGTTAGATCTCTGAGTGAATTTTCAAATGGATATAATTCATTCTTTTTTGGTTAATTTTGAATGTTTCAGCTTTCAAATTACATAGTCAACCACTGAGTCTCACGTCCATCAACCCTCCACTCCCAACAAAACAGGATTAGTAACTCTAACATCACCATCAGCCTCCTTTGCTTGACTTTTCATTTGAAGGAGTTTAAAGAATAAAATTAGAGAAAGCTCTGACTTTGATACTACCGTCACCGCGTAAACATTTTAGATTAAAATCAGGAAAAATTTCCTCCCAGAAGCAATTTGCTTTCCCATATATGTCGTGTATTTACACACTATGAAATATAGGGGATTTTTTTCTAGTTTACATCCCCTCATGAGAGCAAAGAGGTGCTTCTGGGCTCTCCATGGCATCTAGGTAATCGACTGCAGTAGTTGGAATGTGTTTCTGTTAGTGTGATAAGGTGATAAATACAGAGTGAGAAAAACAGCTCCAGGGAGAAACACTTTGATGTCACCCGCAGTACTGGACACAAAATGAGTCATCCACAAATTTAGGAGCTTTGCTGATGAAAAGCATCAGCCCAAACTTGGCCAATCCACGGAAATCCACAAATTCAATATGCGCACACACACACACGCGCACATGTAAAGATAGATGTTTAAATCAACTGCACAGATGACTTGAAGTACAAGGGCTAATACCTGTGTGAATTATAGACCTTACTGTCTGTAGCCTATCAACCTGTTAATATAAGGGTTTTACTCCTCCATGCTTTAGTGGGGATGCTTAGATCACAGAGCTGCAATAAAGAGTCTTGGATTTTACAAATCCGCTTTGTGTCACAAAAGTTTAGCGGGGGACAAGAGAGAGAGGGAGCAGACTCAGGGAGACTGTATCCAGCCTATCCTATCCTATCATTTGCTCAATTTCTTTCCCTCCAGCCAGTCAGTGATCTCCACATGAGCATATCGCTGACTGGCCCTGTCGTTCAGGGGTGAGCAATTGATCCATTACTTATAAAGTGACCGGAGAGAAACAGAAGCTTGACTCAGAATGACTACGAAGATAAAAAAAAAAACAAAACAAAGCAATACAACTTCAGAACATTCAGCATAAATCTAATGTAATAATATCCTGTGTCAAAAGAGCCGCATCCCTTTCTAGTTCCCTTTGCTCCCCTTCCTTCTTACATTTCCACGTTTGAACCAGATCGCCTCCTCCTCTTCTCTCTTTACCTTAGTGTGACCTTTCTATGCTCTCCCTCTCCTCCTGCGTTCTGAGGCTGAAGTGTAGACAGAGCTCATCTGTAAGCAGCTGACTGAGTTACTGCAGCAGTGTCTGTTATCTGGTGTTGGACATACAAACACTGATACGCACAGTGAAAGCCTTTGCAGGGGACTGAGAATGCCAAGACAGTTAGTAGGAACAGGCCTACAGAGACAGAGCGATTTCTGCTTTTCTAGGCAAAAGCATACAAACTTGATCTCGTGCCCACGCGTTTTTTTTAAGAATTTTACAAAGCCCATGGGAGGTTTTTTGAAATGATGGGTGCAGGGTAATCTCAATGGTCTGGTGAAAATCGAACAGGGCTAGTGGTTGCCAAAGGCCAGGTCTTCATTTTCTTCTAAAATGTTTTAAACAGTCCCCGTACAGGAAAAGCTTTTAAAAGGTAAGAGAAGTCCTTCGACGTTGGATTTGTTTCACTTTGATACAGCAGGAAAAATGTCTGTGTCTGAGTTTCACCTCAGCATGATCAATGGCACAATTTTCCCTCATGTGGTTCAACTTAACATCAACAATGTTATGCCCAGTCTGGGGGTTCTGGGACACAGCATGAAAAGGCCCCATGTTCCCCAAGTACCACAAGGACAAAACATATCAAACTGAACGAGCGTGTGTGTGAAACAAAATATATCTTTGGGGGTGAACCTAGGCCAACATGACAGAGAAAACAACTCTAAAAGGAACCAAAGTCTAGCCTAGCAGGGAAAAACTAAATGACACTTAAATTACACTGCTCTGGAACACTAAAAACACAAAGGTGGTCCTGTTGGCATTTGAGGAGAGCCTGCTGACTGCCGCCATCTCGGTGGTTTAAATAGGCTCCCCCTAGACGACTAACCGATTTGCAGGGAAATGGGGTGACACCAGCCAATCCTGCATTGGGTCCGCCACGTGCCTTTTACATACCAAGATAGGAAAAACAAGAAGACAGAGGACACACTCCTACAGGGGAAAACAAACACAACTACTCTCGAAACAACTTTTTTTTTTTTTTCTTTGAAAGTCCTGGAAAGTTATTTGGGAACCTGTTTATTTTACATAAAAATTGACTGATACAACACTTCACTACTTCAGACAATTCAAAAGAGAACTGTCTGAACTCGCTCTCCTGTTAGCTACTCTAACATATTTTCAGCTCTGAGGATAGCATCAAGCCTGTTTGACTGGTAAGATAGCATTAGCCTGTCAGCCATTTTGCTATATTAATGGCATTGTAGAACCAGGTTGACTTTTTTTTATTCACTACCTCGTTAACTGTTTTTGGATACGATTTTTTTGTCATCTACTCTTCACAATTATCGGGACATTTGCAGATTAGACAACTCTTCGTTTTGCAGAGTGATGATTCATGCATGGGTCTGCAGTTAATTGGATCACAAATTCCCTTCCCATACTGGCGAGGGTTCAGTGGTAAGTTTGCCGCCAAGCTTTGACAACCCCTAAGCTTGCATAAAAATAAACAAATAGTTATAGTCACAGGATGACAAGCCTTAAGGTGAAATGTTTTATGGAGCTTGGGCCACAAGTTGCTGAGAGTTTTGAAGGCAGTGTGCCATCAGGTTTGTTGACAGCTTGTCTCCATAGCTGATGTGTTAAGTTGCAATTTTGGCAGGTAAACTGAGTCTCTTGTTGCCCATTATCATTCCAAGTAGATCTTTATAAAGCTAACTTGAAATAACGGTTGGACTGAGAAGAAAACCTAAGAAATGGGCGACTCCAAATCATCAATACTTAAGCACAATGTCAGCAGTAATTGGTCTGCCCATGGAAGGGCATTTGGGGTGACTTCATTTTCAGGATTAAACACACAGGGCTCTCCTTTCACTGAAGGCTTTTTTCTTCTTTCGTCTGACGTGAGGGATAGGCAGAGTGAATGCTTTGTGTACCGTCTTTTGATTGAAGACAAGAGAACGCAGGCAGGGTTACAGACAAAGAGGGATCAGTGAACAAAAGTGCTGCAACTGGGAATGTGACCCTGTCTCTGTTGGGATGGTCGTTCATCCACAAGTTAAAGTTTTGTATGAAGAAAACTGCAGTGATGAGAGCTGGGGAACATCTTTAAACCCCCCAGGAAGTCAGTCTTACAGTACATTCAAGGAAGAGTCATCCAGTTTCATTCTGAAACTGCGACTAACTACATTTGATAATGACTCATTTGCACTCCTGCTACATTAATTGAGGAGTAAATTTGCCGTAAACACAATTGCTAATCTTGAAATTTCTTTGCGTTTTACCATGCTGGAATAGAGTTCACAGCTTTAGTGTTTAGCTAACATATCTAAATTTAAATCCAGGCCATAATAATCTCGGCTCTAACTGAATAATTATAGTTTATCATTCTACAGTGTTTTATCGAACGCATTACGCCTGGTCTCTTTTCCTCCCCTTTTCTTCTTGTCCTTCTCCCTGCAACCTCTCAGTTTCATTCACTATCCCTGAAAATATCCTCAATTAAAGGCAGAAAATATGAAACAGAAAGATGTCTAATAATCCATCTTGTTTTTCTCTCCTGTTTTTTTTATCCCCTTTGTATCTGTTTCTTCCTTTTCTTTTTCCCTCAACCCTTTCCTTCTCTCCTCTTTGCCCCCTGAATTAGAATTTTCCACTTCCTCTTTTGTCCTACACAGTTTACTACTCCCCATCTCAATTCTTTATCACATATTTTTCTCCTCTCTTGCGGGCTTTTGGGAAAACACTGAGCCCCATGACAGAAAAAACCCTACACAATCACACACACACACCATAGTTAAATGTCAGTGTACAAACGTTAAAGTCTCATGTTCATTTTTGCGTTGCTCAGCTGCTAAGGAATCAGATAACTCCTTTTGTGTATGTGTGTTTCCCTTCACTCATGGACAGCAGAGCCCTGCTGTGTGTGTATGAAGGCATTCATTTAAGTGTGTGTGCTCCCAATCAGTGGCAGGTATATGATGTCTGATCCCAGCTGTCAAGGACACGATTGGTGCTGAAGAAGCCAGAGGCTAAAACAAACAAACAAAAAAAAAACAATAAAACACCTGAACAGACACTTACATTCATCAACCCTATAAAGGTCACCTACAGTTTTAGCCCACTACAGCATTCATGTCTTTCCTTCTTGCTCTATATCCTATCATACTTCCTCTCATTTTTTCCTCTTTATCGTTTGCTTAGTATTGCTTTCACACTTTTACTTTTGCTGTAATTATTTTTGCATTCCATATCACTCACCCTGGCCTTCTCTGCCATACCCTCATTCACTTCCAACCCTTTCCACCCTGTTCTTCTCCACTCTGAACTAATCCATAGTGAGCGACCGTCAGAGAGCACAGGAATGATGAGCAGCCATAGCGAGCAAAAGGAAGTGACACAGAGTGAGAAAAAGCCTGCACCTCCACGTGGCAGAGCAGAGTGGGAGCGACAGGCGTGGCATGGTGTGGCACATAAGCTGCAATCCGAGGGACGCGGAAGACACTTTGATGAGAGAATTTGAAGATGAGGGGGGAAATGGAGGCAGGCCAAGGAGAGGATGGAGGGAAGGTAAAGAGGAGACATAGTTTGAAGTGGCAGCGGAGGCGGCAGGTGAGAGAGGCTGGCTCTGAGGAAATTTATTTACCCTCCTGAATTTTTCTAGCAAAGTTTAATGAGGGGTGAGTGAGAAAGGAGGGGCGAGGTAAAGAGAGGAAGTGAAGAACTGAGGTGGAAGATGAGAAGAAATAGAGGAGAAAGGAAGGACACGTAACAAAGGGAGGGAGGGGAAGGGGAGGAAAGGATTGAATTGGAGAGAAATGGTAGAGAGAGGAGAGAACATTTCTTTATTGATTTACTGTATACTTATTGCAAAAATCCTCCAAAAACAGCCACACACTTTTAGACGGACTGCAGTAAAAATGGTCACATATCTCACAATCTAAAAAAAAACAAAACAAAGAAGTTCCTACACCAGAACAGAGTACAGCAAAATTGCAGATAGTTCCATATGCCGCTAATGAACCAATAAGTTCACACAGTTTATTCAGAAGAGATGCTAACGCCATCAACTAAAGGCAGGTGAACTTAGTCACGCTGTGGCTATTCAGCTATTTACCCCTGACAGCTCCCTGAAAGTGTTGTTTTTTTAGGGTATGAGATGGGACAACTTGGTGAAAAGTGCCATTTGATAAACACCATATGTCATCAAGTTCTCATTACGGCAGAAAAACTACAGGGATGAGGTTTTAGTGGATGAATGGCGTAGCGCCGGACCTTCCCGTGGGATATAAGGGGTTTGCTGAAAAAATGAAAATAAAAAGGCATTTGACTCCTTTTACACTGCGACACTACACTGACACCTTTTGCCTGAGAGGACAGAGACACAACATTGCACACACACACACACACACACACACACATACAAGTATTTGGGAGAAGTAAGCTGCTGGCTGCTGTGCAGACTGGTAAAATACATCCATCGTGTCTCATCCCCATGTCAGAGTTTCTTTGAGTGCCTTGGAGTGAGACCATTTGATTCATGATTGTTTCTTTGAAACTTATTTTGGTGGTGCACTCACTCTTGCAGGCCCGAGCATCTGTGCTCTGAAAGATATCACAACATGCAAAAGGGACAAAAAGTGTTTATATTCCTGCCAATAAGAACCAATAATAACCCAGGATTACTGCAGTCAATTGACCCGGGAGTGAATTCTGCCTTTCTGTTGTAGACAAAGGAGACAAGTTAAGTCTAAATAGCACTGTTAGCTACAAACACTTCTGAGCTGTAATTGCACCTTCCACATTAAGCTTGCTGTCCCCTTGAAGGTTAACAATATAACTTTCCTTGGTCAGCAGCACAAATTTATGGACAACTTCACTGAATTTAAGTGTAGTAAATCACATTAACGCAGTTATTCCATTGAAATGAGCTGACGTCATGAAACAGAACTGTGTTTATGCCACATTCCCTTGCTTTTACTCTGGTTCTAAGCAGCTGAGTGGGAAAACTTCCAGAAGTCTAAATGGTGGTTAAAAAAACAAACAAGCAAACAACAACACAAAACAGAAAACTCGGCAATGGGACAAAGAGCCTGTTTACAGTCGGTTAAAATCAGCCTCAAACCATAACATTTACATCTGAAACCCACAAAGGGAAGATGGCAAGAAAGGATGTGCTATTAGACCAAAGCTAAGCAGGCGAGTAAAATGATGCAAGGCAGATCCTCCATTCAGTCTGCCGTGGCTGCCCTCCATCTCTCCCCCAGAACTCCCCCTCTCCATACCTCTTTTCTTCCCATTGGGCTTTTCGGGTAAGACCCTTCTTTGCCTTGTATGTCTCACTGTCCTTGTGATCACTGGCATGCTGTGTCATGTGTATTTGTTGGTAGATGTGCCTTCACTCCCAGCTCCTATGATGACTTTCTCTAAACGAATGACCTGTTTTCCGTTAGAGAAAATGTGCTGAGGGCTCTTTAATGTCACACTTGGAGGGGGGATTAGCTCATTTGTGGCGCATCACATAACTGTAGTGTGAAGTATGCATTGGCAGATGTTAGTGTACATTTTCATAAATGAACATGTGCGTGGTTTCTCAAACTTGATACACTTTGCCAGAAAGTTTAATCAAATTGAAGCTGACACGCTTGGACAAAATACATACAGTAAGCGGAGCTGAGCTGCAGGGAAAACAATAACAAAAAAGAAGGGTGTACATTTCAAACCCAAAAGGGGTCTGCACTGAGTGTGTGTGTGTGTGAGTAAGAAAATCAAGAGAGATTTTAAAAATTTAGCTTGGCAGTGAAATGAAAGAAGAGCTTTGAATCATTTTGCAGAAATTAGGAAAGTATGTACACGAGCCTTTTAAATAATGTGAGCCATTTAAACACAGAATAAAATATTCAAAGGAATTTGCTGCTTTTCTTGGGTCTGACTGTGAACTGGGCAGACCCAAAGACACAACTTTTTCTTAATGTGATTATTTAAAATGTTGTTCACATTCAACATTTTATCTGGGATTGTTCCTTAATTTCTCTTCCCGGTTTTGGAATTTTCTCCCTCATCTCTTTCGTGCGTTACAGTCCCTGTCTCTTTCTCTCAGAGTCTAATACGTCGCGAACTCTTGAGGTTTTCCTCCTACCTGTCTGCACTTCCTTCCTATCTATATCTTTCCCCCGACTTTCTCCCACCATCCCTCTGTCTAACCCCATGTTCCCTAATCCCCCTCCCTTCTCCACCATAATTCCTCTCCTCTTCGACAAGCCCCTTCTCTCTCCTCTCTCTCTTTGGAAGTCTCTTCACTGTCCTCCTCTCTCCTCCCCTCCCTCCCTTCCTGCCCTCCTCTTCCTCTCTGTTTATCTCATTCTCGCTGCCTCTTTCCTTCTTCCTCTCTGCTCGTCCACCCCTTTGCTCTCTCTCTTTTCCTAAATCAACCCTGATAGACTGCAGCACCACGCATGTTCCACACGTGTTTGCACAAAGACGAGGATGTGTGGAGGTATTAGCTCAGTAATTACGCACACACGCACACACACACACACACAGACAGACACACGCAGATACACATACAAACATGCATCGCACGTTCATTCCTGTTTAGTATTACAACCTGCTGTTCTGTTAGCAGCTCTGAAGTTCTTATTTGCAGGCATCTTGGGGAAGGGAAAGTGGCACAGAAGCGCCAGGGTCAGGAATGAAAAGAGAGGGAATAAGAGCTCAAAAATAATGGTGAAAAGAAGGTACAGAGCAGGGGAGGCAGTCAAAGCAAAGTGAAAAGGTTGGGCAGACAGGAAGTAAATGGAGATGAGGAAAGAGGATAGGGATGAAGGGGACGTGACAGTAAAAGGACAGGGAGAGATAGTCAAGAGCCAAAAAGAAAAGTGAGAGCGTGAGTGAGGAAGGACGGAGGAGGAGAGTGAAAGAAGGAGTCTGCAGGCGCTCATTTGCCCACAAAAGACGAGTATGGGCGAGCGTGTGTGAGAAAGAGAGGGGTGGAGTGAGCAAGAGAGGGAGGAGTGAGTTGGGGGAGGGAGGAGTGAGAGAAAAATAGAGCGAGAGAGAGTGCGTGTGTGAGACGTTGTCATCCAGTCCTGCCGGGGAACGGCAACAACAGCAGCGCAAGCATCACCGGCGGACGGGATCCAGACGCACTGAGCGGACAGAAGCAGCTGGGAAATAAGGGAATACACACTGATGAAGAGGCAGCAACAACAAATGGGAAAGATGGAATAATAATAATAAAAAAGCATTTTGTTGCTTTTCCTTGCTCTTCCCACCAGTGAAAACACATACATATGATATATATATAAAACTCCTATACATATATATCAAATTATGCCTGTTTTCAAAGAAGCTGCAGCCGGACAAGGACCCAATTGACAACAAAGTGCATCCAAATTGGGAGAAAATATGCAGCATTTGCTTCTAAACTGTTCCATATCCATGCTTTGAGATTTTTTTGTCCTTTTTTTTTTTTTGCTGACTAGGAGGAAAAAAAAAAGACAAAAAAATACATTGATGCCCACGGAAAAATTGGGAAAAAACTGGCAACTGAGTTGTTGAGGCAACAACGCTATCAACAACAACAAAGAGCTGCTGCTGCTGCTGCTGCTGCAGACAGTCCAATATTTCCAAAGGGGGCTTCTTTTGAAAACAGGATATTTTTTGGTCTGCCCTCGGTGCCACACTGCTCTTTGGCTGTCGCGTCTCCACTTGTCTGTTCGCCGAGTGGGCTTGGGGAGTTTTATTCCAGCGCCGCTGAAAGTGCAGAGGGGAGTCCACAGGCTCTTTGACCCCCAGGCTGATATTTCCTCAGGGCTTGAGAGGAGAGGGCAAGGTAAGTTGTGGAAGAGAGAGAAAGAGGCAGAAGTATCAAGGAAGAGGAAAGATTGAGATTAAGATCAGTGTAAACAGAAAAGACATAATCATCAAGGCAGAGAAAAACCGCCAAAGAACACTTCGTTATTTGGGACACTCCACAAGTAATTCCAGCACTTTTCTCTCTGTCTCTCTCTGTTGTTGTTGTTTTTTTGTTTTTTTTTTTTGGCAGCACCTATTGGATGTATCCGCATTAAGACATTAAAAATCAGAGATTCAATATCACAACATCAGCCCTCCCCCCTCTCTCTCTCTCTCTCCCTCCTCCTCTTTCCTCTGCTCTTTAGTCTTAGCACTTGTAGGGCAGGACTGAGCAGGCTGATAGACAGAGTACCCAGCTGTTGTCCTGGGTCTGTTAGGGATCCCAGCATCCACAGGGAAAGGAGGGGGGTTCAGTGAGTTCTCACGGAACAGCAGCAACAGGAGCCCGGCACACGGCGAGCACAGAAAGCCATTGGACTCCTTGTGCCAGAGTGACACTGTCACCAGGGGGATGAGCTGCCGTGTGTGTGTGTGAGAGAGACAGACCTGTGTGCGTGTGTTTGTGCATGTGTGCGACAGAGAAAACACACCACAGGTGCGAGAGGGACGCTTCTGGACAAGAGACAAGAGCCTGGAGTAATGTTTTAAAGTACTGAGCAGCTGCTTTTACCTGCTGGGTCTTTGGCTGGAAATAGGAAGGAACTATCCTACATAATCTTTACAAAATAAAAGCTGAACATTTTAATATCACTCATAAAGACAGCAGGGACTGAAAGACTGGAGCTTCACTTCTCAAGGAGGGAGTAACATTGACCAAAGTGGACCAGGGTGGCATTGAAAAGATGCCCACGACAAAAATAAAAAAAACTTCCTTTGAACGGTGACACTGAGAGTAGGAGGATGATAGATGCGAGTTAAAAGGGACAAGTGGACTGTGGTTAGAGATTTTTTTTTTTTTTTTTCTGGACATCAAAACTGATTCAACTCCAGACTTGAGCATTAGAGTTGTTATCCACTCGGGAATATGTGTCCGTCTGTGGAGTGAGAAGCCTTTCATGCGGGAGCCTGTGACTATCTGTGAGTTTGAGAGGAATCTGCTGTCTTTTTCTGCTAGCACCATCAGGAACCCAGTCTTCTCACTTTTGACGGATTATTCATCCACTCTGCAGGGGGGGCTTATTGCTAGAAATGCCAGTGGCAAATTCAGTCATAGGTAATACGCCCTCCTAAACTGGATTTGCTCCAAGCCACCAGATTTGGATTTGTCTACAACCGCCTCTGCTGTCTGCTCATGACATATGGCTTTGTGAAAGGTGACATTTTCATGAATTTTAGAATATTTATTCTCTTTGATAAGCACACACTCACACCTACACTCATACAGTAGACGGCCAGGGACAGTGACGTGTCTGTGCATGGGAGCGCCTGCTCACATGGGACTCATTCACCCCTGTTAGGACCATGTTGAGATGGGAGATTGATTTCTTTCTGTTCCGCTGCCCTTTGATGACAATTAAGTCCCAAAATACTAATTAAATGCTGTTTTATTTTACTTCCAGGCATGAATATAGGCTGAACTCCCTCTAGATGCCTTATCAGTTTTATCAATGTTTTATTTCTTCTATTGTGTTAGCTTAGAGGTTTATTCACTGCAATTTAAAGCTTGTGACAAATTTAACTTCCTATTTCTTTCTTGTTTTTTAAACCCAGGAGCTTTAATTTGGGCCTCTCATTAACAATTACACATCAGCACTGAGCCATCAAAAGACACTGGATTAAGTTCAAAATGGCCACCTCCATGTATCCACTCTTGATAAGCTTCTCGCTGGCCTTTCTTCTGGGTTTGACCCCTCTGGGTGGACTGAACTCACGGCCCTCGGGTCAGGCTTTGGCCCAGGTCTCCTCCAGCAACCAGACAACAGAACCATCTAGGTTGCCGGAGGCTTCCCTGGCTACGCCCACACCGGATACCGAAGACCAAACAGCTCCAAGTGGCGGTAACCGATGCTGGGGTTACTATGATGTCATGGGCCAGTGGGACCCTCCTTTCAACTGCAATGCAGGAATCTACTTGTTCTGTTGCGGTTCCTGCTTCTACCGCTTCTGCTGCCAGTTCAAAATTCACAGTTTGGACCAGACTTCCTGTTCCAACTATGACACACCTGTGTGGGCCAATACTGGGAGACCAGCGGCACCTGTCACGGAGGTCCAGGAGGAGCCAGACCGCGATCGAACCCACATGATCGTGTATATTATCTGTGGAGTGGTGGCCATCATGGTGTTGGTCGGGATTTTCACCAAGTTGGGGCTGGAGAAGAGTCAGGGAGGACAGACTGACATGAGCAACTCCAGGTAAGAAATGAGAGAGAAGAATTGTTGAGTGTGATTGTCACTAATCAAGAATGGCTGTGAGTAAATATACTGTATTTATATATATGATAAAGACGTAAGCATCAGTTAATATTATGCTGACAGATTTCTTTGCTTTTATAAGATTAATTTCCAGAATGTGGATAGAATGTGAAGATGTCTGGATGTATAAGTATCATCTGATCTTTTTAAGTTAAAGTTGCACTTCAATGCTTTGGAAAGCTTTGAGATTTGGATGAGAAGTACTTGTGAAGCTGCGGCCAACAGCCGGTTAGCTTAGCACAAAATAAAGACTATTTTGGAAGCCATTATGGAATAAAAAAAAATGAATGAAAAAATAAACAAATAATAATAAAATCAATAAATAAAAACAAATATTTCAAGTATGTTTAGTTCTACACTTCATGTTTTGGACAAATTTTGATATGACATGATCAGTAGAGTTGGACAGAACCACATCTATCCTACTGATATGAAAGTGAGTTCAGTCTTCTCATTTATATTTCAGACTTACTGAGCAAGTTAACTATTCAGTTGCTTGTGACAAACTGTAATTAGATTACTTCAACAATTATTCAACAGAGTAAATAGTCTGTTCATATCAGCTGGGCCAGCTCCATCTAGAGCGCTTTTAAAGGAGATCTTTGTAAGTTTTGCTATTGCTACATACGCAATGTCAAACATATTTTCCTTATTGCTGTTTCAAGCACTGGAGAACAGGGACAGTTTTCACTGCTTTCTTCCACTGAACTGACATCCTGACATGCTGGCCCCACCCTGTCTTGGTTCGCTGTAGCCTCCAAACTGCCTCAAAAACATTGTGCTGCTCAGAGGGCAGATTATAACCTCTGCTCTTGTAAACACAATGATGGACAAACCGTCCAAAGTCATGAGAAGAAGAAGAATATGAATCTCTATGATTTAACAACCCATGTTTTCACTAAATGATCAACCGCAAGTAAATTAATGTTTGCCCATCTGAGATAAGGTCTGCATTTGTGTCTTTGAGTGTGTAGATGATTAAATGCACTTTTGTTTATCAGTATATGTGTGAGCAAGTCACCAACTGGGTATTAAATCTAGTGTCTGAGTGAGGTGATAATGGATGTGATGTCTGTTCGAAACCATGAGGGAGAGATGGATGTAGTGACAGAGTGGAGGAGAGAGAGCGAGCACCGGATGGAGCTTCTGACAGGGGGATTGAGATTCAAAAGGACAGATGTCAGGTGATAGTAAGGGAGGAGTTTAGGGGCAGAGGGTTTTGCATTGGGGTTGTGTTGTGTTTTGTCCGTATTTGTATAGCCGTTTCACATTGATGGGTGATTGATTGCTGTGACACAACTATGACTGTGGCAATGTATGGCCTCCAGTGAACAATGAGAAGGGTGGTTTTTGGAAGGGTGGGCTATTGAGCGGATGTGACTGGCGTGCAGCCAACAGTTGATTCTAGTACAGCGAGTACAGTGCGTGTGTGTGTGTATGCATGTGCGTGCTCGTGTTTGTGTGAATGGTGAGTCTCCAGTATTAGGAGTTAGGGTTAGAGATGGGCCAATGGGGCTCCTCTAAAATCCTGTCATTACCAGATATCCTCTCAAGCTTCCAAGGCATGGTGAGAAGAGGAAGAGGAGGATGGCAGTGGACATCAGCGCTCATTAATGTTACACTGCACTGAGACTCCACAGCACAATAGAAGCTCTCGACACATTTTCATCCCCTGAACTAAGTGAAAATGTGAATATTTAATACCTGAATCAAGGGATTGCTTCAGAGACATTTCTGACTTAATGTTGGCTATCTTCACAGGTCGGTCATATGCAGGTCATACTGTCAAAAAAATGTTTGTCTTGACGTTTCCAGGAGGTGACATGTGTCTGCCTCCCATTAGCAGGACAGATGTTGGCAAGCATCTGTCCCGCTGAAGTGTCCTGGAGCAAGACACTAAAACTATATTTGTACGACTGCTTGCTTTGACCTTCATGGGTGGAAACTTTTAGCAAAATGTATTATTTAGATCATTATTCTCAGGCAATTAAAATCATACATACAAATCCAAGCCATAGTCCATCAAGTCCTACTTTCTGCTTATTATGAGGTTTAATAATTGCACAAAACTATTGCTCTGTATTTATTTGAAAAACATTGCCATTAGTTGCTTTAAAGGGCAAAATTTTAAATCCAAAAAACATGATCAACTCCGAAAGTATGAGCTGAGTATGAGTACAGTATGAACTCCCAACATCTCTGCTTGTTTGGATTATGTTGTTGAGAGGCAACGCAAGATTTAAGTGTTGCTTGCACGTGGTAATCTATCAGTAATATTATTTATAGTATTTATAAAGATAAATTGTACTCCTGGAAAAGTGCTGAATAATGGCAAGTCACATTTTTTAGGTAATAATAATCTGCTCTTCCAGACAGTTGAAGTGATTTGCTCTGGCTGATTAGACCTCCTTAAAGGGCAGAGGGCTCTTGTCAGGGTGGACTACATAGTGGCATTCTTACTTTTACTCAAAGGATTATCAATGCATGTGGAAATAGGATTTCTTGCAGAGATTGGCATGTTCTGACAGACGGAATTTGTTCAGTCTTCATGACTGAGCATATGGGTTAAAAAAAATCATATGTTTCCTTAGATTTTCTGAATCTGCTTCAAAACACACAGAGAAAAGAGGAACCCCAGGGGAGTAATTTTCTTTTCTTTTTTTAATCTTACTAACAGGATGGGAATTAAAAGTCAGAGAAAAGAAGAAAAGAATTGACTGTGAGGAACACAGAGAAAGGGGACAGAGATGGCTAAATTGGGGAAAGTGACTACTTAGATACTGTCAGATTCATTTTACTTGACATTGGAGCTAAACACTGTGATGTGACCACAGCTCAGTGATAACAGAGGCTGTGGAAGGACAGTCTGCTGGAGCATGAAGTTGTGAGATATGAGGATGAAGGGGGGGAAGTTACATGAGAGAGTAAGAGTTGACGATGAATGAAGGGCTCTGCTGATTGGCCATAAAAAGCTGCGTGGATGGCTGGTTACCTCCGTGAGCGTGGATAATGATGGCCCGAAAAAGTCTTAGGAAAGGTGTTAGCGTCATACCCCAGGGTTTGTGTCAAACTGATGAAACACATGCTGTTGTTACCAACCGGCTGCAACTACAGCCACAAAATGGCTGTACTAGCCTATGTGAATGTCTAAAATTCCAATAAATATATATCTGAGCAAAAAAGCTAATAGGCAATGTTGGACAGAGTTACCTGTGGAATAAAAAAGGCAATTTTGTGTCTCTCTAGATTAGCTGTGGTGAAATTTGTTTATCATATTCATGTGTAGGCATCACATTTTAAAATTCATTTGACAGCAAGACACTTTCACCCCGCTGTGAGTCGATGTCCATGAATGTGTGTTTGTGTGTTTGTGTGCTGTGTGTGTGTGTGTGTGCACTCAACAAATAATTCCAGCCATAAAGCTGTTGAGGTGGTAATGCACAGAAACCTTCAGGTCAGGCAATCGCAACAGGCAGCAGCACAATGAAACACTGTGCAATACACACACAGGCCTCTCATTTTAACTGCATGTGTCCCCTCCATTACGCTGCTCCTCACCTCCCTAGCGACTCTGTGTTTTTGTTTTGCTCTCAGTCTGTCTGCTGCTGCGTCTGTTGTGTGGAAACTGCTGCAAAGCTAAATTAAAAATGAATAGTGTCCTTTGATATATGATTCAGCCTGTGGAATCAATGTACAGGACTGATCAATTAATGACAACACAAAAGGGCCTTTCATGTATAGTGCAATAAACAGGATTATATTACCACAGCAGTTAAAAGCTAAGAGTTTTCAACAATGAGGCAGCAGAAAGTGCAGAAATGACCATACGAAACATATACACGGTTTCAACGTGGCCCTGCGACGCCCTGTTGTCAGACCACTGCGCACATTGCAGTTGTAATAATCACTGCCAGAGATATTAAACCATTGGCCGACAAATCACCTGAAAGTAAACCATCGTGAAATACATCTATAAAAATATAGCTGTGGAGCATAACTGAATACACAGCAATTTAAGGACAATAAAATGATGCTTAGCAGCCAATAGCGTAAACTATCTAAATGTTGGGATGTGAATTAATGACAGTGTTAGCAGGATGAGGATCATGCTAGCACAGAATCAACAAACAGGTAATGCTTACTTTTGTCTGCATTAAAAAAAAGAAAAAATTTGTATATTCTTCCGCACGACTAAATAACTGTTAATATATTGTATTAAAAACATCCAGCACATGCTATGACAACATACAAAACAAAAAAAATCCAGAAATGAGTTTGTCATGAAGATCTTTGATGATGGAAAATAAAGGAAAGTCATGCACTAACAAAGAGGGAGCTGACGCCTCAGCAGTGACCTTCATTAACGCTGCTGATGATGTTTGGAGAATCTGTTCTGCTGAAACATCAGGCAGCTCACATGCTTTTGTGAACGCTTCATACCTAAACCTATCAGTAGTCCCTCTAACACGCACACAACACGGCGCCCACCGTTCCCCTCAACAGCATTGTTCCACTTATCATAAGTTATTCTCCTGAAGAACTGCATGCTCAAGGGCACGGGCGATTGAACGACCCACCGGGGATCTAAACAGCCATTTCCATTGGCCATTCTATTGGTTTACTCCATTGTGTTTCATCAACAGCGCTCTCTATTTCCGTTATTGTTCAGCCACAGCGGCGCTTTTCATCATTGCCCGTGACAAGTGTTTAGAGCCAAGAGATAAACATGCGTGCACCACTTTGCATTTTCTCAAAACGTTTACAGCCGTGGCCAGATGAACATTTCATAGTCAGTTGTGCGGTCCAAATTGTGCTGATGTTTTATGTGCGGGTGTTTCCAGGGTGTCATAACACAACAATGGGAACTGAGCGTCTCCACCTAGAACAAAAGTTATTTCACAGTGCAGAGACACGCTGATTAAAGCTATCAAAGACAAAGTGAAGAGAAAGAGTTCCAAAAAAAAAACAAAACAAAAAAAAAAAAAAAAACCAACAGATCAAACATTTCCTTAAATTGACTCACAAAGAGGCTCGTCAGTGATGAAAACTGTGTCTTCAGCCTTCAGCACTGTTTTCACCTCTATTGGTTGAGCTGTTGCTATTCTCACCTTTAATTAACAAGTGCCTGTGTATTTCAGTCAGGCTCATTTGCCTTGTTAAGTTAACTTCCTCCCTCCATGCTTGATCCAAACCCAAAATAAACTCTTTGATGCTGCAGCAGAATGAAAAAAAAAACAAAAAAACAAAAAACAAAACTAAACTAAAAAAAACTAAACAAAACCCACACACACACTCAGAAGTGTGCAAAGTTAATTTAGAATAGAAAAGAACTAACACATAATACATAAATATATAGTTTTTTCCCATTACTTACCATGCACATTTAGGGAGAGGGTGGTAATTGTGAATATTTTGAAACTGGGACTTATTTTTGTCCCATCACAATGTGTTGAACATTTAATCACTGACTTTACTCTGCCAATAAAAAAGCACTGCAAGGCCGAAGTGATCTCGGGAACCTGGACTTCAAAGAACAGATAATCTGCTCTAAAAAAACATGCATGGTGTAGATAGTTAGCTGAGTGTTACTGAAAGTTTTCTTTCACGCGCTTTACTTGAACACACTTCAAAATGAAAGGTTTAAGAGATTTTAACTAGCACAGCTGCGGAAAGCCCCTCTGAGAAGCTATAAGGTGTCAGATCAGTGTGTTTTATTCTTTCATCTCGTCCAGGCAAAGCAGCTCTAATCTAATCGCAGTTTTATGATGTTCATGTGTGGCGCTGTGGCAGAAGAATGACTGATCATCTTCAAACACGACTGAAACCACGCCGTTTTATGTTTCCGGCGGTATGACAATGAAAAATAATAAGGGAAGACGAGATCAGAAAAAAGTTTATATTCCATTTTCTCGACAACCTCACAACATAATAAGTATCTACGAAATAGAATAGGCTAGAAATGATTGTTATGTACCTATTTCTCCTGGCAAGTGGGACCTTGAGTCTCCGACCAGATCGATATGCTGAGTTGATAAGTGAAGAGCATGGACAGGGCCATTGTGGACCAACTCTTTTGGTGTTGCGATTACAACTATCTGTTCTTGCTGATCTTGCTGGTGACCTGTCACGGTTTCTCTCCCTAAAACTCACTTAGTGGCCTGAATTATTTGTGGATACGTTTAATATACCATGACATCTCCAAATAATGATGTGATGAGTTCTAATGAGTTTGTAGTGCTTGCAAATGAATAGGTTTTACTTGCAACAGTTTGGTTTTACGGTGTAGCTGTATCTACTTCATTCGAATTCATCCAGTACTTCTTCCATCACCAGAAGTGCAGTGGTGTTCAGGCGTCTTTATTTTTATGTACATGTCTCACAGAGGCAGCTGTATCTGGTACAATTGTAACGCCACACCACACCTCAGTGCAGCAGAGCTCGGCGAGAGAGATTGCTGCAGAGCGCTGAAGTTCCTCAGCTCAACTGTTGCTGCAGTGGCTCCACACCAGATCAGCTCATCTCCATATTTTTTTCCTTTCTTCGCCATGTTCCCATGCACCCTATTTATTCCTCCCTTTATCTTTGTCGGTCATTGTCATATTTCTTATTAATTCCTCTCCTGTTTCTTAGCCTCGCCCTATTTCTGTTTCCACTGCCTGTCTCTTTGAATGTGCCAAAAGAAATCAGGCTGAAAAATCTGCATGACAGATGGTCAGATTTAAGAACAAAATGGCTTGATATTTTTCATGTTTATAGCATTTGCAGGGTCCCTTTGGGCACTTTATGCATATTATTAAAGTGGTATGAATTGGCTGGAAAAAAATATGAAATTGCAGTCATTCATTAAAATTATCATCAAAATAATGTCACTACAGAAAGCAGCATAAATGCACTTTATCATGAGTGAATTGCACTCACTTAACCATGCTGCCTTGTGTGAGAAAAAGGTGATTTTTAAGATTAGAATGTCAGTTTTGAAATTCTCAGTTTCTGTATTCTGGTTCCCAGAAAGGTGAAACTCATTTCTACTGTTAAAAGGAAGTGTATTGTATTCTCTAACATTGCCCATGTCTTCTTTTTCTTTCCAGCTTGGATAAAAGTCAGAAATGCAACAGCCCATCTTGTGGTTGCAGTTTCATTTCATCTCCTCTCTTTGACTCTGATTTAATTTCATGCCAAACCAAAGTCATGCCTCCTCGTCATTTTACCGTTTTTGTTTTGAAGGATGTTTGCACTCATGCGCCTAAATTGGTTGGTGTTTACTGCATGTCTGGCAAAGGACAAATGGCCACGCCACCATTTCTCAAGAAGGGGAATTATAGATAAGTGTGATTACTTCATAAAAAGGGGTTTGTTTTGGAGCAGAGCTGTGGGCTGTCAACAGGGATCTGTGTCTTTTTAGACTTTGCAAATTAGACACACTGCAGGAGCTTTGTGGGAGGCACTGTTGTTGTGTACATAAATTGCCATGCCTATAGTCAGTCTAACAAAGCTTTGGAAACTCTGCAGAGCTGGGTAAAGTCTGGTCTAAGTGTTACAGTGTGTGTGTTTGGGTCGCACTCTTGGCTCTGTGTGTATATACAGTCTATATGAAGTTTGGGAACAACGTGGGCTCTTTTCACTCCAGTGATCCTGGTAATGGTCTTGTCCCTTGTAGATTGACGTTGCCTCCAAGTTGCCCTGACAGAAAATCAACTGCTTGCATGTAGCTGTGTGCTGGAGCACACACAGTGGCAAACATCACCACTGTCTGTGTACTGTAGCCCCTATCTATCAAATCTGAAATTATCTAGTCTGCTAATCTAATCATCCCCATCTCACTCTTCTCAGCAATTATGTATCAAATTTCTATTTTATTTTTTTTTGCTACTGCTCTTCAAACTCCTGGTTCCTTTTTATCTTTTCACCTTTCAGGTTTTCAGTCAGTTGAATGAAGAATAGTAAAATATTTCAGCTGGAAGCAAGTACTAAAGTAACCAGCGTTGACAAATGTATGTGTCCATCTCTGTTTTTTCATTGTTAATGTTGTGTTTACTGGTTTCAAATAATTGTTTTTAATTCTTTAAGTAATTCATTTAGTTTTCTATTTTTATTTTAGCAAGCTCATTTACAAGGTGGCTAACAGGACAGTATGTTGTAGCGCTTGTTCAAAACGTACATTTTTACCATTGAGTTCTGCCTCAAATCTTCAACCCAATTTCTGTGGAGCTAAACATGAGCGACAAAAAAAAAAAAGAAAAAAAAAAAGAAGAAGAAACACCAGCAACAACTGTGTCTGGATTCTCTCTCTTCTCACGAATCTCTCCACACTGTGCAGCATCCACAGCATTTATCTCTATATTTTATAAATGTGATGATTACCCCGGTGCGCTGTCAAAAATGATGCATGATAATGATGATGATGACGATTAGTTTCTGAAATCTTAATTTCCTGCTCGCTACTGATAAAGTGCAGAATTAAGGGGCGGCAGGGGCGTGGTGGATGGAGGATGCTGCAGGGTCCTCGTCCAGTTCCAACCGGTGTCACTTGCCATGTCATTCCCAACTCTCTCCCTATCCTATTTCCTTCTGTCTCTTTCCAGTCTCTCTCCCAAAAAATCTATTGAGTTGACTGAGCAGTAAATGTGTAAAAGATGGAGTGATGTTACAGCATGAACATATTAAGAAGACTTGATTCTGGATAGTTCACTCCCAACTTTTTATTACAACCCCAATTTTTATTCCATGGGGATTTTAGAATTATTTCCCTGAGACTCAAAAAGGGAATTTTATTTCTGTGATGCTATCCCTGGTGATTCTGGTATCCAGCTGTTATAACACACCCATGTTTTAGACACAGCCCTATGTTAGCTACCTGCATCAGAGATGGAGAGTGAAGATCAGCCCTGTCTGCACAGATATTAGTCAACAGATGTCAAAAGAAAAATTCTAACCTGAGAATAAATCTGTTCATTTTCTGAATCCATTAGAATGAACAGATTTAGATTTATTTATTAACTGGCGTGACTGCGCTTTGGAACTGATTATTATCAGTTGTGTCAATAAAGCAAGATCTCTCCAAAAATGCACATACACACTGAGGCTGAAAAGTGACTTTAATGCTTTCAGCATTCAATCTACTGACCATAAGTGGACTGACCATCACTGGTTGTGAAAAAATTATTGAGGACTGTATTGAAGGGTATGCGAAAAAGGCCCTGCTATGTATTAGGTCAGTAAAGATTTCCCCAGTCTTGACTGTATGGCCTCAGTCTCTCCTTTCAAGTTCTTTTCAGTACAACATGGTATTCATTTTTAAATGATGGTTCAGTTTAAGGGAAAATACAAGACAAAGAACAATATGATATGAGGCCTGGCTACTCTGATTGACTGTACCACACACGGCAAACAACCAAAGAGTACACACCAGGTGCGCTCCACCCTCACTCCTCTTCAGTTCCACCTTCTCCTCTAAATACACTATCCTCTTGCTCCAAGAAACAGCATGGCGGAAGCCAATTTACAACCTCAAGGCTTCAAAGCTACTTGCCACAGGCCAGGGCGGACAACATCGCTGTGGATTGCCATTCAGTCTCTGCAAGTTAACACTTTTTATCACAGTTGTCATCAGTATATCTGCGCTCTGTTCCAAAAGGAAGTACAGTCCTTACTCATCACAATCATTTCTAATTTAGTGTTGATAACACAAAGTAATTGTTTTTTTTTTCTCCTCACTTTTGTGTTTTACTTTGCAAGGCCAAAACCAAAATGTCGTGTTGCATGTGGATGCAAGGCTGTTTCTGACTGTTGCTCTCACTTGCTTCCCTTCCCATCTTATTTCCTCCCCTTTCTGTTTGCCACATCTGAAAGCCTACAAGTAAATTAAACAAAAGAAGAGACTTTTCTTTGTCTTTCTCTCTTTTTTTGTCTATTCAAACAAATAATTACCAGCTCACTCATATTGCCCCAACCGTTGTGCATATTCAGCATTGTGCAGGAACACAGATGAAAACAGAAGTGTGTTGATAGGAAGAAACTCAGAAGGGAAAACAGGGTGGCACAGTGAGGAGTGAATTCACTTCTTTACACTGTTCTCGACTTTTATCCTTGTTCTTCTCCTGCTTGCTTTTCAGATTTGTATTCTTATGCTTGTCTCATTCCTCATTGGTCTTTTCCTTTGTCTCTGTCTCCCTGCTCGCCCTTTCCTGTCTTTCTTCTCTCTCTCCCGCTCTCTTTTCCCAAACTTTTTGTGGCACAATATGCAGAACATCTAAGTGTGATGCCACACTCTGTCTGCAAAAACTGATCTGCTCTGTCCTGCATTTGAGAGCAACTCCCTATTATTATTTGTTTTTTCAATACTTACCTTTCGTATTGGTTTTCTACAGTGTCCCTGCATGGTCTCTGCATTTTACTGACTGACACACACACACACACACACACACACACACACACACATAAGAAAGTTAGTGTTGGTTAAAAAAATAACAAACAAAATGAAAAATATCATGTTTTTCTGGCTGATTCTCATCCTGTAGTCATGAAAACCACCTAATGTTTACTGCATCACAAACACGTGCGTGTGTGTGCGTGTGCATGTTGTGTGCCTGGCATTACACTGGAATTGAAATACTCTCCAGAAGCTACAACAAGCAGCACTACTTGGCTGTTTGTGATCTTATAGCAGGGTGAGGCACATGTCAGAACAAAAGTAATATATGCTTCTTCGCCAAACTATATAATAAGCGTGGGAATAGATTATAGTTTTTTAATTTACTTAATGATTTCTGAGCAGATTCCCGTGTGAGTAAAACACAATTATCATTACTTCCTGAGATGTGTGCCCATTAAATGTCTACTGTGTTCAGTTAATCAACATTTTACATTTGATAGACCAAGACAAGCTCTGCCCCTCAGTTGAAGAAGCAGACTTGCCATTAGCCCAGCTATTCATCAACATCAAACTTCTCTTTTGCAATCAGGAGGATTGTTCTCCATCATTCTCTCATCAAAGTTGCAGCCAGTAACAACCGCCTTAGTACCAACAGGATTCAAGGTCCTTTAGTATGTGGTGCCCTACACAACTTTCAGACCAACAATTAGGAGGCTGGGTGTTTCACAGCTAACAGTGGGCTGGTTTGCAGTGATTACACTTACACAAAGAAATTTAAAAAAGGTTCCTCATCAATAACTTAATCAGCACCATGATAGTAAATCAAATCAGAGTGCCAAATCATAACAACGTTACATCCAGGCACTTTACACACAGAACAAACTCTTCATGGAGTTGTCAAAGAGACCCAACATATACAGTACAAGCACGTACTGACAGTGGCAAGGAGAAGGCAGAAAGCTCTGCAGAACTGGGCTCAGGGGAGGGCGGCCATCTGCCTCGACTGGTTGGACTGAGAGAGGGAGAAATGGGGGGGCAGCAAGAGAAGCAGAGGCAGAGAGACACAGTGAGAACGAGCCTGAAGGAGAGGAGGGGGGACTTGGCAGAGAGATGGAGGTTACAACGGAAGTGAGTAGCAGTGAGTAATGACAACTAAAGGTAACTACTGCAGCAGCAGCTACTGAGCAGGGCCATGAAGAGGGGACGACTCAGCACCTGTAGGACGGGGACAGGAACAGAGAGGACAGGAGGGACAGTTGCCAAAAAAAATGTTCACCACTGAAAAATCTGCACCATTTCTATGGACAGATTTAGGGCTGCACGACGCATCGTCATCGCGATAGCCATCGCAGGACGTGCGATTTTTTTGAACATGTCAACTTTTGTTTTGCTTCAGAAATGTCGACTGTTCCTTTACGGTGACGCTACTTCCGGTGTACCTGGATGATAATGGATGATTTCTGCCGGTCAGAGGCTAGGCTAGGCTAACAAGCTAATTAGCGTTAGCGCATCCCCCCTCCGGCAGCACGAAGAAGTTACTCAAGTTACTCAAAGGTTACTCGCCAAAATTCGACAGTACAAACCCCGAAGACCAAAGTGCCCAAGGGTGAAGGATGGCTTCAGGACTAGAAATAAAGCCGGAGGAAACCACTGATTTAGAAGATGGATGACGAGTGTGACGAGGCTGGGGGACGTCATTGACGGCCAGTGAGGAAGACGCTGGAAAACAGATAAGAAATGTGAGTTTTGAATGTACGAAGAGAGTAACAGGTTTATAGAAACCAGTATTTCACCGTAGTCTACCAGCTGTAATGCTCTGCACAGTGAAATAATAAGAGACAGACTTGTTCAACATCTCAGTATACATAGAACAGCAACAATATCACAATGCCATTTTTTTTTCCGACCCGGAAACGGAAAAGCGGTCGAAGATGGATGGATGGATGCATATCCGGTAATATTGACAGTAACGTTAAACACAGCTTAACACAGGCTGGACAACTCTTTCCACGTGAAACTATACAGAACTACAGTAGCGTTAAGTCCATTACGTATATTATTTTAGTCAAAGTAAATATATTTATATATTAAATGCATGAAGTGCGGCCACCAGCAGTCTAGGCTCATAGCAGCACAACTAGATATCTCTCGGAGATATGCTGGAGCTTGATCATTAAGAGCTTTGTAGGTTAGGAGAAGGATTTTAAGAAAAGTGGTAGAAGATGGATGGAATAGCAGAAACTATTTTTCAGCAAGAGCCCTCACTGGTTGATTACACATACATGGCATTTTAGACCATTTTTGCTTCATTTGATAGTGACCGAAGGCATAGAAAAAAAGAAGCTTATTAACCAACTTCAGTTTGCTAAATAAAAGACATTAACATTAAATGATGATTTTTTTTTTTTGGTTTTGTTTAAACAGTATGATATTTGTATTCCATGGCACCTAAAGAGGGTTATATGAATAAGCCAGTGGGAGTGCAGTGCCCACAGTCAAAAATATAAACTCACAATAAGAGTTTTTTCCCCAAATCCCTTACCGTTCTCCATGCACACACACGCTCACTCATCCTCACAGAATCCTCAAAACAGCATAAACAGTAACACCAACACAGAGCTGTGCATGCGATTCTCACATTTACAATGCCAAAATAGGAGTTTTCTGTTTTTACAAAAGACTGCCATTAGTTCAAACCAGATTTGCAGGGCTTAGGGTGTTTTCAGGGAGCAGATTTTTTGTGAAATAACAAACATGAGTAATGTACACCCATGCTCTCTCACTTTCCTGTGCATCCACCAAACAACGGGAAACAGCCTTAAAAATTTATTTGTTTGTGTTGGGTTTTCTTTTCGACACAACAAGAATACGCGTGTCCACCAGTTAACTCTGTTACACTTGTCCAGAAACACAACCCAACAACTGGAAGTATGTAATTAACTGTGTTGCTGTTTTCAGTGCCACACTCTGAACTTGTCCTAGTCCTGTACATTGGATTTCATTATGGGATGGGTTGAAACACAATATGTTTACCCTCAGATACCAGCTGATTGCGAAAAACTGATCAGCTTTAGAAAGCATGGCTTTTTTTATACGTTATCATATGAAATCACTATTAGTGCTTATATTTCATGTATTTTGTATATGAAAAGTATTCCTATTTGATTAAATAGGCCACAACTAAGACACGTGGACCGCATGCACACGGTTAAGTTGCAGCTGGTTTCATTGTGTTTGGGATATGACAACAAAAGACAAAACTCCGGCTCAGTAATGCCATGAGTGTAGCAGACTATAATCATCATGATATTAATCTACAGGTGAAGGAAGAGGTTGTATTTGTAATTACTTCATTTACTGAGCTGAAATTAGCAATTGCAAGCATTCAGTCACTGGAGAAGCTGCAGCGTAGGTCGGGGTCAAACTCAGCAATGAAAATGTAGCTAAGCTATCTTTCATTTACAGCAGCTGTCCAAGTGTAACAGGCTGACTTTGTCATGTTTCTGCGTGAATGCATCGCAAATAAAGAACCTGTCAGAGAAGCAAATGATGAAGGAAAGGATGTTTTCTGTTTTTAAGGTGGAATGATTTCTTGCCCTCAATGCCTGACACACGTCAATAGATAACAAAGATCATTTAATTAGTTTTTAATTAGCTGTCTTGCACAACAAGTCCTGTAGAAATTGTATATATATATAAATTAGTACTTTACATGGGTTTGATTGAGCTCCTTCTTGCTCTCAAGGATATAAAATCCAAATTTTACCATAAAATATGCCTTCAGAGAACATGAGGCAGGTTGAACTACTTCTTCCTTTACGTTTACATTTTCCATTGCTTCAGCTACACAGGGGTTGGAGTGCTAAACTCATGGTTCAGAAAATATTATAATCACGCACTGAAAAATATGAATCCTTTCATCTTTAAAATTTCATTTTGAATTTCTAAATAAAATTATATAAACATCAGAAAAAAGAGATGTGATTCCAATCTTTTTTCACACCTATAGACAACACAAAAAAGAATGAAAATAAATAAAAAGACACAAAGGAGCAACAGCGTAAACTGTATCTCTGCTATCTCTTCGGAACCGGACAGTATTTGTTCTTTGCACTCAGGATTAATAACACAGTGTTTGAACTATAGTGAAAATCAATCAGGATTCAGCCCTGCAGTTATGTTGACACTATCATAGTACAGAGGAGCCACTGTGTTGCGGCTGCGCCGTTCGTTGAGCCAACAGCATGTACTACATTCAGTATTTTACCTGAATCATGACTGGGGCAAATTAAGGGTTTTTACTGAAGTGACTGAAATTCAATTTAAAAAGTCAACATACTCAAAATTTTTGCAACAAGATCATGGTCGACACTTGCCCTGAGTCTGAATTTGAATTGTGCTACACAGATGCACACATCAAACATGGGCACACTCACATTTGGCAGCAGTGAAGTAGTCGATATATGTGTTTTAATTATACCGATGCTGTTTCAACATTTCAATGTCAGCATGAAGAAAGAAAGATGGACAAGGAAGTGAGCGACAAATGAGAGAGGAGAAGAGATTTTGATATCTTGCCCTTGAGCTGCAGTGAAAACAATATAAAACTCCCCATGGGTTGCCGTGAAATAACACAGAGCCAATGGAAATTGACGGGGTGAACTGATATTTCTCATCTCTACATGACAGCCATGATGGTCAAAATACAACTCTTCTTATGCATTCCCTCCTACCTCTTTCCAGTCATCTGTTTTTCAATCAATCACCTTGATCCCCATTGTACTCTTCTTCCATGCTCCCCTTTCCTCCTCTCGTTCCCTCCTCCATTACTTTGTCTCCAAACTGGTGTCTGACCACCCATATATATATATATACATATATATATATATATATATATATATGTATATATATATAGACCATCTTGTGCACTTATTTCTTCATCTACAATGCTGCTTGTCCAAAATGAAACTCACAAAGCCGCTATATGCAGCCAATTAAACTGATAACTCAGCTAATTTGAGACACGACTCTTCTAACTGATCATCAGCAGACCTTTGCTTTCGACAGGCTGCTCTAAGGGCTGCAAACAGAGATATTAAATGTGCTGATGCTGCAGGCCTAGGCCTGAAAATATCCAAAAGGCCAACTCTGGAGGACTGAATGGCTGTACAGGGAACATAATCTAAAAAACGCATACATGGAACACAGACTGCACTGTGGTCAGCCATTTCAATTAAATGGAAAATGGAAAGGGAAATGCTCTTCTGAATGGAAAAGATGTTTCTGAAATCATGTGCATGATGGAGCACCATGGAAATGAAACTTGGTAATAACAACATGACCAACGTTGTTGAAGGGTCATTTTTCTGTTTTGCAGCTAGCCTGGATGTTTTTGAACATCAGATGCAAATAGTTGTGCCTTAAAAGCCTCTATGAGGCTTGTGTTATACCCGGTACTGCTGAAGCAACAGCTGTTTGTGTTGGTACGATGAAGCATATAATGATCACCTCCCTGATAGTCCCGACTGTGAAAAACTTGGCAGTGGTAACTGCACTGAGGATATCCGCCCAGGTGTGAGAAACTGTAATATTTAGACTGCTTACCTTTTACTGGGTTGATTTGAGAAAAAAAAAAAAAAAAGCAGTCTGGGTTCAGCTATTACTGCAGGGAACAAAGTCACTTCATGAATACTGTTCATTCTCATCTTCCTACCTTTCACATTGATGGAGTGAGGCCACTGGTTACCACCAATCCTCATTACCAATAGACCCAGCCCTGTTTCCCAGTATTCAGCTGTGTTCAGAGTTCTTACACTCCTTATGAATGTGGAGCACAAAGGCACATGGTTGCATAATGCAGGACAAGGGAAGAGTGAGTGAGAGTGAGCGAGTTTGGGGAAAATCAGTAACAGAGCTCCTCTTTGGGAAGACAGAGGGCACAGAGATAAAGCAAAGAGATGGGTGAGAAGAAAATGTGACAAAGAGTTGGTTAGTGTAAGTGACAGAGAGATAAGCTGAGACACAAAAGGAAAAGAGCAGGAGCTGAACAGGGACAAGAGACAGACTGATAGGTCCATATAAGCAAAGACGCAGGAGATGTTTTTATTTCCAGGCTTTTTCATTATGCATGAAGTTAGAGATAAAGATAGTCCATGCCTTCATTTAGATTCAAGGCAGGAAGTGGTGATGCTGGCTAAAACAGTTTTGCTTTGTTTGCCTGCTAATTTTTAAAAGTAAATCTATTTTTAAATAGGTTGCGATTAACTTAATTTTATTGTTAGAAAAAGTAATTGGACTGAAAATCCATGAGTGCAAATTAATCTGGCATGATGATGAAGAAAAAAAAAACATGCACATGAATTAAAAGATAACAAGAATATTTAATTTACTTATTTATTGCGCTTACATGTATAAATGAAATGCCAAATGCCAAAAAAATGCTATACAAATCATTTAATTATAAAGTTGAAATACAGATACATATTTTTCAATGTAGAATGAAAAAAAGGACAGATGAATGAGAAGATTAATAATGCAATTAGCTCTTAATGCAAAGAGCATCAATGAAATTACTGTACCCATCTTCATCTTCCCAGACAGTAAATAGATCTCGAAATGATGACTGGATTTACGTCTTTGTCTTATTCCTGTCTAAGTCCTTACTCTCATTTCCTCCTGTTTTCTAACTTCTGTTGTTCCTTGTCTGTTCATTCAGTTGTTTTTTCATCAGTGTTCTCCTCTCTCCACCATTTAGTGTGTTTATTGGTGTATAAAGTGTATAAAGACATTTGCATTCCAGCCATGTACTTCCTCCTCCTACTTTTGCACAAACCAGTGTGATAAATCTAAAAAGAGTGGTTGGAGCGCTGTATGTGCTGCATGCATATTGTGGTAGGAAAACACAGTATGACAAAATAGGTGTTACGCAGTTTCTGGAACAGCTGAAATTGTCACCTCACGCACACATTGCATGAAGGTATTAATATTCTGTCAAGACACTACAAGAATAGAAACCTAATATTTAAAAGCCTAATGACAGTGTAGGTTCTTTTCACTCGTGTCTCTTGGCTGGTTTGCTGTTGTTTGCATTGGACTGTTTGGCCTTGGTGGAGATATGCACTCTCCAACGTTATTCGTGTTCATCGTTTGGCAACTGACAGTGAAAAGTGACACAAATGGAGGAAAAAGGGGGGAATGATGTGACAACGAAGGATCAAAGACAGATTTGATCTTTTCTTGAGGTGTGGAAATCAGATGCAAGTAGGTCTTCATGCATTGCCCATGTGTTTTCCTTCTTACGAAACATTTCTTAGTGTTACATTTCGGGGTCAGTCCATTTTTGCCATGCCAGAAGCATGCTTATATAATTGATTGCCAAGACTTTTTTTTCCCAACATTTGTGTTCCCCAGAGGATGAAACTTATTGACTTCTGCTCTATTGTACTAACAGCAGATACACATTTGGGTTAGAAATAAAATATCTGTGAATATATAAAGATGTTAGCATGCTGAAGGTGTCCAGGAATAAATCCCAAATGAAAGGTGTCAGCCCTAGTATATGATAATATGTGTGACATTGTCAGTTAATGCAAAACCAAACTTGGGGCGAGCTTATTAAAAGGCCTCAAGAGAAGAATAACAGACAGGCAGGCAGATATAGCTGCTTCTTTTTAGTCAATAGTAATCATATTTGGAAAATAAGCCAAGAGATATGATGATGTTTTGTCGTGTTTATATGAAAAAGTTTTGGTTAAACCTGTACCTGTTGAGAAATGGAAATATGCAAACTCTTGTTTAGTTGCTGTCTGTATGATGCATAGAAACCTAGCTAAGACTTACTCTGAATGTATTTTCTTCCTGTCCAAAGAATTACCCCCCCTAAAAATTAGTTAGAAATTGATAAAATTAAGTTTCTTTCCACAAAATATAAAATTTGGAAGTGGAAATTAAACTGTAAAAAAACCAAACCAAAACATAAACATCACTTATCAGTATTGTATGTTATTGGTAAAATGCCTTGAAAATGTTCTAGATGTAATAATATAACTGTCATTTCACAAAGCAAATATTTGCATTTAAATATTAAAGCAATAAAATTGCCACCAGTACATCTGTTTCATAGATGAGGACAAGGAACCACTTTTGGCCACTCCTGACGCCCCAAATATATTAATGTCTTCCAGAGCATAGACCGTGTCCCTGTACCCATCACCTGTCCAGCATGTTGCTGTTCAACTGGAAGCACAACAGTGACGCTGGGTTCAGGTCCGACAGTGACAGAAGGAGCCGCAGCCCTGAAATAGGTTTTAAGAACATGCAATCACAGACTGAAGCGACATGGAGGCCTCCACTCTCTCTGCCCTGCCATCTTTATGCCATCGCTTTACTTCCATTTTAAAAAGAGATTTGCTTATACCCACTGACTTTGGTGTGAAAGCACTGAGAGGCTGTGGAGGAGTTCCGTCACTGCCTTCGCCATGTTTTGACTGACACACAGCAAACTCACATCGCTTACCGACATGCGTCTGGGAGACAGTTGCTGGTTGGTGTCATACAGATCCTGATGAGAGTCAAATTAACCAAAGTAATTAACCACACCAATCGAGCAAAGTTAAAGTGATTAGTGATAAGTGATTAAAGTTTAAATGGTAATACTGTCTGACATTTCGACCGTGACATAGCATTTAAAGTGTTTCATCTTTATTTGTAAAAATGCCAAAGTGTGTATGTCCAAAGGGAATAGGCTGTTTACATATCTGACATTATCCAAGAGGAAGATTAGTGTGCACGTAAACATACTGAATAAAAGTGAAACTGCCTCTCCAGCCTCTCTTCCCATCACTCTTCTTTCTTCTATCTATGGGAATGGAAGATATTTTAAAAAAAGAAAGCGAGAGAGAGTTTAAAAGGCATTTCTGCCCTTTTGACAGCCCCCCAACACTTCTGAGAGATAAGAAAGTAAACAAACAGCTAGCATTCTCCATCACACACACACGCACACACACACACACACGCACACTTCAGTGTCAGCAGGAACAAGCTTTTATGGAATGATGGACTGGGAATATATAGTTTTTACCCTGTAATTTAAAGCATAGTGACAAGCTGCTGCTTCCTGGTGCTGTCCCAACCCTCAACTTTGTCATCTCTGTCCTGTGCATGCAGCATGTCCGCGTGTGTAGATGAGAGGTTTTGCATGTTGTATTCAAACTCAACCAAAATCAAAGTTATTGTTTGGTAATACATTACAGTAGATCCATATAGCAGCCAGTTCATTGTGAGAAATAGCAGACAGGCAGTCCTTGATCTACAAAATAGTCTTAATTTCACATGTCTGAGCATTAATCTGTATTATATCATAAACATACAGTGGGCATGGAAAGTATTCAGACCCCGTCACATTTTTATATTGCAGTCATTTGCTAAAATAGTACATTTTTTTCCTCATTAATGTACGCAGAACTCCATATTGACAAAAAAATAAAAATAAAAAACCTCACACAATTGTAGACATTTTTGCAAATTTATTAACAAACAAAAACTGAAACATTGCATGGCCATAAGTATTCATACCCTTGCTCAGTATTGAGTAGGAGCACCCTTTTGACCTAATACAGCTATTCTTCTGGGGAATAATGCAGCAAGTTTTTCACGCCTGGATTTGGGGATCCTCTCCAGTTCTGTCAGGTTGGATGGCAATTGTTGTTGGACAGCCATTTCAAGAACAGACATGGAGTCGTTTTGAAGCCACTCCTTTTTTATTTTAGCTGTGTGCTCAGAGTCGTTGTCCTGTTGGAAGGTGAGCCCAGTGTGAGTTCCTGAGAAAAGGTTTTTGTCCAGGATATGTCTGTACTTGGCTGCATTCATCTCTCCTTCAGTTTCAACCACTGGTCCTGTCCCTGCAGCTGAAAAACACTCCCACAGGATGATGCTGCCACCACCATGCGTCACTGTTGGGACTGTATTGGGCAGGTGATGAGCAGTGCCTGCTTTTCTTCACACACCGCACAGAATTAAGCCCAAAAATTCTCATTAGCACAGAGAATCTTATTTCTCATAGTCTGGGAGTCCTTCATGTGTTATTTGGCAAACTCTATGCAGGGTTTCATGTATCTTGCACTAAGGAGAGGCTTCCATTGGGCCTTCTCCCCTCACTGCAGCTCTTCAGGCAGTTCCTTTGACCTCATGATCCTGATTTGCTCTGACGTGCACTGTGAGCTGTAAGGCCTCATATAGATAGGTGTGTGATGTGATAAACACAGCTGGACTCCAATGAAGGTGTAGAACCATCTCAAGGATGATCCGAAAAAACGGACAGCACCAGTGTCACAGCAAAGCGTCTGAATACTTCGCTCTTTAATAAATTGGCAAAAAGAAGAATTTAAGGGGGTCTGAATACTTTCCGTACCCACTGTATAACAATGCACTGAGCCTGTGGTTTATGTCCCCACTGCCTGTGTGTATATTCCCCTCCATCCATCTCTTAAGTGATGAGCATCCCAGCGGCTTAGCTCATGCTAATATCTCCAGTCATTAAGTGGATTTATGGGCCGTCTTTTCTCCCAGAGCTATAGGAACCTTTCACAGACCACCAATCAATGCTCATTCTCCCTACATACGTCTGCCTGACCTGTTTTGCTGAGAGGGTGGGGGAGAACAACATGTGGTTGAGCGAGCACAGCACAGAAGTGTATCATGGGAATTTGATATCCAAGGAAAAAAAAAAAAGAAATCAGCCAAATGGGAGTGTACTTGTCCAGGAGAACACAAGCAACCTCCGCATCCATGTGTAGTCCTGGCTTTTCATGAAGGGTTCTGCTGTTAAGAGTGTTCACATTATGGGTTGCTCTTCAGAACATGCAGGTGATAAATAATTGCGAACCTTGAAAAGCAACCAATATGACACGATGGAAGAAGTGGGTAGTAGCCAGTAGTGTCTGCAGTCTTCCAACTTCCTCTTGTACTTTTTCACTGAAATCTGTGACACATCACTGCATGTTTGCCGTGCAAAAGAAATGATGCAACTGAACGGGGACATGGCCTGTGACTGTGATAAAAGAAATAATTTCTCTATGTTTGAAAATCATGGGGTCAACTTGGGATAATGAGTTGCATACCATAATTTAAATATGTGCTAACTGTTGGTTTTTGTCAGTCACTCACCAGCAGATCAGTATGTTCTAGTAGGTTGTGCTTATTGCACTTCTATTAATGAGACTTTCAAGGAACGTGTTTTCATCTTATCATAGAAGGTAAAGTGTGAAAAATAAATAGCTTTTCACATTCACATTCTTTTAATTTCAGTCCCTTCCATTCCTAACCAAGAATCCAAAATGATTAGCCACATATCATTTGTTATACCTGGCTTTCAACCATAGATCTGTTGCATGGTATCTCTACAGTCCGCTGTCATTTGCCTTATATTCACTGACTTGATCAAGCCGACACAATGGTGTTTGTTTTCACATCTAATACTGATATGCTGAGCAGGAGGCCATGAACTAGAAACCCAGTATATTCCTCGTATATTCCTTGGAAATGTTTATACAAAGACAAGCCTGTAGGTGACTGCAAGCTACAGCTGTGCCTGTGCATCAACACAAAGCAATAAGCTCTGTGAGCGTAAGTGTGTGGGGGGGGCTGCTACAAGTGTGTGTGTGTGTGTGTGTGTGTGTGTGTAAGTGAATCAGAGGGCAGTTTGTCATGTTGCTGCTCCAGAGCCCTGATCTGAGCTGACAGGTGAAGCTAAGTGCAGCTAAACAGCACACGTAACAGGGAGGATGAGAGAGGGAGAGAGGCAGTCAGTCAGGAGGCAGCAGAGATAAGGAGAGACCAATAGACTAAAAAAAAAATAGAGAATGGGAGATGAAGACAGAATGATGGAGATGAAGTAAGGGTGAGAAATGGAGGGATGGGAAGATAGTTGTCAGAGTTAGAGCCATTAAAAGAGAAACAGGCTGACTAGAGAGTAAAACAGGCAGGATGGAAAGAGAGAAAGAGTGAATTTGAGCAAAAAGGAAAGCTTGTAATTCTGATTAACCGGTGAAAGAGATTTTATCAAAAGAGAGACCTGAGCAAGTTAATTTTTCATACCACTACTCCATTAACCTATCCTTCCGTTTCTTATGTCTCTGATGTTTCCTCCCCACTTCCCTGTTCTTTGTTCATACATGCCAATGTGCTTATGTGTGGGAACTGACTGAATGTTGGATCAGGTGGATTTTTTAAGCAAGAAAGCTAAAGAAGGGAGGCAGATGTTTTAATGCCAGAAACACCGAAGTAAATTTATCAAATAGAAGAAAGGCAATGGCAAAGAAAGCTCTTACATTAAAGTGAAAGTTCATTAAATCGTTTCATGAAATGGGAGAAAAAGAGACTGAGGAAAACCCCCAAGTGTGAAGAAAGATGATGAGGAAGGATACACAGTTTGAAAGACTGAAGAGGTTGCAAGTACAGAGACAGAGGGAAAGGGAAAGGTGCGTGTGTGTGAGTGGAATTAGCAGTAGTCAAGGCAGACAGGTTGATAGATTAGAGTCATTGACGTGACCCACCCTTTAGGTGCCCACTCAGTCAAGTGAGGGGAAAAGATAAAAGCTCAGCCTTTCTATCCATGCGCTTGTGTGTTAGTGTGCGTGCATGTTTGATTTTCATGAAATAAGCAGAACTGTGACTCATTTAATATTATACTGGTAGTCAGTGTCCTCGCGCTCTCTGTAGAGGTGTGTGTGTAAACCCTGTGACACACTACATATTGCACACAGCTTTGATGTCTGTGTTTGTGCTGCACTTTGAGTTGAATGTGGTGTGAATGGAATATCTCTGCATGTATGAATGTGTCATGAGCTAAACACAGGGTGACTCCTGTCCCCACTTCTGTTGCACTGCATTGCAAAAATTGTTGCGTTGTTGCTCTCTGTTCTGTTAGATTGCATTGCATCAAATTCATTGTACTGCGTCAAGAGGTGTTTTGTGAGCAATACAGCAGCCGTGTAAGACGTTTGCTGAATCTTTGGTATTCAGTGAATGCCTCTAGGGGTGTATGTGGTACCTAGTCCAAAACACAATGTTAACTCCACACTGCTGCTACAGCAGCCTCTAGGATAAGCACTTAGGACAGACAACACCAATGTTCTACTCTCTCTATACAAGGGTCTGTTGACTTTTTTGTCTTTGGTTACTCATCAATTTCTTATGGCCACGCAGCCACTATGCTACAAGTGTACATTGTTTTTAATGTTGAGGAGCATTTAGATAAAGCAATGACTGATCCTGATTCAACTCTGTAACAGTGTTATATTCTGTGTTATATCAAGACTCACTTAAATCCGCCTCATCCTCCAACATGTCCATCACTGTGAGCCTCGGCTCGTTGATCAGGAACTGGTTCGCTTAAATCCTTATCTGAATCTGGATGGGAGCACATTGTGACTGCAAAACATTTTGTGGTTATTGGTGTTGCCAGATTGGGCTTCTTTTGATTAAGTAGGCTCAGGGGAACAGCATTGGGTTGGGGCAGATTGAAACTGGGCTGCTTTTGAATACATATGGCAGATTTTGAAAATATTGTGAGAGCAGTTTTACTAAACAAGCTGTTTAGCAGTATAATCAAAAGATCATGGTCAAAATAAACAAATGTTTGACTGACATGAGTTCTATCCAGTGTTGTTAGTGATAAGAGAGGGCTTGACATGGCTGGTTTCACCATTGGTTAAATCACTTTGATGGCCTGCTTCTGCATGTGATGCTATTGTAGAATGACGCTACAAACAAACTCAAGTGACAGTGTGTGAAAAGTTCAAATCAAAGAGAAGAGGATTTTGCGTAAATGTAAAGGAATTTCCATACAGCCTGTTTGCACTGTGACTGATTTATTTAACTGTGGTCAGTTAACTTTATGCTTGACAACTATTAGGATTAAGAATAAAAGTTTAATGACTGAAATTATTAATACATTTTTGAATAATAATTTCAATTTATTGAGTCATGTCATTTTTTATTCATTTTCATTTGTGGCACTTTCGCAGGTACATTATCCCATTCTTTATGAGTAGGATTGATTGGTGCGTTGTATACTCTGTTATTGATGCAGTTAAAAAGCTTTGTAGGCTAAAGGGTTATTTCTTGTTATGTATTTTATGGTTTTACCAGGTTTCTCACCAGACCACAGACCAGCAGTGTGGTGTGAGCTTAAGATTCATTGCTTATTTTTCACTTGTGGAGACCTGCTGGTGCTGACAGTTACTAAAACATAATTTCAGTTCAATGTGTCAGCTGCATCTATATATATATATATATATGTATAATGAAACTTTGAGAACTTAGAGATTATATATATTAATAACCTTCATACGTAGAGAGTGAAAGGGAGAGCTGGCAGTCACACCGACACAGCCGTTGGGTACAGTGTTAGCTCTAGAGCCTTGATAATTGTTTTTGCTTTATACAGAATCCAACAGGGCAACATCAGAACCTTGAATGAGTGGTGTGGTGGATGACGTGTGGTTTGAATATGAATAGATATTTACAGGTGTGGGCTAAAACTTGTTTTGATGACAGCTCTGTAAATGTCCCTGAGGCTACTGATAATGAGGAATCCAGTGTCTGCATATGAGATGATGATGAATGTGAATGGCACGACAGTCAAAACAGAATAACTGGAGGTCATTAGAAGCATACTGGAGATGAGCCTATCCTTCCCAAGAGTAATGTAAAATGTAGAATTCTTGCTGCCACCATGAGCTAATATCCCAAACTGTCCCGACACTGACCAGATGATCTGTTATCCAACAATGACTTTATAATGGCACCTGCTCACCCACATCTGCAATGTTAATATTCACCTTTCTACCCTTGTTTGCTCAGCATCTCCTGCATTTGTAGTCCAATTACTCTCACTCAATTCACTTTTCAGCAATCCCTGAGTTGCTGAGTGGCCATCTCCTTTCAGCAAGTGTGTCACACACAGTAACAGATTTTGGATAATGTGAAAAGAGTCCATTGTGTATATTCTGTCCATCAAGTCTAAAGTATGGATGGTCCAATAGATTACAAGGGTTATTATGTAAACTCAATAATCAGGCAGTATGCAACAAACCTCTGACAATAACAAGTTCAGAGTTCAATGTTGGAGAGGACCCTTACAGCAAAGGAACAACATCTCAAAAACTTTGAACAAGTACCTTAAAAAGTAAAATATAAAATGTAAAAACCTCTCAAAGAGTTTTTCAAGAGGATTGAACATATAAACGACAGTGCACCTTCGCACAGGGGAAAATGATGAAACGTGGCTGTGAAAGGTGAATTTATCTGGACTTAAAAAAGACTGAATGAATATAAAAGTGGCCCAGGAATCATAGACTTTGGGACTTTATGGATGTGCTGTGGTTGAGACTATTTAGTTTACATGTATCGCATTAAATCACTGGCCAAACGGCCATTCCCATGTGGCTGTGACATCCGAAGAAATATGTCAAATTAAGTATATTGGTTGCATCCTCATCTCTCACTCCCACATCTTCAATATCCATTGAAAAGAAATTGAAAATGATCGGAGTGGAATTTTATAATTGCATTCTTGAAAATATTTGAAGTTCAAGTGGGGCATCTCATAGCATGCCCATTGAGGGATGACACTGCTGGCTGACCAGCTGCATCCCCTCAACCACAAATAGCACCCATCTGGGAGATGCAGAGCTGCCACATCCTGGTGTGCATACAAACTGCATCAAGAATGCGCACGGTTTGAAATTTGTCACTCATCCTGTCATGATCTTTGAATTGTGTGCTCTTGAATAGAAACTGCTCCCTGGGTGAATGACAATCACACCAGTACCATGTTGCGGTGCCTGCAGTAGTAATCCAAGGTCACTTCATTTTTTAGTCCATTGCCCGTTAACATTTAGTAGAGCCTGTCATGGTGCACAGATGATTGAATACTTGTATTCAATGAATCATTAATGTCTTGACTAGATTTACACCTATACAGGAAAGGTATTGCAATGCCCTGCTGTTAAAATGATACTGTGTTTCATTTCATTAGCAGCTGTACTGTAAAAGTGGCAGTGTTTTGATTTAAAAGTTCCATTGAGTTGCGGTGATTCAGCACTGTGCAGTTTGTGTGTGTTGTGCCCTGTTTAAACTCTATGCAGCCCAAGTACACAAGCAAACTCTTTGTTTGTTTTTGTGGGGTTTTTTGTCATATGCAAGCTTTAGCTTTTATATTGACAAAAAGAGAGGTGTGGCTACAAATGTGAGCAGTCCTACTGACAGTAACCATGTCAACAAGGCAGCCACACAAAAGAAATGGTATTATTTCACTTAGCTATCAGTCTGAACAGGCTTTAATTAAGCTTTGTCCTATACCAGTGTCCAGACATTTTTTAATTATTTGAATAATGGTATTATGTTATTTGATGTGTGCTGCACAACAAGCTGAAGCAATGAAAGAGGGCTCACTTATTTATTCAGCATAATTCATTTAAAAATATTTAAAAATAAGTATTTTGAGTGTCCTAAAAGCCTGAGGTTTTTGTGTGGTATCAGTCTCCATCAGTAAGCAGACAGTTGGGCAGATATTCTATGTGACTAATTATTATAGATTATCCCATCCATCCATCTTCTACCGCTTTTCCATTTCCGGGTTGTGGGGTGCTGTAGCCAATCCCAGCCAACGTTCCAGGCGAGAGGCGGCCAACACACAAAGACACACACAGACCTACAACCACTCACGCTCGCATTCAGACCTACGGACTAGTTAGAGTCACCAGTTAACCTACACATGCATGTCTTTGGACAGTGGGAGGAAACTGGAGGAAACGTACGCAGACAACAGGGAGAAGAACTCCGCACAGAAACGACCCAGGCCAGGATCCGAACCCGACCTTCTTATTGTGGGGTGACAGCGCTAGCTACTACACCACCGTGCTGCCCCTATTATAGATTATTTTATACATTATTATAAAGCACACTTCCTGACCATAGTGCAAATTTAATTTCATGTCCAAACATGCATATGAAGACAAAGAAGAGCTATCAAAGTCATAATTTTGGTAGCGTGAGGACAAGACCCATATTATAAAGACCTCCCCTACAGACTGTCCCAATAAGTGGCTCATGCACTTTGGACCATAATAAACATCTGATTAAATGGATCAATAACTTCTCATTAATCTCAGTGTAATGATGGATGATGGTTCTGACTACCTTTATGTCATTGATAATGTCAGAATGTGGTCAGGTTGATAGATATCCTGTTGACAAATGTGTGTGAATGTGTGTGCAGGTGTATTCATGCATGGATTATATGTGCGTCACACTGATGAACGTTTGAGAACAAATCCCTTGAGGAGAATGAATCTCTCTGTGCATGTCTGTGTATGTCTGTGTGTGTGTGTGTCTGTTTTGTTGTTTCTAAAATAGAGACGGCCCAAAATAATGAGTGCAGGCAGTGACTCAGAGGTTGACATATGGTATTTTTCTGTGACATCATCCTTAGCAGAGCTACAGCTTCAGTACTGAAATCCTGCCAGGAACTGGTTCAAGCCTCTTCCAGCATTCTAGCCTAGATTTTTTTTTTTTTTTTCATTTAGTTGCCTTATTAGGGCTTTATCCATGTTTTTGTTTTTTATTATTATTATTCTTTTTACATTGCATAATAGCTGAAAGGATACATACAGCAATAGTAAAATAATCAGAAACTTTGATGACTGGGAAATCATATCAGCCTCAGTAGCTGGTTCCCTGCCACCTCTCAGATGTTAGATTGTGAGGGTCTCTGTCCAACTGCCTCTGTAACTTATGATCCAGCTCTGTGCTGGTCTCAAATTAATCAGTGTTTTTCATTTTTTGACACTTGACATTCATTCTTTTTTCATTGAAACAACAAAGTGCAACATACAAATGACTTCCACAGACTGTATTATTATATCCCATTATCCTCATATTTACAATATTATATCTTACCCCAGCTGCCTTTCTATAATCCCTTCAAGCGTAGCCCTTTGAAAGAATTCATTTCCAACATAGTTGGACAGCAGAATATACATACCATCTCAGGAGCATAAAAACCTGGGTTCAAACCTAATATTTCACAAATACAACAGGTCTCAGATAATTTATAAGCATAGGAAGAACACTATTTTAACTGTTGCAAGAGATATTCAAATTCTTTCTAAAATACGTACTTTTCCCAATCAGACATTTTAAACATTATTGTTTAAGTACAAAAATATTACATTGTTGTATTGTTGAATATCTTCAAATTGCATCGCGCACTATTGCATCAATCTGCTGTTGTCTACCGCTTTTATCTACAGTTGACTCAGAATGCTAGAAATACCTTTTGACCCATCTTCACCCAGCAGCTAAAGTCTCTTCCTAGTATTGTTGTTATTCCTAGTATTATATGTGC